>NC_061118.1:14830795-15150943 GCF_002878395.1 Capsicum annuum
CATTATCATGGAAATTTGAAAACAATTTATCATTCATATTTATCAAAATTCCATGGAAAATCTCAAATCACATATGCATGGTTTCAACCATTGAAGTATATAGGCAAACAATTCCGATGACATAAAGAAAATGACTTAGAAATCATATTGAAAGCAAGCTATTAGCATTTGATTGAAAACGAAAATTTAAAAGCATGCATGTTCATTAAAACTACACGCATGAGATTTATGGATAACCCCACGTACCTCTATTTTCAAGGATAATAGGCGTTTCTTGAAGCTTGCAGATTGTTGATTCCAAATATGTAGTTATCTTTGAAAACCTACGGTCAAATCTTGAACTATTTGGGTTTTTATTTTGAAACCCTAAGGAGAATCTTGAGCACTTTTGATGAAACAATATGTATTTTGGGGTCCTTAGAACTAAATCTCGTGTTTTAGGGCTACGTAAGGGGTGGAAAAGGACCACTTTGTCCTCAACACGGAGTGTTTAAATCACCAGAATTTCTTACATGGGCACTGCCCATCCCGTTGCCTATGTTCACATAGGCGCCGCCTAGGCTATCGCCTATGTTTACATAGGCTTCACCTAGGCTATAGCCTAGGCTTTCCAGTGGCCATGGGCGATTGGTTAGGCGATGCTTATCACTTTAAAGGGCCATAAATTCTTGCTCGGGTGTCGGATTTTCGCCAAATTAGTATTGTTGGAAAACTAACTTGAATACCTATCATTTGACATATTGTAGGCTTCCTAATTCGACATATACAGAGAGTTATGGTCAATGGAAACTAACACACTTTACAACATCTACTAAAACTTAGTCGATCAAAATAGTTCCAACTCGTCCTTGAGTTTAAGGACCTCTTTGGTCTAAATTCAAGCTTGAGCGGATTCATATGCTACACAATAATTAACATGCTATATTGGCATAGGATTTTATGGCTTCGGGATTAGTAATGCATCAAAATTATGGTCTATATTATAGCCCAAATTGCAGGGCATTACATTGATTGTCCAAAGTCTTTACTTGTCTGCATTACTTTAGTTAACTTTTGATTATAACTTTCTAACTCTTTTGGTAAAGATTGCACCAATTTAATCTCAACAGTTAAACTAGAAGTAGATAGTTGTTAACAAAAGTCCTTGTGGGATAGATTTTTAGATTTATTTAAGGCCACTGTGTTACTTGGTGAGACCAAATATAGTTATATGTGACCTTGGGAGCTGTTAAAGAAGATGTAGGTATCCTATTTGTTGGTTTAAAGCAGGTCAGGCTGCTTTTATAGGGCTAGATTTAGTGGTTGATGAGATTGAAAAATTTCAGTTGATTAGGGAGAGGCTTAAGACAACCTAAAACAGTTAAAAATCTTATACAGATGTGAGGAGTAGAGACCTTGAGTTTGATGTTGGTGAGTTAGTCTATTTGAAGATCACACCCATGAAGGGACCGATGAGATTTGGCAAGAAGGGGAAACTCAGTCCCTGATATGTTGGTCCTTATAGAATCTTTATCCGTTTGATAAAGGTAGCTCATGAGCTGGAGTTGCCTACATATTTGTTATTAGTCCATCCGAGGTTTCATATATCTTTGTTAAAGAAATGTATTGGTAATTCAACTATTGATATTTCATTAGAAAGTACAGGTGTTTAGGACAGCCTTTCTTTCGACGAAGTTCTAGTTGAGATTCTAGATCGTCAGATTCATAGGCTAAGGAACAAAGAAGTTCCCTTGGCTAAAGTTCTATGGTGAAATTAGTTCATTGAAGGAGATACTTGGGAAGTAGAAGTAGATATACGTACCAAGTACCCTCATCTTTTCTCTGTAAACTCAGACTTAGCTTGAGGTAACAGTTTTTTATAGATTATCTCTTTCCCATTCTCAGTTCAAGCTATATAATCATTCTCATGTCATTGCTTGCGTTCACGAAATTACTTCAGTACATGTATCATGTTTCAGACTAAGTTTTGAAATCATGTTCTAAATCATGCATGTTTAGTATGTCATCTTGACAACGCCCAAGCACACACACAAGTGTACTTGGTTTTATTAAGTAGTAAAGTGGCTTCAAGAAAGCCTAAGTATCGATCTCTCAGAGACTTGCGTTCATTGCCTATCCAATTCTAGTTTAATCAATTAAGGAGAGGAGCAAATAGAGTTTTAAAATAGTAAATTAAAACTAAACTAAACTAATGAAAAAAAGTAATGAATTAGGACAATCTATGGATAGTAGCCCAGGGTAAAGTCTGACGAACAATCTTACTATGTTGTTGAACTTTCTTCGTTAACTTGCTTATCTTGGTTGTTGATTCGTAGGGTTAATTGCATAATCATGGTTTCCGAACCTATAATCATTTACCTAAGTTAAACCTTACAACTACACCGTTGAGCAGGGATGTAATAGTTCACTTCAGTTCTTTACAAATATCATCCTACATATAGTTCAAGTAAGGGTTCTAGGTATATCCCTGTCCTAGATGCTAATTTGAAATCCTTTTTTATAAAAGATTACCTTGCTTATTCTCATGTTTTATCTCCCTATGCACTCTCCTGAGTTCACAAGGTTGACAATTGATGTATTCTAAGGGTAGTTAATCATTAAAATAGTTAAAACAAGAATAAACAAACAACCATAATATAAACAAATCAAAAGGGTAGTTAATCATTAAAATAGTTAAAACAAGAATAAACAAACAACCATAATATAAACAAATCAACAAACTTAATTGTAAACGAAAGTAGTCATGATCTTGGACTTAACCTAGGAAAAGGAGTTTTATCCTTTGATGGACATATTCATCATTGAATCCCTTGGATTGATGATACAAACCATGAAATAAACGAAATTAAAGAAATATAAATCGTAAAAAGAAGTTGTGGTAGCCTCCTCAATCTTTCAAGACGTCCAAAAGTATGTAAAAATGTGATACAACATGTATTTGTAGCATAAGGGTAAGCCAAATCCCAATAGAAGTTAATCGCATGCACTTTCTGGAAATTGTCTTCAGAAAATTTTCTAAGGAAAAGGAGCTCTGAAATGAGTGTACGTCGCATGCTAATTGCCTTTAGGAACACCACGTGCCTATTGGTTTATATTTTTAATTACTTCTGGGTCCATTGATATTTTGTACACGTCCATTCGATAATCCTACAAGCGACATACGTCCAAGACATTCTAGGTGTCCAAAAATGTGTCAATCTGCATATTGTGCCTTAGTTGAGCCATTCAGAGCCTTTTTGAGTTGTCCCACTTGATTTGAAGCTTTTATATCGTTAATATATCATCATATTCCATTAAAAATCATCATATAAAATTAAACACAACAATTTTAAGATCAAAAGACCACAAAATCCAACTCGACGAACTAGAAACACGAGTTAAGCATAGGCTAATTTCACTTTGATCTTAAACTCATGGTTTTGACCCTTGGATTGATCCAATTGACCATTGAGCAGTATAAACAAGTTGTTTCACATATAAATACATAGAAAAAACATTTTGAACAGTTTAATCACAATAGAATCCACCGAAATCAACAAGACAGGTACCTAGCTCAAGCTAGCAACGCTAGTTTTCCGGATTGAACTCAAAATGAATCTTTTAGGTAGAAACATGTTTGAAACTCACTTGGAACCTTATAAACACATTGTTTAACACATTTATCTCACTATAAACCATTATAACTTAGAATTATCCTTAAAAAAAGGCTAAAAAGGCTAGAATAGGGATGCTCGAATGCATAAATACATCTAACATCACCACCCCACACTTAATGCCTTGTTCGTCCTCGAACAACTCTTAACTATAATCCTCATCATCTAAGGAGACTCTACACTTCTACTAAATAAAATACACTCAAGCTAGTACTATCATGACTACATGGAATGCAAGTTACTATGCTAAGCACGTTATTTACACAATTGAAAGCTCATGAACACTACTTTTAAATCATCTTAGCCTCAAGAATTTACTCACATAGTGGAAAACTCATGCATATTGCTCAATCAAAGACATCATACAAATCACCCACCTTCATCAAATATGTTCCCCTCAAGACAAGAGAGTTATCCATAATCACTCAAAATTAAACAATTTATAACATGATGGGTACAATAATCAAATTACTCTCACTCTAACAAATAATTCACAAGTTACACACAATGTACCACAGGCTTTTCCTTAGTGTAATGTTCCACTAATAGTTGAATGTAAATCTTAGAATCAATTAGGTCTTTTTTAGGTTGTATTTTAGGCTAAGGGACGGGTAGGAACTATTTGGGACTAGTGACTAACCTCTCTCAGAGCTATAATACACTAGATTATACATCTAAAACCAATCTCCAACAACCAAATTACACTTACTCATTCATTCATACTTTTTATTTTGCCCCATCTCTTTTTAGAATTTTCACAAACACTTGGTGGACACATAGTTTACTACCACAAAAATCAATTTTCTCTTTTTTTTCACAACCATGGAAATATTTTACTAATAAATTATATCACAACCATCCACACACATTAAGTATACACCAATAACTATTACCTTGAGGCATCAATTTCACCTTTTTCTTTTTCAATTTCTCAAACTCCTTACTAATTATAAAGCTTCTAGGAGCTTTTCAGATCAAATTAAGGTTCATCAAAGAAGGGGATTTGGCTACATAAGAAGGTGCCAAAGAAAAATCTAAAGGATCAATGGGGGTTAACCAGGACAATGCACAAGGGCAGGACAAATAGAAGGTATAAAATAAGGCTATCAAAGAAATTCCTATTTTATCTCTTAACTCACGTTCTTTATTTCGCTTGACACACACACCAGGAAAGATCTAGACATCACATGCAACAAGGATTATACAAAAAATCTTACACGCATAGGGCACATGCTCAACTCAATAAAATAATCATAGACTCATAACCAAACAATAGGATAGATTCAAATTTAATCTAACAAATATAACAGACAAAAATATGAGCCTAAGAGTCTCAAAAATAGAAATTCACTCAATGAACATGCTTTTACAAACAAACCCACTTGAATCATCTAATAAAAAATAGCACTAACAAGAATATTTCAGACATAAAATTTTTTAAATTGAGCCAAAGTTTGGGAATTTCCCTACCCTACACTTAAAAATCTACTTTTTCCCTAAAGTGAATTTTATAACAAGAGACAGAAATACTCCCTGATGCTTTTAGGCCTAGCTAGTAGCATCTTCACACATAAAGGAGATCTATAGGACCCCACACTCAGTCTTTACCATGCTTCAAGCTCAAGTTTATGGTTCTCAGACTTCCTATTAACCTGTAACTCAACTAAAAATAAAAACTACGTAAAATAAAAACTAAAAAAACACTGAAAAGAAAACATACCTAAGTTTGGGTTGCCTCCCAAGAAATACCTAACTTAGAGTGGCGGTAGGAGCCAATCAATTTTTTTTCCACCTTGAGGATATAAATTTCACCCCCAACTTAGCATTAAGGAAATGCTTATATCATCTCCTAAATCCACACACTTCATTTCGCTTTACACACACACTGGGCAAGTTCAAGACATCACATGCAACAAGGAATATACAAAAAAACCTTACACATACATGGCACATGTTCAACTCAATAGGATCATCATAGACTCCCAACTAAAAAATATCATAAATTCAAATTTAAGCTAACAAATACAGGAGTCACAAACATGAGTCTAAGAATCTCAAAAATAGTAATTCACTCTATCAACATGCTCCACTTGCATCATTTAATAAAAAATAGAACCAACAAGAATATTTTATACATAAAAATTTATAAATTGATCCAAATTTGGAAATTTCCCCACCCCACACTTAAAAATCTACTTTGTCCCTAAAGTGAATTTTATAGAAAGAGACAGAAATACTCCCTGAGGCCTCTAGGACTTTCTAGTAGCATCTTCACTCTTAAAGGAGATCTATGGGACCCTACACTCAGTCTTTACGATGCTTTAAGCTTAGGTTTATGGTACTCAGACTTCTTATTTACCTGTTACTCAACCAAAAACAAAAACTACGTGAAATAAAAAATAACAATAAAATTGAAAAGAAAACATAGCTAAGCTTTGGTTTCCTCCCAAGAAGCACCTAATTTATTGTCACGGCAGGACCCAATTAACTTTTTCCTACACCTTGAGGTTATAAATTTCACCCCCAACTTACCATCCATCTTTTTGCCTCGATCATATGGAGGTGGTACAAAGATTAAGAAACCGAGTAATAGAATACGCATGGCAAATCACTTGGCCTTAAAGTGAGGTGTGTTTTTATATTGTTTATCCGGTGTAAAATCAAGAATATAGGATTTTTGTTCCTCATCTACACACTCTTCCACTATTTTAAATTATTCCATAGACAAGACATCATCTAAACATAATGTAGAAAAGTGATTTTAGTGAGGCCCAACCTATCCCACCTAAAAATTTACACTATCTTCAACACCCTCACTTTTATTCACCTTCTAAATTTTAGTCTCTAAGGAAAGATGACAATCTACTGACTATGATTCTTGTGTTTGCTCCTCAAATTTGCTAATATCCACCTCATATTATTCTTTGCTTATCCACTGTAGACATGGTGGTAGTGGTATCTCCTCAACCTGTTTAACAATTTTAGTTTACGAGTACTCAGGCTTCCTCGAATTGTCCGCAACTTTATCTACAACAGATTGGCAAGTCACTTGTTCTGCAGCCTCCTTTTGGTTCTTCATGTATGCAACAACTCAACCAGAGACTCTAAAACTTATTTCAGTATCTCTTCCAAGTTGCTAGTTTGATTTGTGGCCTGTATGCTTCATTGTTGCTACTTAAACTGTTGTCGTTTGGTCCATGACTTAATTTGTGACTAATTCATCCCAGTTCGATTGTAGTAGTTTATATAATTTTGCCTTTCAGCATAGCCCACAAATGATTCTGAATTGAGAATGATAGCACACATAGCTGCAGTATGACAACTTTGACCACAAACTAAACATCAAGCTTCATTCTGCTTCACAGATAGAACAACATCTACATCACATTGTGAAGGTCCTATCCACACACTTTCATAAAATCTGGACAATAAGCCACTTGATGTAGTCCCCGACAAAAACAACAAGAATCGTCATCACTTGAAAACTATCTATCCAGGATGACATATCAATAAGTGTGATAAGAAGATAAATAGAAAAAAAGAAAAGGAGACTAAAAAAACTATTTATAACTCAATATAGAAAAACTAATAATAAGATAGTTGCCTAATTACAAATCTCTTACAACGACGCTAAAAACTTGACCATGCCCAAGCGCACACGCAAGTGTATGTGGTTTACCAAGTAGTAAAGTGGCTTCAAGAAATCCCAAGTATGAACCTCTCAGGGATTTGCGTTTGTCGCCTATCAAATTGGGGAGAGGAGAAAATAGAGTTTTAAAGCAGTAAAAATAAAACTAAACTAAACTAATGCAAAAAAGTAATGACTTAGGACAATCTATGGATAGTAGCCTACGATTAAGGCTTACTAACAATCATACTATATTGTCAAACTTCATTTGTTAACTTGCTTATTTGGGTTGTTGATTAGTAGGGTTATTTGAATGATCATGGTTTCCTAACCTCTAATCGTTTGCCTAAGTTAAATCTTACAACTTCATCGTTGAGCGGGGATGTAATATTTCAGTTAAGTTCTTCACAAATATCATCCTACAATTGATTCAAGTAAGGCTTCTAGGTACATCTTTGTCCTAGATGCTAATTCAAAACTTTATTTTATGAAAGACTATGAACCTTACCTTGCTTATTGCCATGTTCTATCACCCTATTCCCTCTCTTGATTTCACAAGATTGGGAATTAATGTATTATAAGAGTAGTTAATCCTTAAAATAGTTAAAAAGGAATAAACAAAAAACCATAATGATAAGAAAATCAACAAACTTAATTCAAAATAAAAGTAGTCATGATCTTGGCCTTAACCCCAAAAAAGGAGTTTTAGCCTTTAATGGACATATTCATCATCTAGTCCCTTGGATAAATTATACAAACCATGAAAGAAACTGAATTAAAGATATATAAACCTTAAAAAGAAGTTTTGGTATCCTCTCCAATCTTCCAAGACGTCAAAAAGTAAGTAAAAATGTGATACAACATGTATTTAGAGCATAAGGGTAATCCAAATCCCAATAGAAGTCGAATTATCTTTAAAAAGCCCAGGTGTGGAGTGGAGCGCGGATCGCATGCTCTATTTCTATGTAATATATCGTGCATCGCATGCTAATCACATGCACACTCTGGAAATTTTCTTCAGAAAAATTTCTGAGCCAAATGAGCACCGAAATGAGCGTGTGTCGTGTGCTAATCGCCATTAGGACCACCATGTGCCTGTTGCTTGATATTTTAGGCCTCTTACAAATATGCTGGTATTTTTCAAACTTCCACTGACCACTTACTTAATCCCAACGTACCCAATAATTTCCAGGGATCCAAAAGTACGTCAATCTGCATATTGTCCCTTCGTTGAGCCATTCTAAGCCATTTTGAGTTGTTCCCACTTGATTCAAAGCTTTTATAACCTTCATATATCATTAGAATCCATTAAAAAGCATTCAATAAAATTAAACACAAAAAATTAAAAGCTTAAAACAATACAATAGCCAACACGATGAACTAGAAACACGAGATAAGCATAGGTTAATTTCACTTTGATCTTTAACGCATTGTTTTGACTCTTGGATTGATCCAATTGACCCTTGAGAATTATCAACAAGTTTTTTCACATATAACTACATAGAAAAAACATTTTGAACAGTTTAATCATAATAGAATCCACCGGAATCAACTAGATAAGTACCTAGCTCAAGCTAGTAATGCTAGTTTTCTGGATTGAACTCTAAATGAATCTTTTAGGTACAAACTTCTTTGAAACTCACTTGGAAGATTATAGACACATGTTTTAACATATTTATCTCATTATCCACCATTATAGCTTAGAATTATCATAAAAACAAAGCTCAAAAGGTTTTAATAGGGATGCTAGAATGCATAAATACATCTAACATCACCACCCTACACTTAAAGCCTTGTTCGTCCATGAAAAACTCTCATCTATAATCCTCATCATCTAAGGAGGCTCTAAGATTCTACTAAATGCAAGACACTCAAGCTAGTACTATCATGGCTACATGGAATGCAAGTCAGTATGCTAAGCATGTTATTTACACAATTGAAAGCGCATGAACCTTGCTTTTAAAACATCCTAGCCTAAAGAATTTACTCACATAGTGGCAAACTCATGCATACTGCTCAGTTAAAGTCATTATACAAATCACCCACAGTCATAAAAAATGTGCCCCTTACAACAAAAGAGTTACCCATAATCACTCATAATTAGACAATTTATAACATGATAGGTACAAGAATTAAATTACGCTCACTCTCACAAAGAATTCACAAGTTACACACATTGAACCATTGGCTTTCCCTTAGTGTAATGTTTCACTAATAGTCAAATTTATAGCTTAGGATCAATTAGGCCTTTTTTGGATTATAATACAGGATAAGGAACGGGTAAGAATTATTTGGGACTTGTAACTAACCTCTCTAAGTGGTTTAATACACTAGATTATACATCTAAAACCAACCTCCAACAACTAAATTACACTTACTCATTCATCCATACTTTTCATTTTTCCCCATCTCTTTTAAGCATTTTCAAAAACACTTGGTGGACACATAGTTTATACCTCAAAAATAAATTTTTCTCCTTTTTTCACAACCTTGGCAATATTTTTAGCATAAATTATATCACAGCCATCCACACACATCAATTATACACCAATAAGTATTACCTTGGGGCATCAATTTCACCTTTTTCTTCTTCAATTTCTGAAAATCATTACGAATTAATTTTTTTTATTAAACTCCTAGGAGATTTTTGGATTAAATTAAGGTTCATGAAAGAAGGGAATTAGGATAAATATTAAGTTGCCAAAGAAAAAGCGAAAGGCTCAATGGGGGTTAAGTAGGATAATGCACAAGGGTTGGACAAATAGAAGGTATAAGATAAGGTTATCAAAAAAATGCCTATATCATCTCCTAAAACCACACTCTTTATTTTGCTATACACACACATCAGGCAAGTTCTAGACATCATATACAACTAGGAATCTACAAAAAACCTTACACGCACATGGAATATGCTTAACTCAATAGGACCATCATAGACTCTAAACCAAATAATAGCATAAATTAAATTTAAGCCAACAAATACAAGAGTTACAAACATGAGCCTAAGAGTCTCAAAAATAGCAATTCAGTTAATCAGCATGCTTTTAAAAATAAACCCACTTGCATCATGTAATAAAAAATAGCACTAATAAGAATATTTCAAACACAAAAATTTTTAAATTAAGCAAATTTTGAGAATTTCCCCACCCCAAACTTAAAAATCTACTTTGTCCCCAAAGTGAATTTTATAACAAGAGACAAAAATACTCCCTGTGGCCTCTCGGCATAGCTAGTAGCATCTTCACACATAAAGGAGATCCATGGGACCCCACATTCAGTCTTTACCATGCACCAAGCTCAAGTATATGGTACTCAGACTTCCCATTAACCTGTGACTCAACCAAAAACAAAAATTATGTGAAATAAAAACTATAAAATAACCAGAAAAAAAACATACCTAAGCTTGGGTTGCCTCCAGAGAAGCGCCTGATTTAGTATCGCGGCACGACCCAATCAACTTTTTTCTCCCCCTTGAGGATATAAATTTCACCGCCAACTTAGCATCCATATTTTTACCTTGATCATTGTGAGATGGTACAAAGATTAAGGAATCGATTAATATAATATGCATGGTAACTACTCAGCCTTAAAGTGAGGTGTGTTTTTATATTTTTTATTCTGTCTAAAATAAAAAATATAGGATTCTTATTCCTCATCATCACACTCTTCTACTATTTTAAATGATTCCACTGACAAGACATCATCTAAACATAATGTGTAAAAGTGCTTTGAGTGAGGACAACCAATCCCACATCAAAATTTACACTATCTTTAACATCCTCACTTTTATTCACCTTTTTAATTTAAGTGTCAAAAGAAAGATGACAATTGAGTGACAACGATTCTTGTGTTTTCTCCTCAGATTGGCTAATATTCACCTCATATTTTTCTTTGCTTAGCCACTGTAGACATGGTTGCAGTAGTATCTCCTCAACCTGTTCAACAATTTTAGTTTCCAAGTACTCAGACTTTCTCGAATTATTCACAACTTCATCTACAATAGGTTGGGAAGTCACTTGTTCTGCAGCCTCCCTTTGGTTCTTCATGTATGCCAACAACTCAACTTGAGACGCTAAAACTTGTTTCAGTATCTCTTCCAAGTTTGTAGTTTGAGTTGTGGCCTGCATGTTTCGTTGTTGTTGCTGAAACTACTATCGGTTGGTCCATGATTAAATTTGTGACTAATTGAGCCCCATTATATTGTATTCATTTATATAATTTTGCCTTTTAGCATAGCCCAAAAACAATTTTGAATCGGGATTGACAGCACACATAGCTGCAGTATGACCACTTTCACCATAAACCAAACACCAAGCTATAGTCTACTCCACAAATAGAACAATATCTACATCACATTGTGAAGGTCCCGTCTAAGCACTTCCATCAAAATCTAGACATTAATCCAATTAATGTGGTCCCCTAAGAAAACAACAAGAATTGTCATCACTTAAAACCCATCTATCCCAGGCTGGCATATCATGAAGTAAGATATAAAGAGAAATAAAAGAAAATAAAAAAGAATAAAAAAACAAAAATTATTTACAACTCAGTATAGAAAAACTAAAAATAAGATAGTTGCCTAAACACAAATCCCCGGCAATGGTGCCAAAAACTTGACATCCCCCAAAAGAACACACAAGTGTACATGGTCTTATCAAGTACTTAAGTGGCTTCAAGGAAGCCTAAGTATCGATCTCTTAGGGACTTGTGTTCGCCACCTATCCAATTCTAGTTTAACCAATTGAGGAAAGGAGCAAATAGAATTTGAAAGTTTTAAATTGAAACTAAACTCAACTAATTCAAAAAAGTAACGACTTAGGACAAAATATGGATAGTAGCCCAGGGTTAAGGCTTACGAACACTCATACTATGTTGTTGAAATTCATTCGTTAACTTGTTTATCTTGGTTGTTGATTCGTAAGGTTAATTGTGTGATCATGGTTTCCTAACTTCTAATCTTTTACCTAAGTTAAACCTTACAACTACATCGTTGAGCGGGGATGTAATATTACATTTAAGTTCTTTACAAATATCATCCTACATATGATTCAAGTAAGGCTTCTAGGTACAACCCTGTCCTAGATTCTAATTCAAAATCCTTATTTTTGAAATGACTATGAACCTTACCTTGCTTATTCCTATGTTCTATTGCCCTATTCCCTCTCTTGACTTCACAAGGTTTACAATTGATATATTCTAAGGGTAGTTAATCCTTAAAATAGTTAAAAACGGAATAAACAAATAACCAAAATGATAAACAAATCAAAAACCTTAATTTAAACTAAAAGTATTCATGATCTTGGCCTCAACCCTAGAAAAGGAGTTTTATCCTTTAATGGACATATTCATCATCCAATCCATTGGATTGAAGATAAAAACCATGATAGAAACTAAATTAAAGATATGTAAACCCGAAATATAAGTTTTCGTAGCCTCATCAATCTTCCAAGACATCCAAAAGTATGTAAAAATATGATACAACATGTATTTATAGCATAAGGGTAAGCCAAATCATAATAGAAGTCGAATTATCCTAAAAATGCCTATGTATAGAGAGGATCATGCATCACATTTTCGATTTCTATGCATTATATCATGTGTTGCATGCTAATCGTAGGCACTCTAAGGAAATTTTCTTCAGAAGTCTTTCTAAAGCAAATGAGCACCGAAATGAGCGTGCGTTGCACGCTAATCGCCTTTAGGATCATCACGCACCTATTGGTTGATATTTTGGGCCTCTCCTGAATCCATTGGTCTTTTACACACTTCCATTGGCCACTCCTACAAGCGAACGTACCTAAGACATTCCAGGGGTCCAAAAGTGAGTCAATCTGCATATTGTAATTTCGTTGAGCCATTCTAAGCCTTTTGAGTTGTTCCCAATTGATTTAAAGCTTGTATATTCTTAATATATTATCATAATCCATTAAACAAGAATCATATTACATTAAAAACAACAATTTAAATCTCTAAACAAGACAACAATAAAAATGACGAATTAGAAACACAGGCTAAGCATAGGTTAATTTCATTTTGAACTTTAACTCATTGTATTGACCCTTGGATTGATCCAATTGACCCTTGAGAAATATAAACAAGTTGTTTCACATATAAATACACATAAAAACTATTTAAAACACTTTAAACACAATATAATCCACCGAAATCAACTAGACAAGCACCCAGCTCAAGCTAGTAACACTAGTTTTCTGGGTTGAACTCTAAGTGAATCTTTTAGGTACAAACTTGTTTGAAACTCACTTGGAACCTTATAGACACATGTTTTAACACATTTATATAATTATCAAACATTATAGCTTATAATTATCCTAAAAACAACTCTAAAAGGGCTAGAATAGGGACACTATAATGTATTAATACATCCAACATCACCACCCCACACTTAAAGCCTTGTTCATCCTCGAATAGCTCTTAACTATAATTTTCATCATCTAAGGAGACGCTACACTTCTACTAAATGGAAGACACTCAACCTAGTACTATCATGACTACATGGAATACAAGATACTACGTTAAGCATGTTATTTATACAATTGAGTGCTGATGAACACTACTTTTAAAATATCCTAGCCTCAAGAATTTACTCACATAGTGGAGAACTCATGCATATTGATCAATCAAAGACATCATACAAATTACCCTCATTTATGAAACATGTGCCCTTCACAATAAAAGAGTTACCCATAATCACTCAGAATTAAATAATTTTTAGCATGATGGGTACAAAAATCAAATTGCGCTCACTCTCACAAAGAATTCACAAGTTGCACACAATGAACCATAGGTTTTCCCTTAGTGTAATGTTCCACTAATAGTCGAATGTAAATCTTAGGATCAATTTAGTCTTTTTCGAGTTGTAATGCAGACTAAGGGATGGGTAAGAGCTATTTAAGACTAGTGACTAACCTCTCTAAGCGCTTTAATACACTAGATTATACATCTAAAACCAATCTCCAACAACCTAATTACACTTACTCATTCATCCATACTTTTTTTTGCCCCATCTTTTTCAAGCATTTTCACAAACATTTGGTGGACACAAAATTTACTAACACAAAAATCAATTTTCTATTTTTTTCACAATCTTGGAAATATTTTTAGCATAAATTATATCACAACCATCCACACACATCAGTTATACACCAATAACTATTACCTTGGGGCATCAATTTCACCTTTTTCTTCTTCAATTTCTCAAAATCCTTACTAATTATTATTTTTTATTAAAGATCCTAGGAGCTTTTTGGATCAAATTAAGGTTCATCAAAGAAGGGGATTAGGCTACATATGAAGTTGCCAAAGAAAAAGATAAAGGCTCAATGGGGGTTAACTGAGATAATACATAATGGTAGGATAAATAAAAAGTATAAAATAAGGATATCAAAGAGATGCCTATATCATCTCCTAAACCCACACTCTTTATTTTGCTTTACACACACACTGGGAAAGTTCTAGATATCACATGCATCAAGGAATATAAAAAAAACCTTACACACTCATGGAACATGCTCAGCTCAATTGGATCATCATAGACTACCAACCAATCAATAGAATAAATAAAAATTTAAGTCAACAAATATAAGAGTAACAAACATGAGCCTAATAGTCACAAAAACATCACCAATAAGAATATTGAGCCAAAATTTGGGAATTTCCCCACCCCACACTTAAAAATCTACTTTGTCTCCAAAGTGAATTTTATATAAAGAGACAGAAATACTCTCTGAGGCCTATAGACCTAGCTAGTAGCATCTTCACAAATAAAGGAGATCCATGGACCCCACACTCAGTCTTTACCATACTTCAAGCTCAAGTTTATGGCACTCAGACTTCCCATTAACCTGTGACTCAACAAAAAACAAAAACTATGTGAAATAAAAACTAAAAAAAAATTGAAAAGAAAACATACCTAAGCTTGGGTTGCCTCCTAAGAAGCGTCTAATTTAGTGTCGTAAAATGACCCAATCAACTTTTTCCTCCACCTTGAGGATATAAATTTCACCCCTAACTTAGCATCCATCTTTATGCCTCGATCATATGGAGGCGGTACAAAGATTAAGAAACTGAGTAATAGAATATGCATGTTAAACAACTCGGTCTTAGAGTGAGGTGTGTTTTTATATTATTTATTCACTGTAAAATAAAAAATATAGGATTTTTGTTAATTATCATCACTGACTTTCACTATTTCAAATGATTCAACAAACAAGACATCATCTAAACATAATGTAGAAAAGTGCTTTGAGTGAGGCCCAATCAATCCCACATCAAAATTTGCACTATCTTTAACAGCCTCACTTTTATTCACCTTCTAAATTTAAGTCTCAAAAGAAAGATGTTAATCCAGAGATTGTGATTCTTGTGTTTGCTTCTCAGATTGCCTATCCACCTTATATTTTTCTTTGCTTAACCACTATAGACATAGTAGCAGTGTATCTCCTCAACCTCTTCAACAATTTTAGTTTTCCATTACTCAGACTTTCTCGAATTATCCACAACTTCATTTACAATAGGTTCGGAAGTCATTTGTTCTGCAACCTCTCTTTAGTTCTTCCTGTATGCCAACAACTTAATATGTAATAGTTCACTTAAGTTCTTTACATATATCCTCCTACATATGATTCAAGTAAGGCTTCTAGGTATATCTCTATCCTAGAAGCTAATTCATATCTTTATTTTATAAAAGACTATGAACCTTACTTTGTTTATTCCCATGTTCTATCGCCTTATTCCCTCTCTCAAGTTCACAACGTTGACAATTGATGTATTTTAAGGATAGTTAATCCTTAAAACATTTAAAATAAGAATAAAATAACAACCATAATGATAAGAAAATCAATAAACTTAATTTAAAATAAAAGTAGTCATGATTTTACCCTTAACCCCAAAAAAGGAGTTTTAGCCTTTAATGGACATATTCATCATCCAATCACTTTAATTGATGATACAAACCATGGATGAAACTAAATTAAAGAGATATAAAACCTAAAAAGAAGTTGTTCTAGCATCATCAATATTCCAAGACATCAAAAAGTATGTAAAAATTTGATACATGATGTATTTATAGCATAAAGGTAAGCCAAATCCCAATAGAAGTCGAATTATCTTGAAAACGCCCAGGTGTGGAGTGGAGTGTCCATCGTATGATCCATTTCTATGAAATAGAGAGTGAGACACATGCTAATCACATTCAGTCTCTAGAAATTGTCTAAAAAAAATTTCTAAGGAATAGAAGCACCGAAATCAGCATCCGTCGCATGCAAATCGCCTTTAGAACCACCACATGCCTATTTGTTGATATTTTTTACCTAGTCTGAATCCAGTGATATTTTACAAACGTCCAGTAGCAAATCCTATAGTCAACATGCGCCCAACAAATTCTAGGTGTTCAAAAGTGCATCAATCTGCGTATTGTCCCTTCGTTGAGCCATTCAGAGCCTTTTTGAGGTGTTACCACTTAATTTGAAGCTTGTATATCCTTAAAATATCATCATAATACATTAAAGAACCATCCTATAACACTAAAACAATAATTTAAAGCTCAAAACAACACTACATCCAACAAACTAAACTAGAAACACGAGCTAAGCATAGGCTAATTTCAGTTTGATCTTTAACACATTATTTTGACTGGATTTATCCAATTGACCCTTGAGCATTATCAACAAGTTGTTTCATATATAAATACACATAATAACCATTTGGAACACTTTAAACACAATAGAATCCACCAGAATCAACTAGACAAGCACCTAGCTCAAGCTAGTAATGCTAGTTTTTCGGGTTGAACTCTAAATGAATATTTTAGGTACAAACTTGTTCGAAACTCACTTGGAACCTCATAGACACATTTTTAAACATATTTATCTCATTATCAACCATTATATCTTAGACGTATCCTTAAAAAAAGGCTAAAAGGGCTAGAATAAGTATGCTAGAATGCATAAATATATCCAACACCAGATCTTAGTTGCTTTGTTTAGTAATCTTAATATAATGTGTCTTATTCGAGCATGAATATTCCCAAGGGGGAGATACTGTAATACCCTATACTACTCTTAGTCTGATTAAGCTTTTAGTTGCATGCATAAGGGGCTTAATGACTAAAAATTTCACGTAGTATTAGGGACTTATTCATTTTTAAGACCCCTAAACTTCAAGGATTTTATTTTTTGTTCTTCCATACCTAGAGACGTTGCTTTTTAAGTTAATTCATGTTTAGGGATTTAAGAAGTATGTATCAGTGGAGTTTTTAACATTTGGATAAGGTTTAGGGCGTGTTTAGATCACAAAATCAATGGGTTACCACGATAAGCCCGTGATGCAACAATAGTCCCAAACTCATGATTACCACATCACGATGAGGGAATTTAATAACTGCTATTAAACCGCATTTAAGTGACATTTTTTTGCCCAATCTTCGATTTAAATGGTTTAAGGGAAATTATGTGTTTTCCCCCTCAACTAAAATCGTCCATAACATAAATTGGGACATCATTGAGAGAATTATTTGCCCTTCTCTAAATCCCTCAATAGAAAACCTCTCCTTTCCCCAAGAATAAGAATTCAGTTCCCTTAACCCCTAGAAATCCATAGTTATACTTCCCCAAGTTGAAGAACCTTCAAGAAAGCATCAAGATTAGTGTTTTTATTTCAAGTTAAAATCTTATGGTACGTGGGCTATTCATTCGTAGGTCCCTTTTCACCCATCCATCCCAAAACCCCTCTTTTAAATTAAAGAACAAATTTTTCTTTCATTATTGTATTTTATATTGCTTAAGACAACTCTAATTCATGTTTTTATGGTAATTTAAATGCAACTCAGTCTATGTATGATCCCATGTAAGATTTGAATTCCTCATGCTATGAATTTTAATTTTCCCAGTCTTAGTCAAGTGAACTCTATATTGTTGAATTTTTATGTATAAAATACCCCTATGTACAAGTCCATGTTCTCCACATGTTTGATAAAATGCCTACGTTTTGAGTTGAACCATGATTCAATATTATAGTTTAAGTTTAAATTTCACATTTTAATGATTACTCAGTACTAATGGGTTATGAATACCCGATACCTATGTGATTTACATAATATTCAGATTTTCAAATAATGATTCAGATAAACCATGAATATTAATATTTACTTAGTTAATATAATCATTATGATAACTATAAAAAGTAATGTTTAGTTAAAATTAAATCAGTTCAGCACCAATGCCAGTCCAGTTGGGAGTAGGACTTAGCACCCAACAAACCTAGGGATAGGGGCTCACTTGCCTGTTAGGATTGGATCTATAGTTGCAGTCCCTATGTTATAGAACTACGTTGCTAGAGTAGGATTATGAGATGTTACCAACCATTTTAATACTGACACTCTCTTAGGGGTCATCCACCAGTTAAGACTAACTCCCTAGTCCTACGGGACATCAATCTTGTGGAATCCACATCGTCAGACAGTGTTAGTACCCATGGCAAGGTACTAACACCCTTCAAACTAGGGTTATATATTGGACCCTAATTAACTTAGTGGGGTAGGTCAGTTAAATGATACCTTCCACAGGCTCATTACACTATTAAGTGTATATTTAGTTCAGATTTGCTTGACAAAAGCATTTAAATTTATAGTTATTCAGTTAAAATAATTTCCATCTTTCAATTTACAGATTATTTATGAAATTCTTATATGCTTGGTATTGCATTGTCAGATATTACAATTTTTATGTATTTATGCTCAGTTATTTCATATTTTTAAGTTAGTCCTTATCTCATGTGCACAGTACCCCATGCATTTTAGCCAGACCTCATCTTATATACCAGTATATTTAAAGTACTGACTACATGCTCTTCTTTGTGCTATGTTGTCTTATAACATAAGTTTGGACACTGAGTTTCCTGACAACTCCTAGACACCTCAACAAACCCGCAAAAGTAGTTGTGATTCCTCATCTATCGAGGACATGGATGATTATTCTAGTTATTTTAGTAGTTTTTTATATTCTTTCAGTCAGAGTTAGTTGAGGTCTTTTCTCATCAATTCCTCAGTTATTTAGAGGATTTTAAGATAAAGAGTTAGAAATTCTATCAGTTACTTTTAGTTTTTATTAGTTATCTCAGACATGATAGTATTTCATATTTTAGTATTTTAGTATTTCAATAGTTTATCAGCTTCTCTTCTGCATATATTATATTAGTGACATTTTATTCAGTGCTCACGGCAGGTACTAACTCATGAGTTAGCTTGTGTTCACTTAAGATTATAAGCACCGTTGTCGCAGCTAGGGGGTAGCGTCAGGTTGTGATAAAACATTATATCATAACCTAAGGTTTTACAGTATCCAAAGGTGTCTAAAAGTCATGTTGAGTAGAGTCTTGTGCATGGGTGTGAATTGCGCCATATTTATGGACGATATGCTATGAGATGTTTTAGGAAAAGTTTCCATTCTTTCGGTATTCATGTTATGTGAATGAGTATGAGATCTATTTAAACTCTCCTTATTACTCATCCTTTATTCCCTTTATAAACCATACCTCCCAGAAGAAATAATAGAAGAAGGAATAGGGATCAATCCACACCTTCTCCTATTTAAAAAGATCCCTTAAAAGAACATATCTCTCACGCTAACTTCAGATCTGCTTTCACTACCTTATCCCATTTAGTAGCTACTCAAAACAACCAGTGATCTATTGCCCAAGCTAATCCAGTTGAAAATACAGTTGTAGTTAGGATTCAGGATTTCACCTGAATAAATCCCCCTCTAAATTTGGGATCCAAGTCTGAAAAGGATCCACAGGATTTTTTGATATAGTTCAGAAGGTGACAAATATCACGGGTGTCACTTTGAGTGAAATTTTAGAGTTGGATATTTATCATTTGCTGGATGTATCTCACACCTAGTTTAAGTAGTGGAAAGAGGACTATGGTGTTGATGTAAGGCCTATTGAGTAAGAGAAATTTGCATTACTTTTATAAATAGGTTCTTTCTATTAGAGTTGAGGGAGGCTATGAATCACGAGTTCATTAATTTGAAGCAGTAAGAATGAGTGTGAAGGAGTACTCGCTTAAGTTTACTCAGTTGGCGAGGTATGCTCCTACTTTGGTTGCAGACATTAGGTCTAGAATGAGTAAGTTCGTATCTGGTGTAGCTGATAGTGTGGTTAAGGAGAGTAAGACTGCCATGTTGATTTAGGAGATGGACTTATCTTTACTTGTGGTTCATTCTTAGCAAATTAATGAAGAAAAGCTTAAGAAGAAAGAAAGAGAATAAGAAGTTCAAAATATATAGTTTTAACTTTTCTCAGCCATGGTTAGAAGGTGGTAATCGTTCTCTGTTCTTTCAGAATTTTTTAGGCTCATCTCCATCTTCAGCTAGTGTGTCAGTGCCTAGTTTATTAAAGACAGTTGAGATAGGGTGCCAATCTCTAAGTCCCAGGGTAGCATGAATAGTAGCCATACTCATCAACATTGTAAGAGATATAGTATGAATCATCAAGGTAAGTATAGGACTGGTAGTGATATGTTCTTTAAATATTGCAAGCCAGACCATATGATCCGTTAGTATCAATTTTTTTCTTAGAAGGGAAATGATTATTGCCATCAAGGTCAGTCTAATCTTTCATCAGCTCCAACTAGTCACCCAACTTAGTAAGGTGCAACCTCCAGGAAAAACAGTTGGCAGCGTCAGAAGAAGTTGTATTCTCTCCAGACCTGGCATGATTAGGAATGTTCACCTAATGTAGTTACGAGTATGTTATAGGTTTTTCATCTTCATATGTATGTTTTATTAGACCTCGGAGCTTCACTTTTCTTTGTAACCCCTTATATAGTAATTAATTTTGGTGTTTGTCCCGAATCTTTAGTAGAACCTTTCTCAGTGTCTACCTTAGTGGATAAATCTATTATAGCTAGGTGGGTAAACAAAAATTTCCCACTTATATTATCTCAGAAAGTTGCCTTAGTTGATCTTGTGGAGTTAGAGATGACTAATTTTTATGTCATTCTCAGCATGGATTGACTCCACTCATGGTATGCCTCAATCGATTATAGAAATAGAGTTGTTTAGTTTTGGTTTCCTAATGAGCCAGTCATTAATTAGAGTGGTAGTACCTTCGTGCATAGGGGTCAGATTGTTTATTACCTTGAGTAAAGAAAAATAATATCTAAAGGGTGTGTTTACAATCTTGTTTGAGTTAAAGACTAGTTTTGAGATTCTAATTCTTGAGTCAATTTTTATTATAAGAGAATTTCCAGATGTGTTCCTTTAAGACCTTCTCAGAGTTCCTCCCAAAAGGGAAATTGACTTTGGGATAAATATTCTTCTAGACACCCACCCTATCTCTATTCCTCCCTACAGAATGGCTCTGTTTAAGCTTATAAAATTGAAAGAACTATTGAAAACTCACTTAGATAAGGGATTCATTAGGACAAGTGTTTCCCTATGGGGAACTCCTATATTGTTTGTGCATAAGTAAGACAGTTCTCTAAGAATGTACACCTATTACCGTCAGTTGAACAAAGTCACAATCAAGAATAAGTATCTACTCCCCAATATTGATGACTTGTTCGACCAACTTCTGTGATACAGTTACTTATCTACAATAAACCTCAGACCCATCTATAATCAGCTCAGAGTCAGAAAACGTAACATTTTGAAGACAACTTTTAGAACTCGCAATAGTTACTTCAACTTCCTAGTTAATTCTTTTAGACTAACTAATGACCCTGCAACTTTCATTGACTTGATAACAGAGTGTTCAACCAGTACTTGGATATGTTCAGCATAGTCATTGTTGATGATATTTTTTTCTATTCCCATAATGAAAATAATTATGCAGACCATCTAATATTTTTGTTGCAGAACTTTACAACTCATCAGTTGTTTGCCAAGTTAAGTAAGTGCAAGTTTTGGCTAAGATCACTATCTTTCCTTGGCCATATTATTTTTGATGATGGCACTCGAGTTGATACTCAAAATACAAAAGCACTAAGAAAATGGTAAGGACCTATATCACTATTAAATATTAAGAGTTTCTCACGTTTGGATGGCTGTTACATATGATTTGTTTGAGGTTTATCTTCTATTGCATCTCCCATGTCTTGTTTTACTCAGGAAAAGTTCAAATTTAAATGGGAAGATTTTTCTGAGAAGAGCTTTTAGGAGTTGATGACTTTACTCACTTCTGCCCCAATCTTGACTTTGCAAGATAGTTCAGACAGATTCATAGTTTATTGTGATGCTTCCAGAGAGTATATGGGTTTTGTATTGAGGAAGAAAGGTAAGATCATAGCCTATGCCTCTAGACAGCTTAAACCCCATGAGAAGAATTATCCAACCCATGATATTGAGTTGGTAGCCGTTGTTTTTGACATGAAAATTTAGATAATTTACCTTTATGGAGTGAATGTTGATGTGATCACAGATAACAAAAATTTATAGTAAGTTTTCTCACAGAAAGATTTGAATATTCATTTGGGAAAGTGTTTTGAGTTGTTGAAAGATTATGACATGAGTGTTTTGTATCATCCAGTCAAGGCCAATGTTGTGGTAGATACCCTTAGTAGATTTTCTATGGGTAGTGTTTCTCATGTTGGGATAACAGAAAAAAGTTACTTTAGGATGTTCCTCAGCTTGCTAGATTAGGTGTTTGGCTGTTTAATGCAACTGAAGAAAGTGCATGGGTTTTGAATTGTTTGAAATCTTTATTAGTTTCCAAATTAAAGGAAGAGCGAGACAAGGATCCTAGTTTTGTTATGTTGAAGGAAGTAGTCTAAGATCAGAGAGTAGAGGTTTTCTCCCAAGGGGGAGATGGTGTGTTGCATTATCAGGCCAGGTTATATGTTCTATGTGTTGATGATTTAAGGCAATGAATTTTAGCAGAAGTGAATGATGCACGATATTCCATTCATTCATAATCTACTTAGTTATATAGTGATTTATGAAAAATCTATTGGTGGAATGGCATGAAAAAGTATATTGCAGAGTTTGTCGCTAAGAGTTCAAATTCTCAGCAGGTTAAAGATGAGCACCAAAGGCCTAGTGGTGCATTGCAGGAGTTCAGATCCTCACTTGGAAGTGGGAAGTAGTGAATATGGATTTTGTGACAAGTTTGCCTCGTACACGTCGTCAACATAATTTGATATAGTCATTGTAGATAGAATGACCAAATCAAATCATTTCTTGCAAGGTCATACTTTGTACTCAGCTGAGGATTTTTCCAGGATCTATATCAAAGAGTTGGTTAAGTTTCATGTAGTTCCATTTAGATAGAGGTACTTAGTTTACCTCTCACTTTTGGAAGGCTTTTCAGAAGGGTCTTGGTACCCATGTTTATCTCAACACAACTTTTCATCCTCGAATAGATGGTCAGGTTGAGAGGACCATTAAGACCTTAAATGACATGTTGCTAGCTTGTGTTAGTTATTATAAAGGTAGTTGAGATGAATACTTACCTTTTATAGAGTTTGCTTATAATAATAGCTATCACTCCAGTATTCAGATGGCTCCATTTGCAGCTTTCTATGGGAGGGGATGTGGGTATCCTATTGGATTGTTTGATATAGGCGAGGCAGATTTTATAGGGCCTAATTCAGTGTTGGATGTGATGGAGAAAGTTTAGTTTATTAGGGAGAGGCTTAAGATAGCTAATAGTCTTCAGAAATCTTATGCAGATGTAAAGAGAAGTGACCTCTAGTTTTATGTTGGTGATTTAGTCTATCATATCTCGCCTATGAAAGAGGGTGAAGATATTTGGCAAGAAGGGGAAACTCAATCCCCTATATATTTATCCTTATAGAATCTTCAACCATTTTGCAGAGGTAGCTTATAAGCTAGAGCTTCTTGGAGACTTGTCATCAAATCATCAGGTGTTTCATATTTCTACGTTAAAGAAAAATATCAGCGATTCAACTTTTGTTACTCCTTTACAAAGTACAGGTGTTTAGGATAGCCTTTCTTTCAAAGAAGTACCAGTTGAGATTCTAGATCATTTGATTCATAGTCTAAGGAATAAAGATGTTCCCTTGGTTAAAGTTCTATGGAGGAATCAGTTCATTGAGGGAGCTACTTGGGAAGCAGAAGTAGATATGCATACTAAGTACCCTTATCTTTTCTTTTCAAACTCAGACTCAGCTTGAGGTAACAGTGTTTTTTTAGATTTTCACTTTCCCATTCTTAGTTCTAGATATATAACATTCTGATGTTATTACATGCATTCACAAAATTAATTTAGGTCATGTATCATGTTTCAAACTCAGTTATCAAGTTCAAAATCATGCATGTTCAGTATGTGATCTCAGTTGCCTTAGTTCAGTACTCTCCGTCTAATAAATCTCATTTGAGGACGAATGTTCCAAAGGGGGAGATTTTTTAATAGCCCGTACTACTCTTAGTTTGATTATTCTTTTAGTTGCATCCATAAGGGACTTAAGGCCAAAAAATTTCACTAAGTGTTAGGGACTTAGTAATTTTCAAAACCCCTAAACTTTGAGGATTTTATTTTTAATCTTCCAAACATCGAGATGTTGATTTGTAAGTTAATTCATGTTCAGGGGTGTAAGAAGTATGTCTTAGAGGAGTTTCAAATTTTTAGACAAGGTTTGGGGCACGTTTAGATCCCAAAAGCAGTCGGTCACCATAATAAACCTGCGACATGACAATAGTCCCGAACTCATGTTTACCATACCACGGTGAGGGAATTTAACAAACGCGATTAGACCATGTTGTGGTGTTGTTGTTGCATCTAGTTTTTGATTTAAATGGTTGAGGGGAAATTATGTCTTCTTCCCTCAATCGAAATCGTTCATAACACAAATTGGGATATCATTTAGGGAATTATTTTCGCTTCTTTTACAAATCCCTCTAAAGTAAACCCTCTCTTTCCCCCAAGAATAAGAATTCAATTCCTTTCTCCCCAAAAAAATCATAATTAAAGTTCCCCAAGTTCAAGAAAGCATCTAGATTAGTGTTTTTCTTTCAAGTTAAAAGCTTAAGGTATATGGGGTGTCCATCCATGGGCCTTTTTCACCATTGGAGCACTAAAACCCTTTTATTTATAAAAGAATGGATTTTTCTATCATTATTGTCTTTTATATTGCTTAAGACACGTTTAATTAATGTTTTCATGGTAATTTAAATGCAAATCAGTCCATGTATGATCCCATGATAAATTCGAATTCCTCATGCTATGAATATCAGTATTCTCAGGTCTTAGTTAAGTGAACTTCATGTTGTTAAACTCTCATGTTTAAAATACCCCCATGTACAAGTCCATGCTCTACGCAAGATTGAAGAAATGCCTATGTTTTATGTTGAACCATGATTCAATATCAAAATTTAAGTTTAAATGTCATGTTTTAATGATTACTCAGTGTTGGTGGGTTATGAATACTTTATACCTAAGTGTTTTACATGATTTTTAGATTTTCAAATAAATATTTAGTTAAACAATGAATATTACTATTTGCTTAGTTTATATAATCATAATAAGTACTATCAGAAATAATGTTCAGTTAAACTTTATTTAGTTCAATCCCAGTGTCAGTTTAGTTGCAAGTTTAGGACTAACACTCTATTATAGGTCAGCCACCATTAACTCCCTTGTCCTATGGGATATCAACATTGAATCTATATCTTCATCTAGTGTTAGTAACCATGGCAAGGAACTTACACCCTTCAAACTGAGGTAACAGGTTGGACCCTAATTAGCTCAGATTGGGGTATGTTGGTTATATGATACCACCCACGGTCTCAGTATAATATTCAGTGTATATTCAGTTCAGGTTTGTTTGACCAAATCATATAGATTTACAGTTATTCAGTTATACAGATTTTAGTCTTTCAGTTTATAGATTATTTCAAAAATATGTATATTCCTGGTATTAAATTCTCCGATATTATAGTTTTCATGCATTTATGCTCAGTTATTTTATGTTGTCCAGTTAGTCCTTATCTCATGTGCACAGTACCCCATTGATTTCAGCCAGACCTCATCTTATATACCAGTATATTTTAAGTACTGATTGCATACGCTTCTTTGCGCTATGTTGTCATATAAAATAGGTTTGGATGCTTAGTTTCCCGATAACTCCAAGACAACTCAGCATACCCAATAGTAGTAGTGGTGAGTCCTTATCCATAGTGGAAATGGTTGCTTATTCCAGTTATTTCAGTAGTTCTTTATATTCAGTCAGCTGGAAGCATTACAAATAAATAGTTAGAAAGTCAGTTAGTTACTTTTAGTTTTTAGATGTTATCTCAGACATAACTGTATTGTATATTTCAGTATCTAAATTTTTTAGGAATCTATTAGCTTATCTTCCACATATGTTATATCACTCCAATTTTATTCAGTGGTCACAACAGGTACTAACTCATGGGTTAGCTTGTGGTCACTTATGATTGTAAGCACCATTGTCACGGCTACGGGGTATCCTCGGGTCATTACACATACCCCTAAGTCATATCTATTCTAGTAACCAAAATCCATCCCACCAACCAACACTGGTCAGCATACGACTGGACCTTACCATCCATACCCTAACATATAGCTCGTACCCATGAGTCGTATTGGTTCCAGAGACAAGAATTCTAGGAAATTTTCTATGGTCTAGATATCAGGGTGTTTCAAAAATAAGCATATAAACACAAAATATAGGCATATCACCTTCAATAAGAAAATGTCCCAAATGGTAGCATACACCGTCTCCACTAAGAGTGCTACTATATACATATATAACTAATTCCCATAGGGAAAGAAACAAATATACTCATACACCAAGTACAAGTATAAGAAGATAGGACAAATAGGCAACTCTCTAGTCCACAATGAAGATAAAATCACAGAATGCGCACAACATATCAAATGCAATAAAGATGATGTCGGTAATGATAAAGATGATGATATGATTCACTAGGTCATCATAATACCGATCTATACACCTACCAAGGTGTTCTCTAGAATAGGACCCATGGGGGATTCATCAACCTATATACAAACAATATCCAGTACCAATATCCATATCTTCTCTTTGGCACATACCTCGGTAGAGGATTTTTAAAGATATCACATTTTCTATTAGAAAAAGCCACATTTTCAGTATTTCCATAGTGGTATGAATGTTTCATAAATGAATATAATATGAGAATGTAATGCTAACAACTATCCAAAATGAGAATAACAAATATTCAGTTAATATGGCAACAATGTGAGCCAAAAATCTCCAGTTAAAATCAACCACTCATCCATGATCCAATATAATCTCAAAATCATCACATGAAACATACAATAAAGTGTCATTGATACCACATAATTCCCAAAATCTAGGATTTTACCCATAAAAAATTGTGTAATAAAACCCACATATATCAATATCAAGCAAACAACATCATATAGGACCCCACATGGTCACACATAGAAAATAATGTCTCAAACCTACAAGATATTTTCTACATATGACCCCACATGGACACACAAGTCAAATAAACACATTTTCATTGATACAACTCCATCCCTATAATATTCTTTTACATTATTATACACAACCCAACCTTGTATAAAGAAAGTTAAGCCATGTCCTACCTCGAAGATAAAAACTAGTCCAAAAAGCCTTGAATTTAAATATTTTCCCTTACAAACAAACTCAAAATCAACTAAACATACCAATATAGAATCTACGCACCAAAAAAACCCAAAGATACCCATATATCCAATTTTTAAGTTGAGGTCAAAATGAACTCTAGAACGGATTTTCAAAAATAAAGGGCAAAAATTAGAATTTTTGTCTTAAATAATATTTTCAAAGAATACAGAAACTCATAGGCAAAAGTCACATGAAACTAGACTGAAATTGGGGTTTGAATCAAAGAAATGATGAATTATGGGCCTTTCGGTCCAAAATCCCCAAATTTTGCCTTTAATTTTGCGTTAAGACAAGGTTTAGATGATAAAAATTAAAGAAAAATTATTGAAATAGGGATTTGTAGCCTACCCAAGCTTAAAATAGGTAGAACATTCGTAAAAGACTCAAACCCCAAGCTCCATGTCTTGAAAATGGTGAAAGAATCTCAAAATAGGGAATTAAATCACCTAGGTATCTCCTAAGCGACTATCGGGTCACTTAGGAGGCTATTGCTTAAGTGATCAGATGCCACTTAAGTAAAGACCGCCTCATCATATAAGAAACTTGGCTTTTACTTAAGCGATAGGTGTTTAGGATGCCAATGTCGCTTAAGCGACTAGGCCATCACTTAGGCAAGCCTGAAATTTCTTAGTTGATATTTTGGCTATCAAGATAAGTCATGTAACAAACAAAAGCCTCACTTTGGTGAGTGAAACAGATAAGTGGTGCACCAGCTAGAGACATGGAATTATCTAAGTCTTCGCGGCCCCTCAAGATTCATCCAAAATCCTTAGTACGCAAATATACTATGATTACCCACTAAATTTGATGTTCTAGGTTCAATGGCGATATCAGATTTTTGAATAATTTTGTTTTTACAAAATTGATCCCCAAAACCCAATTTTACAAATATTAAAATGGAGCATCGAAATGAGATGTAAAAGTAGTAAAGCCACGCTAACTATGTTACCAACCTAAAATTATCTAAATCTACTAGCATTGTTCATTTTTACATCTTATGCGTAGATCGATAATTATTGATCAAAGGCAACGATTAGGGTTTTTGAGCTACCAAAAAACACAAACTTACACAAATTACACAAAAAATATGAAAAACCATTCCAATCATCCCCTCATCTAAAAAATACAATAATGCAATAACATGGAGGGGTAAAATAGTAATAACACATAGAAATAAATATTTCACACAAATCACCAAAAATTAGGTCATTATAGGTAAGTAAAGTGACCTCCTGTAAGGTGACCAAATGTTCTCTTAAGAGGATGCAATATCCGAATCCAGGCTCCACCAACTTAGCAAATTTGATAAGTTTTCATTGACCCTCCGAGATTCATTTGGAATCCCATAAATTTAAAATAAAATATAACACACTCCCAAATTAAACATTCTAGAAACAATGGCACATCAAAATCTACATCGAGGTTATTTTGATGAAATACGGGTCCCACATCTAATTAGATATTTTTAAAAAATCAAACATATGGCCTAAAATGATTCTATAAGACTCGAAACCCAAACCAAAGATCCCCCAACCTAAAATTGATGTTCAAGAGCTGATGGAACTATCAAAATTAGCATTCAATATTGTTAACCTAATGCTTAAGTGTAATACTAAATTCTCAAAAGTAAACACGTTAAAATACAAAATTGGCTCTAAAAACAAATGAACTGCCTGGTAATTGAACTATTTGCTCTAGCAAGTCATAAATAAATGACATGGGGTAGCTACGGAAAATCTTTAACAAACAAAATACTGTGGAAATTTAGAAAATGACCAGGAGGGTCATTATAAAAGAGGGTAAAGTGCACGTAATCCATACCAGTACCTTTGATGAAATAGAGAGTTTGTTTCTAATAGACCCATGACTTATAACAAATAACTATATAACAAGTACAAAATGTATAAACAAATAACAAAATGGGTAACACATCACTAGATAATAAAAAAATAAGATATCCAAAGAGTAATACTATAAACGATCTATTCAAAATAATAAACATCACCAAAACATTATGAAGAAGAAATTACAAGACATATGTATAACACTATAACTACACGTAAACTGAAAAACAAAGCACTCCCTCTACTCGTAATGACACAATCCTACCCAATAACCCTTTACCTTAATTTGCATTCTCCATATCATTTTATTAATGGTAGTGTCCTCTGTAAGTTGTAATTGCTCCATATCTTGCCTAATCATTTCCTCCAGTATTTCTCCATCCTACCTCTACTTTATCAAAAACCATCCATACAAAGAGCCTCATATACCTCTATATTGGTACAACGATCAAGTTCCAAACCTTGGAATTAAAACATTTTAAAATAGAACTTTTAATAATTGGAGAAGGTAGTTTTATTAAAGCATGGGCAAACTCCAAAAATATGAATTCATCATATTACATAAGAGGAGACATAGATTATCATAAATTTATAAAAAACAGGTTAAAATTTTTAGGAAAACATGGAAAGGGTTTCAATTAGCAAGGATTCAATGAACAAGTAATGTAATGAAATTCAACTAAAATACAAAAAGATTCAGGTAATCAGTATGCACCTATGAATATTGAATATTCCTATAAGGATGGTTCTCTCATGAGCACATTATCTCGATGAAGGGAAACAAAAAAGGATTTATAATTTTTTTTGGGATATATTAAAAAGGGAATGGAAAGTCAAAATTATGATTCCTTATGTAAAACGCTCATACCTAATAAGGTTTAAAATGGATATTTATATTTGTATTTCTTAAATAGTGGTGTCATATCCTTATTGAGCTAAACTTGTCAAGGAAGTAAAGTTAATGCAAAATTAACATCCTTAATTGACTAATTTCACACTAGAGGAAATGGATTAGTACTTACCTTAGTTGTAGGAGCTCTGGTTACTAGTAAGAAAATTTTAAAAAGTCTTTATTTGATTTAATTTCCTTACATTTTTTAGATATGGTAAATACCCTATATCAAAACAACAAACACTCTGCTTTCACTTATAGACCTTGAGGTTTCTTACAATATAAGAGGATTTATGACTTATCTTCCTTAGCATCTCAATTCTACACCATAACATGTTTGATATGGAAGTGTCATTTGGTTTGTATGAATAGTTTAGCTTGTTATTTTTGCTTTTAGTTTCATAGTTTTTAGATTTTTTCTTATTTGTTTTTGGTTTATCAGGCTTTCATTGATGCTTTGCCTTTTGATGAGTCTTGCTCCTATTGATCCTTGATATAATAATTAATTTTTAATTATATTGTATATGATTATGAATTCTAATAAAATTGTATTCATTACCTCTTTTAGTTTTTAAAAGAGACTCCAAAAGTGGGGTGGATCAAATCTACAAGGTAATAGAAAGATTTATGTTGGGAAAACATGGAGGAGTTAAAGGTAAACACTGGGTGTCATGGGATGACTTATGTCTACCAAAGGAAGATAGGGGAATTAGATTTAGATCATTACATACTATGGTTAATGCTCTATGTTGAAAACTATTGTGGAATTTTTTAAACTCCTCTACATCACTATGAAGTCATATGAAATGAAAGAAATCTTCCAAGAAGATATATATTTTTGTAGAGGATTAGGGATTCAACATGTATGTAAAAAGGTGATTCAACTTAGAGAAGAAGTGGAGCAAAATATCTTGTGGGAAATTACACAAGGTGATGCATGCTTTTTTTCTATAACTAGACCAAACAAGGGGCATTATATTATGTGGAAAGGATAATTAAGGATCAGAGAAGTTATGTAATACCTCAAAAGTTATATTATGTGGAAAGGATAATTAAAGATAAGAGGAGTTGTGTAATACCTAAAAAGTTTCCCATGCTTAAGCTAAGTCATAGATAAAGAAACAGTTGAAACCAATGTTTGTAGAACATTACAACTCATTGTATAAGTACGACAACGAGGAGTGGTATGACATATGGTATGCTGCCTAAAAATTTCCAATTTTAGGCACCATGACTTATTAACGATTCATGGAGAGAACATATGAGTCATGTAGTAACTCACATTGATGAAGACTAAAGAGATGACATTTTCTCTTAGGGGTCATAATTCAAAGCCATAACTCATAGGTAAATCTCATGGGTCGTGGGATAGGATTGTGTCCTCAAGGAAAAAAAGGGATGTTAGAACCATGAGTAAAGTTATGACTCATGAAATTAAAGTATGGGTCATACTGTAGAACCTTGGTTTTAGATCGTAAAAATGTTCTAGGACTCGCAAGTTAAAATCATGGTCCCTAGTTTTATAGTACGAGTCATACTATGACTCGTGAGTCCTCTTTATCAAAAAATTTAAAATAGTTCCCTTGAGATATTTTCATACTTCTCAACTTCTTCATCAATAATCTATGTTATTTTAGTGTTATTAGAGGTAGGTAAAGGGTAATCAATTAATTATGTCCATCTCCTTACACTTTTAACATAAAAAGAGTGATCGAAGTTCTTCAATCCTAAAAACCTAGGTTCTCCTTACAGTTTTTGAATTCCAAGCTCTTGCCAAAAACTTTTTAGTCCATGTATGTGGGATTTAAAGTATGGGCTCCTTTCACCATCACGCCTAAAGCTTTAGATTTTTGTAACAACCTCAAAATTTTGGGTATTTCATTTTCGTCCTTTTCTTGCAAAAATTTTCAATTTTTGACTCAAATTATGTTCAAGGATATTAAAAAGGTAACCCATAAGAATATCAAAAATTTGGGATGGGGTTTGGGGCAAGTTTGGGTCACGGAGGTAGTGAGCCTCCGTGATAGCCCCATGTCATAGAGGCTGGTCTCTGTGATATACTCTGTGTCAAAGAGACTTGGTGTCCATAATAGGGTCTACGGAAAGGTAGATAGCCTCTGCGATGAGGTCTATCCCACAGACCTTATCATTTTCTAGTTACTTCATTTAGTTAAAAAAAGGAAGAGGGGTAGTGAGGTCTTATAACCTATACATGAATTTTAAGAGAAGGATAAATTCTCATATTTTTTTCAACATACGAAGGTTATTATTCACTTTACAACATCCTCTATCAAAATTTCCTTTTTAACTCAAGGCTAGGGTTCAAGGATGTGATCTTCTAAGGTCTTAAGGGAGTGTTTTTCTTTGAAATTCTTGGAAATTAAGGAATGTATCTCTTTACCCTATACTTCTATTTTATTATTGGCATAAAATTAGGTATTATTCATGGTTTTGATAATGGGATTTTGAACTATGAGTTGAGGGTTGGGAATGTATTTGGTTTAAATGTTTTTTCATACTTTATTATGCAATAATTTTTTCTTTATTTATGATTTTGAATATTATGGGATGCAAGTGAATGGTAATATAACTAAGAGGTCTAGGTTAATCCCCAATTTGATGATAATTTCTTGAAATACAGTGTTGGAAATTATGTTTCCTCACCTTGTTTGTGAAATTGACAAGGAATATGATTTTGTCATATAGTTTTAGTACTCTTGGAATCCTTGCATTTCATAATTAGTAAATGGAAAATGAATTGGTTTGGTTTGGATTAGAAATGGTTTTGGAAAGACCTTGGTGGCCATAATTTTATTTTAATTGGAAACATTAGAGTTATATTTTGTATAATGGTTTCATAAGGTACAAAAGAATATAATTACAGGGTATAATTTTTGAATAACAATACCAACGGGAAATGCGTAATTAAAAACTCCTTGGTAAGTGGTTGGAATGTGTAAATGATTTTAATTTGGGCTTAAAGGAGATTGTGTAGCAAACCCATAGAAGGAAGAGGTCCGAAGGGGATTAAGATTGGAAATTCATGTTTGTCGACTTGAGGTTTTTTCATGTTGACCAAATGCATGAGAGACACTTTATATTTTTGGAATGGTATTAGACTTCTCATTTTTTCTCTGATACATGCAGTTAACATGCACTTGGACCCTTTCAACAAGGAAAGATAAACCCATACAACCCATGGGTGCCTTTAGGATGGAAAAGATACATAGTCTAGGTTATTGTTTTACTTTCCTGCTAAGCACTTTCTCTTCTTGATATGTGATATATATATACGTATTTGATAGAATATTGTGCTTTAGGCTTTACAGGTTTTCATATTATGGATTTGGGAATTATTTTATATTTTTTCCTTGAGTTGCGTGCTAGTTCTCCAACTTCTAACAATCTCTAGACATTGTATCCCTACGGGATGCAGGAACTAGTCATACTTCAATATTTACTGCTCAATGATCAGGTGTTTGTGGTTAGATGAAGAGTTTACTTGAAGTGGCGAGCTTTAATCTTTTGAAATTCTTCATATTATGTTTTGATGTTCCTTGTCTTATAATTTATCTATGATTGGTTTTGTCTATAGTCGGGGGCATGTCTCGACAAATTTATTGGTATTCGATTATGTTCTAGGCTTTGTTGGATTACTATGGATATGGGTATTATGGTTGTCGTCTAATTATTAGTTTGGTATTTTCTATGGATTTCATATATTGATCTCCTATAGTTTTTTGGGTTAATATTTCCTATTGTGTTATATGTATATTGGATACATTCGAATAGTCAAAGGGGCGTGGTTTCTGGTCCTCGATAGACTTAAGATACCTTTCATGTCTAGGCCCTAGTTCATGTCATAAAAAAGCTGGTATTAGAGCCTTGGTGTTGGTGTCATAGGGTTGTCCATAAAGCCGTGTCAAGAAAATTTTCTTTTATGGGTGTGTAGAGCTCCACACTTATAAAATAGAGGCTACGAGGCATCTAGGAATGTTTCCCTTTCTTGTTTGTCTTACTTTTGGGCTATAAAGTCTAAGGTCTTGGATTCTTCAAACTTCCATTTATTTGCCTTTCAGATCATGCCTGACAGACGATCTAAAGCTCATTGAAACTCATTTATCCCAACTGAGGACAATGTTGGTAGATCTCGTCCAACTTATTGGGTACTTACCTGATCTAGGGTCATTACTTTTGATTATCCCTATGGGGTTTTACCCATCTCCACTGATCTTTTCCCAGTCGATGTCGCTCATACACATCCACCTTAGGGAGATATTACTAATGCCGACTTTTTCCATTCTATTCATCTGTTAACCCAAATAGTGACCTCACAGTCATGTTAGACCGGTTCTTCTGGCATTGTTGTAAGTTCTTATAAGGCCACTAGTGTTGGCTAATTTATGAGGTTAAGCCATCCTATATTCATTGGTACTAAGGTTAAGGAGAATCTGTAGAATTTTATTGATGAGATGGAGAAAATCTTTTAGGTTATATATGCTACTAATGTAGAGGGCATAGAATTTACTATTTATCTATTGAAGGGTGTGGCATACCAATGATATAGAGAGTAGGAGCAGCTTAGGGGTGATGATGGTGATGCTGCCTTATGGGATGATCTTTATAGTTCATTTCTTGAATTCTTCTTTCCTTAGGAGTTGAGGGAGCAAAAAATGGAGGAGCTCATAAATTTAAAGCAAGAGAAAATAAGAGTGAGAGTATGGTTTGAATTTCCATTAGTTGTCTTGATATTCACCTCAGATAGTGTCTAGCATGAGGGCTAAAATGAGGAAATTTTCTTTTGGTTTGTCTCATGTGTTGATTTTTAAGAGAAATACTACCTTCTTAACCATGGACATAGTCATCTGTAGACTTATTGTATACGTGCATCAAGTTATGAAGGAGAAGAAGAAGCAGACATAGATATTTAGGATTCGAATCAGGGTGGAGGCTAGCAAAAGGATGGTACGGATGGACGAAAATAGGTTAAGAAGAAGTGGGGCTACTTGGGATCATATTCGACGGCTAAGGCTCTTTATCAAAAGTCGTCCAAATATTATTTTTTTTATAGTGATAATGGTTATAGGGAACATGGTGCCTAATCCCAAGCTAGTGATTCCCAGTTATCTCCATTATATCCTTCTTGTAGATTTTGTGGTAGGTTGCATCATGGTTTTTTATGAGGGTGGAAAGAATTGGTGTTTCACTTATAGCCAACTGAGACATATGCTGAAGGATTATCCTGTGGAAAAAGTTGCTTTGGAGGCTAATAGGATTTCAGTTGCCACATGATAATCTCTTAAACTTAGGGGGTCCCACTTTTAGTGCCGACACTTGCCAAAACTAACTGTATTTTCTTACTACTCATCAAGAGTCAGAGGCATCACCTGATGTCATCACTAGTATGTTGAAACTCTTCTATTGAGATTGTATTATTTGCTTGATCTTAGGTCTACTCTTTTTTATGTGACACTATTTGTAGATGTGGATTATGGTTTGGGTCCTGAGTGTATTTCGGGCACTTTTTCTATTTCTACACTAATGGGTGACTCTATGGTTGCTAAAAAAGTCTATAGGGGTTATGTGGTAACAATGAGTGTTACGTAAGCTATGTAGATCTATTTGAATTAGACATAATAGTTTTTGATGTTTTTTTAAGGATGGATAGGTTGCACTCGTGCTACGCCTCTTTAAATTGACAAACCCATAAGGTCATCTTTAAATTTCTAATGAGCCAGTTATTGAATAGGAAAAGAGTTGCCTGGTGCCTAAGGGGAGGTTCATATCATATCTTAGAGGCCAAAAATTTATTTCTAAGTGGTGTCTCTATCATTTGGTCAAGGTTAAAAATTCTAATTGAAAAGGTCTTTCTTAACAATCTATTCCAGTGTTTAGTGAATTTCTTGAGGTTTTCCCAAATGATTTTCTTGGTATGCCTCCCGATAATGAAATTGATTTTAGGATTAATCTTATTCTAGAAACTCATCCTATCTCTATCCCTCCTTATAGAATAGCTCCAGCTAAGTTAAAAAAACTCAACAAGTAGATAAAGGATCTTCTTGAGAAGGGTTTTATTCACCATAGTGTGTCTCTATGAGGTTCCCTATTATTTTTCTGTGTAAAAAGAATGATTCTCTTTGGATGTGTATTGATTACTCCTAGTTGAATAATGTAATGGTGAAGAATAAGTACCTTCTTCCTAGGATTGATGATTTATTTGACTAGCTTTAGGGGTCTAAGTATTACTCTGAGGTTGATCTTCGTTTGAGCTTTAATCCTCTAAAGATTAGGTAGGAGGATATCCATAGACTACATTTTACATTCAGTATGGGAATTTTGAATTCTTGGTCATGTCTTTTAGTTTCATCAATACCCTGTTGCATTTTTGGATCTCATGAACCAAATATTTCATTAGTTTCTAGACTTTTTTATGATTGTATTTGTTGATGATATCTTAGTATATTTAAAGAGATTGGTGGATTATGCCAATCACCTTCATGTTTTGTTGTAGGAATTAAAGGGTTAATAATTGTATTTTATGTTTTTAAAGTGTGACTTTTGGTTGAATATTATTACATTCCTTGGTCATGTTTTTTCTAGTGAAGAGATTATGGTGGATGATTAGTAATCAAGATGTGGTGGTCAAGAAGTGTCCTAGACCCATGACGCCTATCATCCAGGTAAGACTAGCATGATTACTAATTCTTATAGCAGGTTATGTATAGGGAGATTGCCTTATATAGAGATTCTAATCAAGATGGTGAAGCATATTCACCATTTTGCTAATCTTTGAGTTCATCTCTTAGATTCGGAGGATGGTGGTGCATTCGTACAAGGTGTGGCGAGGTCATCTCTTTGTCCTGAGGTAAAGGAGAAACAAATGTTTTATCATATCTTGATACAAATCAAGGATGCTGTGGGTAGGCAAAAGGTGATGGCTTTCGAGATTCGTGGTAAGGGTACTTTGAGGTACTAAGGGAGGTTTTATGTTACAGATATGGATAGGATACGAGGTAGAATTTTAGTCGAAGTTCATGAGTCACATTATCCAATTCATCATGGTTTGAAGAAGATGTATCCTGACCTTAAGGAGATTTATTGGTGGAATAACATAACCAGGGATGTTGCTAATTTTTTTGCTAAGTGTATAGTGTGTCAAAAAGTGAAAGTAGAATACTTGAGGCCTCGTGGGTTGTCTCGAGAAATTGATTTCCCTTTATGGAAATGGGAAGTAAAAAATATAGATTTTGTCACTGGTTTTCCACAGTCTCAAAACCTGTTTGATTGTACTTGGGTCATCGTGGATGGGATGACTAAGTCTACTAACTTCTAGCCGATGAGGACTAATTATTCTACTAAGGATTATGCAAGCTTGTATATTTAGGAAGTTGTGAAGTTTCATGGTACTCCTATTTCCATTATTTTGAATCATGGTACTTGATTCTCATTTGATATTTTATGGTTATTTCAGTGAGATTTGGTGACTAAAGTGACCCTTAGGACCGATTTCTACCTGCATATGGAAGGACAAAGGGAAAGGACCATTCAAACTTCAGAGGATAATCTTTGAGATTGTGTAATTGACTTAAGTGGTAGTTGGGTCGACCACTTACCTATTGTAGAGTTTACATACAATAATATTTATCATTCTCGCATTGGTATGGCACCGTTTGGTGCTTTGTATGGTAGGAGGACTTAATCCCCTATTGGGTGGTTCAAAGTTTGTAAGATGAGGTTGTTCGGTCCTAATTTAGTTTATCAAGCAATGAAAAAGGTGAAGATGATTTGAGATACTCTTAAGACTTCCCAAAGTTTTCGGAAGTCCTATGCAGATGTGAGGCAAAGAGATTTGAAGTTCCATCTGTGTGATTGGGTGTTTTTAAATATGTCTCCCATAAAGTGAGTAATGCACTTTGGAAATAAAGGGAAGATCAATTCCCATTACATTGGTCCTTATTTGATTAAAGAAAGTGGGATGTTCTGCCTATTAGTTGGAATATCCTTTGAGTTTGTGTTCTATTCAGCCTATGTTCCATGTGTCTATGTTTAGGAAATGCGTGGGTGATCATTCCTTGGTGGATCCTATTGAGATTGTTGTTGTCTCAGATTACTTGTCTTATAAAGAGGTCCCAGTGGAGATCATGGATAGACAAGTTCATAGATTATGGACTAAAGATGCATCTTTGGTAAAGGTCCTTTAGAGGAACCATAAAGTAGAAGAAGCCACTTAAAAAGAAGAAAAGGATATGAAGGCTAAGTAACCATTTCTTTTCCATGTGAAAAATGAAGAAGCTTGAGGTGTTAATTTCGTTCACCTTTATTATTATCTGAGTTTATCTTTTGGATTCTCGTGTGTCGTTCTCATTCTCGCATAAAACGTGCCCTAGTTCATCATTTAGGGATGAAAGATCCTAAGGGGGAAAGGGATAATGTAACACCCTCAAATTATTGAGAATTTCATTTTTGGCCTCATTGTGCACGAAATATCTATTTTTTACTCAAATTATGCTTGGGGATGTTAAAAGGGTAACCTAGAAGAATTTTTGATTTTTTTGACCAGATTCGAGGTATGTTTAGGTCACAGAGGCAGTGAGCCTATGATAGCCCCGAGTCACAATGTCTAGTCTCCATGTTACCCTTCGTGTCATGAAGGTTGAGTGCCAGCAATATAGTCCGTGGTACAGAGTATAGCCTACGTTGATGCGGTTAGTGCAACAGACTTATGTTATTTTTGCGCTATTTTGTTTAATTAAAAAAGTGAAAAGGGGTAGTGAGGTCTTTTGATCTATACATGACTTTTAAAATAATAAGGACGAATTATCATCAGTTTTTCAACATACAATGGTTGTTATTCACTTTAAAACATCCTTTCTCAAAATTCCTTTTTCAACTAAAGGCTAGGGTTCTAAGAGGTGATCATCTAGGGTCCTAAGGGTGTGATTTTCTTCTAGATTCTTGGCTATTAAGGCATGTAGCTCTTACCCCTATACTTGTATTTTATTATTGGTATGAAAGTTGTTGTTATCCATGGTTTTGATAATGGGTTTTTAACTATTGGTTGAGGGTTGTGAATGTGGTTGGTTTAAATGTTTTCCATGGTTTATTATGCAATAATTATGCTTCTTGTGATTTTTAACATTGTGGGATGCATGGGTATGGTAATTAAACCAAGAGGTCTTGGTTAATCCCCAATTTGATGATTTTTCCTTGAAACATGGACTTGGAAATTATGTTCCCTCAACCCGTTTCTGAAATTGACAATGAATATGATTTTGGTCAGATACTTTGACTACTCTTGGAATACTTGCATTGCATAAAAGGTAATTGAATAGGAATTGCAATGGTTTGCTTTTAAATGGTTTGGAAAGGCCTTGGTATCCACAGTTTTTGGTTAAATTAGAAACTTTTAAGTGGAATTTGGTTTAATGGTTTCATATGGTATAAAGGGATAGACTTGTAAGCTCTAATATAGGTATAACGATACCAACAAGAAATGCTTAATTAAAAGAATCCTTGGTAAATGGTTGAGAATGTGTAAATTGTTTTAATATGGGATTAAAGGGGGCTGTGTAGCAACACTGTAGTAGGTAGAGGTTCGGGGGTGACCCAAACATTAAACTCATGTTTCTCAATGCGAGGTTTGGTCATGGTGACCGTATGCATAAGAGATACTTTATATTTTGGGGATGGAAATAGCCTTCTAGGTTTTTTGCTAGTACATACGACTAACATGCACTAGGCCCTTTTAACAGGGGGAGCTGAACTTATATAGCCAATGGGTGGCTTTAGGATGGGAAAGCTACACAGTCTACGTTAAGGTTTGACTCTCATGATAAGCCCCATTCCTGTTCCTGGCTTTTGATATATATATATATATATATATATATATATATATATATATATATACACACACACACATACACATATAAGATATTGTGCATTGGGTTTTAATAGTTTTCTGATTATGGTTTTTGGCATTACATTATCTCTTATCTGTGTTAAATTCAAGCACTCTAACATCATACCATCTTCAAATGTTGTATCCCCACATGATGTAGGAACTATTCATACTTTTATCTTTCCTGCTCAGTGATCAGGTGTTCATAGGTCGATCAAGAGTTGACTTAAAGTCGTGAGCTTCCATATTTTAAAAGTCTTCATTTCATGTTGTTTTCCTTATCTATGATTTAATTTTTATTAGTTTATACTAAGATCGTGTAACGCCTCGAGAATACACCCCGATCGCCAAATGGTGCTTACAGTTCTTAGGGGCCACATGCTAAACCATGAGCTGGTACGTGTTGTGATCACTGAATTGAACTAATAACAATACATCATATATGGAATTTAACTAAGGAATGACACAAGGTTTTAAATCGTTGTTCTGATAATGTTTGTAAAACAAATCCGAGAATATTGATATAACTTCTGATAATGATAACTAAAAACTGAAGACTAACTAACTGTCAGTACTAGTCTGAAAAGCCACTACTAACTGACTGTGGAGCTGATAGGACAAACCCCCAACTAATTCCATCTTAAAGAATAGAAAATACTAAACTAATGAAATAGATAAGATAAATAAGCCATGTCCTCAAAATATAAGGACTCAGTACTACTATGTCTGATAATCTGGAGAGCCTATGCGCAATTTGGGAACTAAGCATCCGAACCTATGATATGATACATCATAGTGCAAGAAACGAGTATGTGATTAATAATTTGAATGTACTGGTATGCTAAATGAGGTATGCTGCTAGTCATAGTTTCATGTACAAGAGTAACAACTGACTGAATGGATAGCATGATATACTGACAAGAATGCATGAAATCTGTAAATATTGAGAAAGCATGAGCAAGTATAAAAGATGTTCTGAGCATAATCTAAAAGCTGAAATACTGAGTACAGATACATGTAGAACTGATATTTGTATGCTATGGTAAAGCAAAATGGAAACTGAATTACGAAGTTGATGACTTGGCTGAGACTGAGGGAGATATCATCTAACCGACATACCCCAATGAGCAAATTAGGGTCCAACTTGTAACCCAAGTTTGAAGGGTGACAGTACCGTGCCACGGATACTTACACTGCCTGTGTGGATCCACTAAAGTGTTGTTCTAAAGGACTAAAAGTGTAAAGCCTAAGCTGACGGTAACCTCTGGGAGTTAGTCAAGCCTGAACAAACGGATAACTCCTCAAATCCTACGATGGCTATGTAGTTCTAGAGAACATGGACTGCTACTAATGAGTCTACCTAAATGATGGGGAAGTCATCATCCCAACAATCGCTCGATGCTAAATGCTACTCCCAACTAAACTGACTTGGAATACTGAACTATTTTAAGTTTAACTGATCACGATAATTGACTGAACTAATATTGCTCATAACATGTCTGAAACTAATCTAAAGATACTGAGTCTAAGTAAACAACTTTATTTTAGGGTAATCATAACCTCTAGGACTCAATAGCAATAATAGCAAAATCGTACTAAAACTTAGGGAGATAATATGAAAGCATTCACTCAAAATTCATTCTTGTAGGCATTTCATCAAACACTTGAAAATCATAGTTTAAGCTAAGCATGGAATAGTTTAAAGCGTGTAGTAGTAGCATGATTTCAACATCAACATTACTAATTATGAATTAAATAAGAAAATAACATTATTAAAACATGTGGGGTCTAATAAAAATGACAATTTTGTGTAAACATGGTATAAAATCAAACTTCATGGGGATTCATGGTTAAAATCACAATTAAAATCAAAATAACTTATAAAAATCATAACTTAGACATTTAAATTAGATTCTTAGTCTCCATGGGTGAAAGGGACCATGGATGAAATTTAACATACCAGGGTTGATGAATTCGTAAGAGTTCTTGCGGTTTTCCTTTAGATTTGATCTTTAAGCTTAAAGGATAAGGTTTTGTTCTTGAGAGAAAATTAGTTTATTTGAGTGAAATTATGAGCAATGGGGAACAAAATTACCCTTTAGGGTTTTAATTTCTCATTTTTGACTAGTTTGGGGAAATGGAAAAAGGCCAAATGGTCCCTGGAATTTAAATTACATAAACTAGAAATCCCAATATTTGGCTTCGACGCGATGCAGTGGTTATCGCGCAGACCACTGGAAAGGTCAATCCCCATTTTGTTCAATGGCGCAATACAGTGCTATCGCGTTACGCTACTGGAAATTGACTATTCTGAATTGGAACATTGTTGTGATGCGGCGCACCATTGAATGAAAATTTTCTCCTTGAAAGAAAGCGGTGTTATCTCAGTGGTTAACTGGAAAAGAATGAATGTGATTTTTGCCATCTCCGCTATGTGACCTTATCATGATGGGCTTCTATTTCTTACTCAAACTGCCATAAATTCTCACTCGAGTATCATATTTAGGCAAAATATGTATAGTTGGAAAGCTAATTCAATTTCGTATCATTTGGTGGGTCTTGAGCTGGAAAATTATGCGTAGAGCAAAAGATATGCTCGTTTGAAGTTGACTAAAGCAACATTCTTCCAAAAATTTCAATCGATAAGAAATATTTTGGTTTGTCTAATAGGAGAGAGGTATTTGAGGCCTTAAGATACATTAAACATACTCATAAAAATACAAAAGAATTATAAAGTACTTTGCTTGAGATTGAAACATTGCTCTAACATTGGTTTAAATTTTTGGGGTATTACAAAATCTCATACTTTAGGAATATTCGTCCTCGAATGAAATTGGTTAAGCTGAAAGCACTGAGTAATTGAAATTACATACTGAATGTAAGTGATTAAAATATGATTACATGAACTAAGTTTGAAACATGACACATGAATTAACTGATTTTGTGAATGAATGATTGACATGAGAATGATATGCAACTAAAACTGAGAATGGGAAAACAAAAATTCTAAGGGGGTGGTTACGTTAACCTGAGTCTGAGTTTGTGGACAAGAGATGAGGGTACTTGGTCCGCATATCTACTTCTACTTCCCAAGTGGCTCCCTCAACAGACTAAATTTGCCAAAGAACCTTGACTAGGGGAACTTCTTTGTTCCTTAGTCTACAAATTTGTATCAAGGACCTCGACTGAAATTTCTTTGTCAGAAAGGTTGTTCTGAACATCTACGCTTTCTAAGGGAAAAACTACTGCTGGTTCACCAATACACTTCTTCAACAAAGAGCTATGAAATACTGGGTGCACTGAAGCTATGTTTGCAGGAAACTCAAGCTTATAAGCCACCTTTCTCAAATGACTCAAAACTCTATAAGGGCCAACATATTTGGGGACTAAGCTTCCACTTATTACCAAACCTCTTTACTCCCTTCATGAGAGAGATCTTTAGATATGTGAAATCTTGTATCTCAAACTCAAGATCCATCCTCCTCACATCTGTATTAGATTTTTGTCAGCTTTGGGATGCCTTAAACCTCTCCCGAATTAGCTAAACTTTCTCTAAAGCATCAAACACTAAATCAGGCCCTATCAAAGCAGTTTCATCTATTCCAAACCAATCAATCAGAGATCAACATCTCCTTCAATATAGAGCCTCAAACAGATCCATTTGAATACAAAAATGATAGTTCTTATAATACACAAATTCAATCAAAGAAAAGTGGTCATCTCAACTTACCTTTAAGCCAACCACACACGCTCTCAAAATGTCCTCAAGGGTATAAATAGTCCTCTTTGTCTGACCATATGTCTGAGGGTGGAAGGTTGTACTGAGGTAAACTTGGGTACCAAGACACTTCTAAAAAGCTTTTCAAAAGTGAGAGGTAAACTAAGTACCTTTGTTTGAGATGATAGATAATGGAACACCATGAAACCTAACAAAATCTCTAATCGACTGAGTAAGAAGTATGGACTAGAAAGAAATGGACTGATTTGGTCATTCTCTCCACAATGACCCAAATTGAATCATGCTACTGGCGAGTACAAGGCAAACTTGTCACAAAATCCATGTTCACTAATTCCCACTTCCAAGTGGGAATACTGAACTCCTGCATACACCCACTAGGCTTCTAATGCTCAATATTAACATGTTGACAAGTGGAGCACTTAGGTACAAACACTGCATTATCTCTCTTTATCCTACTCCACCAATAAATTTCCCTCATATTGTAGTACATTTTCTTGGCCCTTGGATGAATCGAGTAATGCACACCACGCACTTCTACAAGAATTTGCTATGTCAACTCATTAACACATGGCACACATAGTCTAACCTGGCAACACAACACACTATCTCCCATTTTGAAAAAAAACCTCTACTTTCTAATCTCTGACTGACTCCTTCAATTTCACTAGACTAGGATCCGTATCCTGCTTTTTACTTTGGCAACCAATGAAAATTCTGAATTATTATGAACCCAAATTCTACCCTCAGTTGAATCAACAAAATGAACACCTAACTTGGTGAGCTGATGATTTTCTAGAACTAACTTTTTCTTTACATCTTCAACATAAGCAACACTACCCATACACAATCTACTTAAGGCATCTGCCACTAAATTAGCCTTACCCAAGTGATACAAAAAACTCATATCATAATATTTCAATAACTCTAACTACCTTCTCTAACACAAGTTCAAATCCTTCTATGAGATCACATACTGGAAGCTTTTGTGATTCTTGAACACATCTGCATGCCACTATACAAATAGTGCCTCCCAATCCTTAAGGCAAACATAACAACTGCTAGTTTAAGATCAGGGGGTGGGTAATTCTTTTCATAGGGCTTAAGTTTACAAGAGTCATAGGAATAAAACCTTACCCTTATGCATCAAAACACATCCCAAACAATCTTTGGAAGCATCACAGTACACAACAAACCCATCTGAAACATCTGGTAATGTCAAAATTGGGGTTGTGGTGAGTCGAGTATTCAACTCCTAAAAAATCTTCTTACAAGAATCTGACCATTGAAACTTAACTTTCTTTGAAGTCAATCTGTACATGGGGGATGCAATAGATAAAAACCCTTCAATACATCCTCGGTAATAGCCAGCCAAACCTAAGAAACTCCAGATATCTGATGAAGAGATGGGTCTGGATCAATTTCTCACCACTTTGGTCTTTTGAGGGTTGACTCTAATGCCATCACTGAAAATAATATGGCCAATAAAAGCTACTGATCATAGAAAAAGTTTGCACTTACTGAATTTAGTGAACAATTGATGGGCTTTAAGGGTCCATAATACTATTCCAAGGTGGTTTGTATGATCATTTTCGTTACAAAAATATACAAGAATGTCATCAATAAAGACTATGATGAACATGTCAAAGTACTGCTGGAACACTCGGTTCATCAAGTCTATTAAGGTTGGTGGGGCATTGGTGAGACCAAAGGACATGGCTAGAAATTCAAAGTGACCATACCGAGTTTTGAAAGCTATTTTTAAAATGTCATATTTTCTGAATCTAGGCTGATTAAAGCCAGATCTAAGGTTTATCTTATAGAAATAACTAGCACCCTGAAGTTGGTCGAACAAGTAATCAATTCTATAGAGTGGATATTTGTTCTTGATTATGACTTTGTTTAATTGATGGTAGTCAATACACATTCTAAGAGAACTATTTTTCTTATGCGTGAACAAAACTGGAGCGTGCTACGGGGAAATGTTTGGCCTAATGAATCCCTTATCTAGGAGATCTTTTAATTTCTTTTTCAACTATTTGAGTCCTGATGGAGCCATTCGGTATGGCAGAATAGACATAGGCTGGGTATCTGGAATAAGGTCTATTCTAAAGTCAATTTCCTTTTTGGGAGGGTCTCTAGGAACATCTTCAGGGAACATATCTAGAAATTCCCTCACTACTAAAGCTGACTCATGATTTGGAGTCTCAATATTAGATTCTTTGACTCGGGCAAGATGATAAATCACCTTTTGGATATCATTTTCCTCTCTCTAAGGTATGAAACAAGATGACCCCTAAGCACTGTAGTACTGCCCCTCCATTCTAGGACTGTTTTATTTGGAAACTAAAAATGAACTACTCTATTTATTTAATCAACTGAAGTATAGCATGAGTGGATCCAATCTATGTCGAGAATGACGTTAAAATCCATCATCTCTAACTCCACGAGATCAACTGAAGTAACTTTCTGAGACACTGAAACCGGGTAATTCTTGTATACCCACTGGACCACGAAAGACTGAACCATAGGGGTAGATACTGAGAAAGGCTCTACTAAGATTTTGGGACTGACTCCAAAGTCGACGACTATATAAGGGGTTATAAAAGAAAGAGAAGCTCCAGGGTCTAGTAAAGCATAAACACGTCAATGAAAAACTTTTAACGTACAAGTAACCACGTCAGGAGAACTTTCCTGATCTTGTTGGGACTGAAGTGTATAAATCCTGTTCTAACACTGACCACTAGTAGCAGTAGAAGCGGCACTCTGCTGAGTCGGGCGATCAGCTGGAACTGATGACTAATGCGACTGGCCCTGCTAGCATAAATACCTTCCTTTTTGAGCAAATAACCAACACTCTCAGATCTGATGGCTTGGCCTACCATACCTAAATCTTACATCACTTCCAGTTCGACACTCACCCTGATTGTTTCTACCATATTTTCAGCAAAGAGGATTTGTATAACCATTGTTTGCACTGCCTTGGTACTTAGGGCCTGACGCCCTTTCCCTATTATTATTTGATAATTTGGGTATTAGGGCATTAGATAAAGATGGGGCAGGAGCTGGAGATTTCTAACAAAACTAATGACGGTTAACACCTTCTGACTTTTGCTGAGAAAAATTGAAGCTACCTGTTCTAGCGCTGTTGTTCTCTCTCTCCTTCTCCTTATTCTTCTTCTCCTCAATCTATTAAGCATGAACCATAAGCCTAGATATGTCCATCTCCTTAATTAAAATCATAGTCCTACATTCTTTTACCACACTAACAAATACCCCAGATACGAACTTGCTCATCCTACACCTGCTATAAGCCACCACATGTGGAGCATACTTAGATAATTAAGTAAACTTAAGGGAATACTCCTTCACACTCATGTTTCCCTAACTCAAGTTGATCAACTCTAACATCTTGGCTTCCCTCAGCTCCAATAGGAAGAATCTATCTAAGAAGGTTGTATCAAACGCCTCCCATTCTATAAGCCATGCGTCTGCACCTCTATCACCTTTCCTCTGCTTAAACTAGGTATCCTCTTATGTCCTGAAGCTGGTAAGTAGCCAATTCACCACTCTAACAAGAAGTTACCCATATAATTTCTGTTACCTATTGGACCATCTCGAAGAATTCCTATGGACCCTTTTCATATTTCTATCCTAAAAATAGAGGAGGATTCAGTGGGGGAAAGTCCCAAATCCTAGCTATGGTAATATTTGCCATCGGCTGAAATAGTGGCTGGCTAAATATTCTGAGCTGCTACAGATTGAGTTAGAGTAGTGAATACAAATCTAAACTCTGCATGAGAAACATACTTGCTCAAGGGATCTTCCTGAATGTGCAGAGGTACTGGTTGGTTTATATTTCATCTTTCATTTTTCTTTCCAGGAGACATGTTCTTTAAATGGAAGGGAGAATAGATTAGATAGAGAGTTTAATATGAGCTCATGCTCTTTCCCACGACACAAAAATTGAAAGAAGGGGAACTTTACATAAAATGCCTCGTAGAGTCTTATCAATAAGCATGGCGCACTTCACACCCATGCACAAGACTCTACTTGATGCAACTTTTAGAATTACTAGGAGAATTTAAGACCTTAGGCTCTGATACAAAGTTCGTAACACCTCAAGAGTACACCCTGGATGCCACACGTTTCTTATATTCTTGAGGGACCACAAGCTAACCCATGAGCTTGTACCTACTATGAACACTGAATAAAACTAATAACAATTGATTGTATGTAAAATTTAACAGAGGAATGCCATAAGGTTTTATCATAGTTATGATAAAGTCTGTAAAAAATCTGAGAATACTGATATAACTTTTGATAATGACAACTGAAAATTAAAGACAGACTAACTGTCTTTACTAGTATGAAAAGCCTGTACTAACTGACTGTGAAGCTGATTGGACAAACCCCCAACTAACTCTATCTGAATGAAAAGAAAAAACTAAACAAATGAAAAATCTGAGATAAAAAAACCATGTTCTCAAAATATAAGGATCGTAACTGCTAAGTTTGATAATCTAGAGAGTCTATGCACGATCCTAGAACTGAGCATCTAAACCTATGATATGATACATTATAGCGCAAAAAATGAATATGCGATAAGTACTTTAAATGCACTAGTATGCTAAATGAGGTAGGCTGCTATGCATGGCTTCATGTATAGGAGTAATAACTGACTGAATAGATAACATGATGTACTGAATAGTAGGAATGAAATTTGTAAATACTAAGAATGCATGACCAAGCATAAATATGTTTTGAGCATAATTTGTAAGCTGAAATACTAAGTAGTTATACATGAATAACTAATATTTGTATGCTATGGTCAAGCTAATATTCACTATAGGTATTCGGGACATGATCCCCAGCTATCCCTAATCAATACGACTGAACAAAGAATACAAGATGCTACTCGAACTATGATTTACTCAAGGCCTTTAATAAAAAAGACTCAGCATCTGTTGACTGAAAGCTGGACCCTGTCTGAGGGCTGAGACTGTGAGAGCTATCATCTAACGGACATACCCCAATATGCAAATTGGGGTCCAACCTGTGACCCCACTTGGAAAGGTGTCTGTACCATGCCATGGGTACTAACACTGGCTATGTGGATCCACAAAAGTGTTTTCCTGAAGCACTAAGGGTGTCAAGCCTAAACTGACGGGTGACACCTGGGAGGTAGTCAAGAATGTACTAATAGGTGACTCCTAAAATCCTATGCTAGCTATGTAGTTCTAGAGTACAGGGACTTCTACTAATAACTCTGCCTAACTTACTGGGAAGTCGTCATCCCGGTACTTGCTCGGTGCTTAATCCTACCCCCAACTAAATCGACTTGGAAGACTCAACTTTCTATGTTTAACTGATCATGATAATTGACTAAACTGATATTGTTCATAACATGTTTGAAACTTATTTGAAGGTATTAAGGATTAGTAAAAGACCAAGTTTTTGGGTATTCATAACCCCTAGGACTCGATAGAAATAATAGAAAATACTGCTAAAACTTTAGGGATATAATATGAAATTATTCACTGAAAATTCATTCTTGTAGGAATTTCATCAAACACTTGATATTCATAGTTTAAGAAAAGCATGGGAATATTTTAAATCTTGTAGTAATAGCATGATTTCATCATCAACATCACTAATTATAAATTAAATCAGTGATAACATCATTAAAAAATGTGGGGTTTAATAATAATGATAATTTCATGTAAACATGGTATAGAGTCAAGGCTTAAGGGGAATCATGGTTAAAATCAAAATTAAAATCAAAATAACTTGTAAAAATCTTAACTTAGACTTTGAAATAAGATTATTGGACTCCATGGGTGAAAGAGACCCATGGATGAGAATTTAACATACCTGGGTTGATGAATTCGTGAGAGTTCTTGGGGTTTTCCTTAAGATTTGATCTTGAATCTTAAAGGATAAGGATTTGTTGTTGAGAGAAAATTAGTTTATTTGAGTGAAATTATGAGCAATGGGTCACATAATGCCCCTTTAGGGTTTTAAATTTGCATTTTGGATGAGTTTGGGGCTATCGAAAAAGACCAGACGATCCTTGGAATTTAAATTGCAAATATTGGATATCCCAATTTTTAGCTTAGGTGTAACATGGTGCTTATAGCATCGGGCAACCGGAAAAGGACAATCCCTATTTTGTCAAATAGCACGACGTGGTGCTATCACGTTGCGCCACTAGAAACGGACAATTCTAAACTAGAACCTTAGCTCAATGTGGCACCATCGTGGTGCCTTACTGAACATGAATTTTCCCCTTGGTATGATGTGGAGTTATCTCAGTGGTTCACTTTAAAGGACGAAAGTGATTTTGTCTATCTCTACGATGCGAACTTATTGTGATGGGCTACTGTCTCTTACTAAAAGTCTCATAACTTCTCACTCGGGTATCAAATTTAGGCAAAATTGGTATTCCTGGAAAGATAATTCAATTTACTATCATTTAATGAGTTATTAGATGGAAAATTCTTAGTAGAAAAAAAGATATGCTCATTTGAACTTTACTAAAAGTAATATTTTTCTCGAAAGCTCAATCGATAAGGAATATTTTAATTCATGTAATAGCTAAGACTTATTTAAGGCCTTAAGATGCATAGAAATCTCTCAAAAAACTACTAAAGAGGTTTAATGTAATTTGAACGAGCTTGAAATATGGCTCTAATATTGGTTTGGATTTTTAGGGTATTCCAAATTGGGGGCATATTTTAACATTTTACTGGTATTTAGTTTTGTTAGAGGCATTGTTGGACTATTTTGGCTATGGGTATTATGGTTGTCTTCCGCTTTTAGTTTATGTATTGTTGATGGATTTTTGATATTGATCTCATATAGACTTTTGGGTTTATCTTTCCTGTCTTGTTATATATATATATATATTGGTTGCATTACAATAGGCTAAGGTGGTGGTCTCCGGTCCTCATTGGAGTTGAGATACCCATCACGACCAGGACCTAATTCGGGTCGTGACATTTTTTGTACATTCCCCATGATTTCATTATTTTGGGTTAAAACCCTAATTTTACTACTTTATTATATTTTTAATTATCATGAGTTTTTATATTGCTATGGCTATTGTTTCACCAAATATGCATGGTTTTAGTGTTCGCATAACAATTTTTATGTTTCAAGAACCATCATGCATGATTTGACATGTTTAAGTTTATTTTAAGTATAACATGGCATGTTATGAATACATGATCCTAGAACTCAATTAATTTAGCATGACCAGTTTTTACTATTAAAACTCCAACAACAAAATTCAAACTAGTTCATGCTCTATTTTTGTTGGGGTATATGATGATGAGAGACATGAATGCCCTAGTACAGAGGTATGAGAGGTTGGATATTAAGAAGGGATAGAGGTAAGACTAAGAAATATTGGAGGGAGGTGATTAGATAGGATATAAAGTAGTTATAGCTAACTAAAGATATGACTCTATGTATATAGGTAGGCGTACGTCCTCGTTAGTAGGATAGAGTACTTAGTATGTAGTTATTCCTGTAGTCATAGTGTTATATGTATTTCTTGTAATTTTTTGTTTGTGTTGTTTTTGTGATGTTGTTGATTTTTATATAGACTGTGTATAGTGTTACTTTGTGAGTGTCATGTTTTTTTACTATCGTTTGCTGTGTTATCCTATTTTATTTGTTGTTTTTATTTCTTTTACACTATTATTTATCCTAAGTTAGGGGTCTATAGGAAATATCCTCTCTACTTCGTCCGAGGTAATGGTATGGTTTGCATATACTCTACCTTCTCCAAACCTTGAATTTATGGAAATACACTAGGTATGTTGTTTTTGTTGTTATCGATATCACTTTTGAGAAGTTATATATAGTTTTGGTAGTACTATTAAGAACAAAGTGAAATAGATTTCAAGATAATTAAAGTTCTAGAACTACATGCCACCATAGGTTTATCTTAGCCTTCCAAGCATTATTTTAGTGGATCCACGTTAGTTATGGAATTATACCCCTAGAAAGGTATATTTTCTCTCTGCAACGAGGTGTATAAGTTGGACTCCATGTTTTCTCACATGCTTTATGTCAATTAGGAGAATCACCCAATAAATAGTTTTAGCAGGATTTTTATAGGATCCTCAATTTTAGTTAAATGGACATTTTCCCAAATTTATAGGTTGATCTATCCGATAAATACAAGATTTTACTTTTGAATCATTGTGCACCAAATTAGTCTTTTCATCTAAATTGTTTAGTAAACATGATTTTAGTTTTAAATATGTTTATATATAGTATTTATGACTTTTATATCTCACATGCTCAATACATACTGACTGCATACTTTTCTTATGCTATATGCTATTATTATATATGTTTCAGTGCTCAAACTCAGTTGTACAGCTAGATACGCTCCAATACCAGTTTAATTATGCTTTTAGTAAGTCCTTATCATTTGAGGACATGATTATTTAAGTTTACGTTTCATTATACTAGTATTTAAATTTCTGTAGCGAAGAATTAGATAGGTACTTTTCCCAACAACTCATCAGTTTACTTCAAGGCTTTGTATAGGGTTAAACATTATAGCTACATGTTTAGTCTAAATTTTACTTCAGACTAAATATTTATTTCAAATATTCTAGATTTTTTATCATTAAAAATGTTTATTTTAGCTTCTCCATAGCTATTTCATTATATAGTTTAGTTTCATACTAGTACCATGGGTTAGCTTGGGACCACTTGTGGTTCTAAGGACCGTATAATATCAAAGGTGTAGACTCAAGTCGTGGCAAACTAGAAGTGAAGGATTTCACAAAAATGAAAGATGGGACATGTCAAAGTTGAGGAATACATTTCTTAAATATATAGTGCATATGTTGGAACATATCAGTCGTTTAATCTATAATATTGGAAGTGAGAAGGTGTAAGACCCCGCAAAGTTCCCTTGTAATTTCAGCCTTGAGCATGTCAAGTGAAGTGTGATTCTGGCCCTAAAACATTGATCAGAGACTTCCTAAGTGATTACTATTTTAATATTGTTGTATTTTCCTAAAAATGACTTTTTATAGTGTAAAGAATTTAATTAGCTTTACAATGATACTAATTTCATCCAAATCCAACATCGGAGTGGGAAGTGATGGTCATTCTACCGAGAGTTGTCAGAACCGCCTAGTGCGACGGACAAGTTGACGGATCGTCAAGTGAGCGACAGATAAATGCAACCAAGGTAGAAACTCCCTTTAATGGCCCAAGTAAGACGTCCTGGATGACAGACCGTCAAAACTATGATGAATCATCGCTGAGACTGTCGCCGCTGAGGTAGTGTAGCCTTATGCTGGCCAACGTGCGACGGATGATTTGATGGACCATCAAGTTTGTGGTGGACCATCACTGAGACCATCATATTGAGGTAGTGTGTTCTTTTTCTAACTGACGTACGATGGACGAACCGATGGACCATCAGACTAGCAACGGACTGTTGCTTCGACTATCGCAACTCTCGTTCAGTATTTTAAGTTATTTTTTAAAAGGGACTTTTTGGTCTTTCCACTCTTTTATCAACTAGATATATTCCAAATGAAGAAAATGAATTCATTCATCATCTAAAATATAAGAGAGCTACGGTTTCTTTCTTAAGATCAAATCTAAAACCCTTCTCCAAGAAATCAAAGAACTCACCATAGACTCTATAAATTGAGTTGAGATTTAAGTTCCCCAAGTCCAAGGGTTGCAAAACCCCTCTCTCAAGAATAGGAAGAAGAGTTTGAAGAAAGCTTGTTCATCCAATTTTATAATCGAAGGTATGTGGGGTTTTTAATAAGGGTAATCCTTTCACCCTTGTCCCAAAGGTTTGTTTAAACTATAATTTTCTGCAATCTATAAGTTTTTACATGATATTGAATTAGAGTTTTTCACCCATTGTTATTGATTCCAATATCTTGATGTTTCCCATTAATCGAAAGTGAAATAGCATGATTTTGCATGTTTTCTTAAAAAATTGAAACTGGGTTTATACCCTATGTTGTTACTCCTTGAGAATTTAGGAGTTTCAATGTTCTAGAAATTGAGGTAAATAAATATGTTGATATTTTGAGACAAATTGTTGTAACTTCTAGATTTCTACATGAATTATGAATCTATATGCTAACTATTATGCGTTATAATGAGTTTTAACTTAAGATTGAATTATGGGTCATTAAGCCCTACTTGAGTCTTGCAATTTTATGAACTATTGTGCTATAAGCACCCATGATTTGAGTATTTTGAGATTTTTAAGAAATGTTTTGACCTAATGGTCATAGTGTTTTGAAATCCACTCTACCACATGATATTACAAATTTGATTATTGGGTTCTTATGAACCATGAGATTATTTTGAAAGTGGATTTCCACGAGATGAGAGAGATAAACTAAAGGAAGTAGTATTTAGCACCGATTTGGGTATGTTACCATAGTTTCTTACCCCAGAACTATGTGCCTCCGTAGGTTTGAGATTTTGGGCCTGAGGCTGAAATGATTGGGCCTGAGGCTGATATCAGTGATCACTGAGTTGAGATTATATTCCTTGGAAAGAGTTTGATGCCTCTCCCTAACGTGAGGTTTTTTTCTTAGGAGGACAACACGTTGGGCTCCATGTAGCTAGCATGGTTTATGTTGGTTAATAGAACCGCCCTAAACTAAAGTATTTTCCATTGAGATAGAATATTTTCCCTAAAGCTTTGAGATGAGATATTTTCTAAAGTGAACGAATTGCTTTTGAGTATTTTCCAAAGAAGGAAGAAGTTTTCTCTACTAATAAGAGTTGATCATCAAATTTTAAACCAAAGTCATATGATTCCGTGTTCCAAGTGTTTGAGTTCAAAAGAGTTATATGTTGTTGAGCAATAAAGAAGTTTTACTCTCCATGAGACAAATGCATGAGTTAAAAGTATTGTCTAAAGCTTCCTTCATCCGATGAGTAATGAGAATGAGAGGAGAGACATAGATTTTAAAGCCAATGTATAATGACTCATGAGATTTGTGTTACATGCTTCATTCTAATGATTATGAGCTTTATATTTCAGACTTATTCAAGCCCTACGAGTTATTCCTATTTGCATGCATGATTTGATTAAAGAGTATTGATATTATTTTATGTGAATGCATACACCCCATATACTCAGTACATTCTCAAGTGCTGATCCACATATGCATCTATGTGCTACATTATCTTATAATGTAGGTTCAGGTGCTCAGTCCCAGCCTCGTCAGTACATCACGAGTACTTTCATCTATATTTCTACAGTGGTGAGTCCTCATGGTTCGAGGACCTATCTTTTGACATTTCAGTGTTTGAGTATATATTTTATTACTTTTTTCTTAGTTTGAGTCAGCTGGGGACCTATCCCAACGGCTCTCGAGATAATAGAATAGTAGAGGCTTTGTCTGACTAGTTATAATATTGTGTTTGTGCTTAGATTTCCAGTATTGTGGTCATTTGGACCAAGTATTATCTTCGTATTACCTTTCATTTGATATGACACTCCTAGTGTGTCGTATATTTCTTCTTGAATGAGCTATTATAAGAAGTGATAGGCTAAAAGAGTTTGCTTGGGTCTACTTGTAGCCCTAACACCATGTGATGTCCTGGGATGTGATTTTGTGTCATTACAAACTTGGTATCATAGAATAAGGTTGTAAGGGAGTCCTAGGGAGTCTGATAAGCCGCGTTGAGTAGAGTCTTGATCATCAGTGTGTAGCGTACAATATCTATGAGTAAAATGCTACAATACTTTTTAGGAAAAAGTTATTTCTTTCTTTCAGATTTTAGCATGCCTACAGTTGTCCCTCTCATCTAATAATTTGTGCTCTCCTACTTCAAAAAATGCCTATTCGAAGAGTGAATTCCTGCAGAAATGATGATGAGCAACCCCCACCTATTTTTTCTTTGAATGAAACTATGTCTCATGTTGAGTTTCAGGCGGCCTTTTAGGTGTTAGCCCAAGTAGTCAGCGCTAACGTTCGGGCTAATAACTAGGCCATAGTTGTAAATAAATAGGAAGGTAATGTAGCTGCTTCTAGGATCCATGATTTTATGTGGATGAATCCGCCAGAGTTTTATGGGTCGAAGGTAGGGGAGGACCCACAGTTGTAACTTGAAGAGGTGAGAAAGATCACGTAGGTGATGTATATTTCTGAGAAAAAAGGCATTGTGTTGGCATCATATATGTTGAATGACATAGCTTATGATTGGGTTGTATTATAGAGAAAGGGTAGAGAAGAGGATGCTTCTCATATTACTTGGCAGGTGTTCCAAGATGCATTTTTGGACAAGTTCTTTCCGCATGAGATAAGGGAAGCAAAGATTAAAGAGTGTATGAACTTGAGGCAGGGCTCTATTACTCTTAGCGAGTACTACTTAAATTTCAACCAGTTGGCCAAGTATGCTCCTGATTTGATTTCTTACACCCGAGCTAGTATGAGCAAGTTTGTGATAGGTGTTTCTGATTTTGAGCTTAAAAAGTGTAGGACTGCGATGTTGTATAGGGATATGGATCTATCTAGGTTGATGACACATATACAATAGATAGAGGCGGATAAGATTAGAGAGAGACAGAGTGAGGGGTAATATGACAGATAGATTTGAGCAGCATAAGTATAGTCAGCCTAGGTTCCATGGAGAAAACCACCCTTAGTTTCAGAGACGTTCGTCTATTCTAGCGCCTTCATCAGCTAGTGCTCCCACTCCTAGAGGTAGGCAGGAGCAAAGGAGCAGGTGTATTATTTCTAGGTCACAGAACAGTTGTTGGTAACAGGCCCTGTTATCCTTCTTATGCTAAGTGTGGTAGGGATCATCCCGATAAGTGTTTTGCTGATTTGAGGGGTTGTTTTGGTTATGGCAAGAAGGGCCACAAACATAGAGATTGTTCGCATGTTAGGCAGGGGACCAGAGATGCCTAACCTCAGGCACACAATAATAGTACACCAGCTTTTGTGCCTCATCCCGCCACTGTTCAGGGCGCTTTATCTAGCACTGCTAACAGTCAGTGCCAGAATAGATTCTATGCATTACCGTCCCATCAAGAGTAGAAGGACTCTCTGGTTGTTGTTACAGGTATACTTTGCGTCTTTTGTTTTGATTTTTATGCGTTGTTGGAGCCCGGGTCAAGTCTCTCCTATGTGACCCCACTTGTGGCTGTGAATTTGAAAATAAGTTCCAAAAAGATTCCTAATCCTTTCATAGTCTCCACACTAGCTGGGAGTCAATTATTGCTAAACAAGTGTATAGAGATTGTCCTATTACTGTCTTTCATAGAGTCATACTTGCTAATTTGATAAAGTTAGACATGGTAGATTTTGACCTTATTCTGGGTATGGATTGGCTTCATTCTTGTTATGTATTTATAGACTGTCGTACCTGTGTGGTCAAGTTTAAGTTCCCTGATGAGCCAGTTTTTGAGTGGTCTGGGAGTTTGGTATCTCATAAGAGTCATTTTATCTCCTATCCCAAAGCCAAAAAGCTAATATCCAAGGGTTGCATCTATCACCTAGTTAGATTCAAAGACACTAAGTCCGAGGCTCCAACTATTTAGTTAGTCGATATTGTTAATGAGTTTCCAGATATTTTTTCGAAGATCTCCCAGGGGTACCTCCCGATAGAGAGATAGAAATTAGGATTGACCTTCTTCCCAACACTCGTCCCATTTCTATTCTGCCATACCATATGGTACCTACTGAGCTTAAGGAGTTGAAAGAGAAACTCAAAAATCTTTCAGACAAAGGTTTTCATATGGCCCAGTATTTCTCTTTGTGACGCAGCTGTTCTATTTGTGCGGATGAAAGATAGTTCTTTGCGAATTTGCATTGACTATTGTCAACTTAACAAGGTCGCAATAAAAAATAAGTATCGTCTTCTGAGAATTGATGACCTGTTTGATCATTTGCAAGGTGCAAGTCATTTCTCCAAGATAGACCTTAGATCCGACTATCATCAACTTAAAGTGAGGGAATATGATATTCCAAAGATATCCTTCCGAACTTGCTATAGTCACTTTGTGTTTCTAGTCATGTCTTTTGAGCTAACCAATGCCCTAGAAGCTTTTATGGACCTCATGAATCAAGTGTTCAAGCAATATCTTGATATGTTTGTCATAGTGTTCATAGATGATATCCTTGCGTACTCCCGTACTAAGAATGAAAACGCAGATCACCTTAGAATTTTTTTGCAAACTTTTAGAGGTCACCAGTTGTTCGCCAAATTCAGTAAGTGTGAATTTTGGCTAAGGTTTGTAGACTTTTTGGGTCATATTGTTTTAGCCGAAGGTATTAGAGTTGATCCCAAAAGACAGAAGCTGTAAGAAATTGGCCTACACCTATCTCTTCATCTAACATTAGAAGTTTCTTAGGTCTAGAGGGATACAACCACTATTTTGTTAAAGGTTTCTCTTCTATTACGTCTCCTATTACCCGATTGACCCAAAAGAAAGTTAAGTTCTAGTGGTCAGATTCCTGTGAGAAGAGTTTTCAGGAGTTGAAGACTCGACTTTCTTCAACCTCTGTGTTAACTTTGCCTGATGGTACAGATCATTTTGTAGTGTGTTATAATTCCTCTAGAATTAGTTTGGGTTGTGTGTTGATGCCAAGAGGTAAGGTTATAGCCTATGCCTCTAGATAGTTAAAGTGCATCAGAAGAACTACCCAACCCATGATCTTAAGTTAGCTTATATGGTCTTTCCTTTGAAAATTTAGAGACACTATCTTTATGGTTGATGTTGATGTGTTTACTGATCATAAGAACCTATAGTATGTATTTACTCATAGGGAGTTGAATCTTAGGTAGAGAAGGTTGTTAGAGTTATTAAAAGACTATGATATGAGTATGTCATATCACCCGGGAAAGGCCAATATAGTAGTGGATGCCCTTAGAAGATTTTCTATAGGTAGTGTTGCTCATGCAGAGGTAGGTAAGAAAGTGTTAGCTCATGATATGTATTCTTTGGCTAGATTGGGTGTTAGGTTGCTTGATTCATCTGAGTGAAGTACTTTGGTGCAAAGTAGTTTTGAATTCCCTTTAGTTTCGAAAGTGAAGGAGAAGCAAGACATAGATCCTAGTTTGGTCAGACAGAAGGAGGCAGTTAAGGACTAAAAGGTAGAGGTTTTCTCCCAAGGGGGAGATGGCGTATTGAGATTCCAGGGTAGATTATGCATTCCATGTGTTTATGTTATGAGGTAGAGGATTATGGCTAAAGCACGTTGCGTGGTATTCTATTCATCCCGGCACTACCAAGATGTACCTCGACTTGCGGGAAATCTATTGGTGGAATGGTATGAAGAAGGATATACTTGATTTTGTAGGTGGTGAATATGGACTTCGTGAATGGGTTACCTCTTTCACGTCATTATCATAATTCTATTTAGGTTGTTATGGACAGGCTAACTAAGTATGCACACTTCTTGTCTGTGCATACATCTTATACAGTTGAGGATTATAATATATTGTATATCCGAGAGTTAGTCAGGCTGCACGGAGTTCCCTCGTCTATCATTTCAGATAGGGGACTCAATTTACTTCTCAGTTTTGGAGGGCATTTCAGCAGGGTCTTGGTACCCAAGTTTTTTTGAGTTTCACTTTTCATCCGCAAATAGATGGTCAGGCTGAGAGGACCATTCAGACCTTAAAATATATTTTAAGGGTGTGTGCTCTTGATTTCAAAGGTAGTTTGGATGATTATTTTTCATTGATAAATTTTGCCTATAACAATAGTTACCATGCTAGCATTGGGATGGTACCATTTAAGGCCTTGTATGTTAGAAGATGTAGATCACCCATAGGTTGGTTTGAAGTGGGTGAAGCTACCGTGATTGGGCCGGATGCAGTATTTGAAGCTATGGAGAAAGTTAAGTTGATTAAAGAGAGGTTAAAGATAGCTCAGAGTCCTCAAAAGTCAAATGATGATTTGAGGAGAGGAGATCTTGAGTTTGAAGTGAGTGATTTGGTGTACTTGAAGATTTCACATATGAAAGGGGTGAAGAGGTTTGGTAAAAAGGGAAAGCTTAGTCCCCATTATATTGGCCCATATAGAGTTTTGAGCCGTGTTTGTAAAGTAGCCTTTGAGGTTGAGTTTTCTGTGAAGTTCTCAGCCGTGCATCCTATAATTCATGTCTCCATGCTTAAGAAGTATATTAGTGATTCTGTTGTGGTAAATCCTTCAGAGAGTGATGATATTCAAAATAGTCTTTCTTTCGATGAGATTCCCATCGAGATCCTAGATTTTCAAATACATAGACTGAGGAACAAAGAGGTTCCCTTGGTCAAAGTGTTGTGGAAGAACCAGCCAATTGAGGGCGCTACTTGGGAGGCAGAAGTACACATGCGAACCAAGTACCCGCACCTCTCTTCCATGAGTTCATATTGATTCAAAGTTATTATTCTTCCTTAATTCAGCCCTTCTAATCTTAAGTTCATCTATATATCTATTCTTGCATGCGTTGTTGCAATTTCTGAGGTATTCAAGAGCTTAATGAGATTTTTAGCCCGTTTACCAACTTTCTTCAGCTATGTGTAATCTATTTTCCTATGTTCCTAGTCTAACTAGAAACATTCAGGGAAGAATTTTTCCAAGGGGGATATATCGTAAGACCCAGCAAAGTTCTCTTGTAGTTTGATCCTTGAGCGTGTCAAGTAAAATATAATTCCAACTCTAAAAGATTGAGAATATACTTCCCAAGTCATTAGTGTTTTAATCTTGTTGAATTTCCTTGAAAATGACTTCATATATTGTAGACAATTGAATTACCTTTCCACAATACCAATTTCGTCCAAATCCAGTATTAGGGTGGGAAGTTATAACCGTTTTATCGAGAGTTCTTGGAACCGCCCAGGTGTGACAGACAGGTTGAAGAACCATCAAGTGTGCGATCGACCATTGCAGCCAAGGCAGTAACTCCCTTTTCTGGCTCAAGTACGACGGCCAGGACAGCTGACTGTCAAGACTACGATGGACCATTGCTAAGACCATAGCTACTGAGGTAGTGTGGACTCATCCTAGCCAACGTGTGATGGACGATCGTATGGATTGTGAAGTTTGTGATGGACCGTTTCTAAGACTGTCACAGACTGTCAGGCTAGCGATGGACCGTTGCTTTGACCGTCATTTCGACTATCACAGCCCCGTTCAGTATTTTATATCATTTTTTAAATGGGACTTTTTGGTCTTTCCGCTATTTTATCAACCAGATATATTTTAAATGAAACAACTGACATCATTCATCATTCAAAATATAAGAGAGCTAGGGTTTCTCCCTCAAGATCAAATCTAAAACCCTTCTCCAAGAAATCTAAGAACTCACCATAGATTCTACAAATTGAGTTGAGATTTAAGTTTTCCAAGTTCATGGATTGCAAAAATCCTCTCTCAATAGTAGCAAGAAGAGTTTGAAGCAAGCTTGTTCATCCAATTTCATAATTTAAGATATGTGGGGTTTTGAACAATGATAATCGTTTCACCTTTGTTCCCAAAGGCTTATTTAAACTATAATTTTCTGCAATCTATGAGAGTTTACATGATATTGAATTAGGGTTTTTCACCCAATGTTATTCATTGCAATATCTTGATGTTTCCCATGAATTGAAAGTCAAATTGCATGATTATACATGTTTTCTTAAGAAATTGAAGTTGGGTTTATACCCTATGTTGTTACTTCTAGAGAATTTAAGAGTTTCAATGTTCTAGAAATTGAAGTATATGAGTATGTTGATATTTTGAGATAGATTGCTGTAACTTAAAGATTTCTGCATGAATTATGAATATATATGCTATCTATTATGCATTATGATGAGTTTTAACTTGAGAATGAATTATGGGTCATTAAGTCCTATTTGAGACATGCAATTTCATGAACTATTGTGCTATAAGTACCCACGATTTGTGTATTTTGAGAAATGTTTTGACCTAATGGTCATAGAATTATGAAATCCACTACACCACATGAGATTATAGATTTGATTGTTGGGTTCTTATGAACCATGAGATTATTTTGAAAGTGGATTTCCATGAGATGAGCGAGATAAAGTAAAGGGAATAGTATTTTGCATCGAGTTGGGTAAGTTACCACGGTTTCTAACCCTAGAACTACATTCCACTGTAGGTTTGAGATTTTGGGCCTGAGGCTGAGATGATTGTGCTCAAGGCCGTGATAATTCATCACTGAGTTGAGGTTATACTCCTTGGAAAGAGTATGACGCCTCTCCCAAATGTGAGGTTTCTTTCTTAGGAGGATAAGATGTTGGACAACATGTAGCTTGCATGGTTTATGTTGGTTAAGAGAACCTCCCTTACCTAAAGTATTTTCCATTGAGATAGAATATTTTCCCTAAAGCTTTGAGATGAGATATTTTCTAAAGTGAATGAATTACTTATGAGTATTTTCCAAGGAAGGAAGTAGTTTTCTCTACTAATAAGAGTTGATCATCAGTTTTTAAACCAAAGTCAAATGATTTCGAGTTTCAAGTGTTTGAGTTCAAAAGAGTTATAAGTTCTTGAGCAATAAAGAAGTTTTACTCTCCATGAGACATATGCATGAGTTGAAAGTATTGTTTGAAGCTTCCTTCATCCTATGAGTAATGAGAATAAGAGGAGAGCGCAGATTTTATAGCCAAAGTATAATGACTGATGAGATTTGTGTTACATTCTTCATTCTACATGATTTATGAGCTTTACATTTTAGACTTATTCAAGCCATTTGAGTCATTCCTATTTGAATGCATGATTTGATTCAAGAGTATTGATATTATTTCATGTAAATACATACACCCCCATATACTTAGTACATTCCCAAGTTCTAATCCACATATACGTCTATGTGTTACGTTGTCTTATAATGTAGGTTCAGATGCTCAGTGCCAGCCTCATCAGTGATTCCCGAGTATCTTCGTTTACATTTCTACAGTGGTGTGTCCTCATAGTTTAAGGACCTATCTTTAGACATTTCAGTATTTGAGTGTTTATATTGTTATATTCAGTTCAGTTTAAGTTTGTTGGAGACCTGTCCCAATGGCTCTCGAGTTCATGGAATAGTAGAGGATTTGTCAGACTAGTTATTAGACTGTGGTTGTGTTGATATTTCAAGTATTGTGGTCGTTTGGAACGTTATTACATTTGTTTTCCCTTTCATTTGACATGGCACTACCAATGTTTTGTATATTTTATCTTGAATGGGCTAGTATGAGAAGTGATAGGCTCAAAGGGTTAGCTTGAGGCTACTTGTAGTCCTAAGCACCTCCCGGGAGGTGATTTTGGGTCATTACATAAGGCATGGTAGATGGCGTCAACATGTGGATAGTTTATTTTTTATTCAGCCTAGGTAATATTAAGATATATAAGAGAGAGAGGGGATGCTTTTAGGATGATATGCAATAAGAGGATACCTTTAAAAATAAACTTCTTCCTATGGAACGTATGAAAAGAAAGATAACATTACTAATTTATAGAGGATGAGAATCAACATAGTGTATTTTTATGAGTACAATCAAGAGAACATAGAGCATCTTTTAGCTACTATAGTTGCAAAGCTATGAATCATTTTTGCTAATTTTGTAGGTTTCAGGGTAGAGGATGGAGGGCGTGCAATTATCTCATGACATAACGACATGGTGCTAATCAGAAACTCCAACCAATTGATAACAAATTTATATGGTGACACCAACACTTATCATGTGGGAGATATATAAGATAAGAAATAATACAAGCCATGGTGGAGATACAAGCCTTAGTAGTATGATCTATTAGGTACAACTGTCCATCAAACAAATGATAAAAATGAGGTTTCCATGGATCAAGAAACCAGGAATTGAATGGAGTGAGATGATTAAAGTTATGGGTAGATAAAAGAAAAAAATACATCATTATGTAGTCAAATGTTGAGTGCTGCCACAAGAAGGAGTGATCAAGTGCAATACAAATGATTCAAGTAGAGAGAATCCAGGCATGGGATCATATGGGTTTTGCTTAAGAATTTATAGAGATAATTTAGTGTATGCTCAGGAAAAAAACATTGGTATCACAACCAATGTGGAGGATTAAATGAGAGCAATAATAGAATTCTTAAAATACTGTGTAGTGAAGGGAGTGCAGAAGGTAGATCTTGAATTACATTCTCTATTGATGGTTTTTTAACAATAAATTTTTGTAATTTTTATAGATGAAGAAGGAAGAAAGTACAAAATATTTGGGACCAACCCAAATATGGAAATACAAATATGGAAAATAAAGCCTAAAGATAAATAAAAGAAAAGTGACCTAATACATTAGGATCGGGACTTATAGAAATATAAAATAAAGAGTAGGGTTTCCTATTCCATGTTTTTCCATTTCATACCTCTTTCCGCATTTTTAATATGGTGTTGCGGAGTTTCCCTTCATATCATCACTTCCTTATCTTTATTTTCTAGGTGGTAAACACCTTCATCGACCATGTAGATGGAATTCTATCATCAGCTTGAGAAGAGCTTAAATATGCAATGTCTATCCTAGTTGTTGAAGTGAATCATATATAAAGAAAAGGTAACAGAATTGCTGACTATTTTGTTAATCTAGATATTGATTCACTAGATATACGGAATTTCATTAGTTTCAGCAGCTACCTTCTATGGGTAGAAAAATCATCAACACAAACAAAGCAAAAATTCCTCCAATTATAGTAAGAACACAAAATATAAATCCATATTCACAATGTTTTCGACATTTGGAAAGACCATGATTGAGATTCTGAGCAGGAAAACTATTTACATTTGTGTTTACCCTTTTATTACGATATTATAGTTGCTAAATCATATTGTCTAAGCTATGTTAGCACAAAGAAAAGATCACTCAAAACAAAAGGGATAGGATCAGATCTATCTTTATGTTTTGGAAGTCAGCTAGCCACAAGCCCTAATCAGAGATGGAAATCAAAGATCTATTCCAAGTATCATCTAGAAATAACAAAAGAATATGAGTTAGTAGAAGTAAGAAGGCAGTGGGACGAAGTAACATCAGATGCACACGATTGGGATAATTGCAATTTCCAAACAACTACCTTCTTTGATATTATTCATTGGAGACACCCGATCCACCTAGAAAAATTATCATTCTTAGCTACGGGATCATGGAGGAGAAAGGTAAAGATACGATAAATAGTTGTTGTCTTGGTCAATTGATATAAATTGTGTGAGTTAGAGCTGCAACAACACATCAAGAACAAGATTATGGATGACTCATAGGAGAAGGCAGAGAAAATGAGAGTTGCAACAATAACAGCAAGGAACCATGACTATGAATATGTGCCAAATTTAGAAGGTGAAGCGATGGAGTATAAAGGTAGGTCTATTATTAGCTAGGTCATTTTAAAGAGTTTCCACCCAAATAAGGTCTAGTGTTTGTAACTATTTTCTTTGTCTTTTGTTTCAGCCTTTGGCCTAACTCTATTTTGTTTTAATAATTAATTGATAAGAAATTTTAAAAATCCACCAAAAATTGGGGATCGTAACACTCACCGTGAGAACCCTTTTTGTTCCAACAATTTCCATCCACGGTAAGCCTATCATAATGCTTATGGAGAACATATATTAAATTAGATAGTTTCTAAAGTAGATATTATGAATATCATGAAAAGATCTAACATGATGTCATTGGTAAGTTTTCTGATGAATGATCAAAACTTGATGAATTGAGATAAACTATACCTACACAATTTGGTATTAAGGGGTTCTACAAGCTTGACTTATTTCAAAATCATAATATTTTTGTTATGTTATCCTTAAAGGAAGACTTTATCAATTTAACCTTGACAATTGCTTACTATATTAAATCTATGGATGATAGCTAATTAAAGATATGGTCACTTATTCATGTTTATCATTGAGGAGAAGAAAGATAGAGCCATATTTGGATCTCATTTCCTAGCCGACTTCTATAGGCCAAGTTATGCAAAGGTCAAAGTTATGATTTATCTAATGGCATATTTACATGATCATGTTTATATGTATATAGATGATGAAAACTAGTATAATCAGAACAACAAAAGTAAATATTGAATTTGATCATTTACCCAAATAATAGAGATGATGCAAGCTACATATCACTCCTCGAACATGGAGTGGTATGGGTCTCACGTGGTACCTTCTTTGATAGACTGTATTAACTGAAGCCAAATAAAATAATACATATGGGCCATCATGAAAAACGTAATACCAAGAGAAACATTATTGAAATTAACTCAAATATCAAAACAAAAGTAAAATCAAAGGTCATCCAAACCATTTTATGCAAACCATAACTAACATTACAATCAACAAAGACACAATTGACAATCAGACCTACAACACATGTCAACAATCTCCAAAATGAAAACTACTAAAAACTAGTCCGGATAATACCTTAACATACCTATCCACTACACAAAGTAATAAAAGACTCCAGACCCAACAACTCTCGAATGAACGGAGGGTACCAATCAACTACTAAATTCAATCACACGTAACGAAGGCCACTATCTTCTTGATAACCTTTAGGAATAAATGGAACACCCTCAGGCAATAGGGACATCGATACAAAATAATGTACTAAATATGTAAAGTGATATTTTAAAAAAATAGCATGATAGTAGCTAAAAAACAAACAATGTCAACATCAAACCACCACTTGCATAGAAAAAATGTTAGTACAATACTATTTGACTTGCCCCTACCCCAGCTTCACCACAATGAAAACTTCAACCACACATAACCTCAGAAACTCAAATAGCTAACAAGAAATGAACAGAAAATGAATATAATATAATGCAAAGAAAAATGCAAGTACAACCTAAAATAAATAATTATATCCTTAAAGGCTAACAAAAAGGATAAGATTAATAATGTCAAAAATAGTCATGACCTTACAAACTAGCAAAAGAAAGTGCACCATGCACGAAATAGTCACGACCTTACATTTGCTTCTAAATTAATGGGCTCAAAATTATTAAAAACCCTTATGGGTTTACGGGTTATTACAAAGCCTCATAGTCAATACACCCAATAGTACAAAAAAAAAATAAACAACTATATACAAGTATAAGAAAACATTCCACAACAATTATAACAAGTCTATGGCATGACCAAAATGGTAATGAAAGGCACCCACACCAACTTTATGCTAGAAGAACCACCAAACCTAACCCTTAACTAATTGTAAAAGAATGCACTTAGATTTTTTTTATCAGTTCACGAGTATCTGCCTTAATATATAAAATAGTTTATTATCAACTTAGACATTACCAAAACAAAAGAGTGCACAAAATATCTCTAATTTTTACGACCAAGGTTTATGAAAAATTGATGTCCCAATCAGGTGTCATCCCAGGAAGAGCATTATAAAATACTTATAAGCACAGACGACCAAAACTAATGTAATATAAGGGACCTAAGCCCAAGTGTCTTGAAGATGAGCTATATAAGACTGGCACACCTTTCCAACTAACCTTTTGGTACATATCAAAGGAATAAGTCTTAGAGAAGCATACCTATAATCACCTTCGCACTCTAATCTATCTATCTTTGGCAGATCTTTAGTGACTATCTTGGCATGATAGTCAAGAATTGAATGGTAAAGGAATAACCAACTCATCCCCAATATAATATCAAAATCCACCATATCTAGAATTACAAAATCAGCCTAAGTTTGATATTCCATGAAAAATACAATATAATCCCAATAAATCTAATCAACAACTATCAAACCCAACTAATGTAAATACATACATATAAGTATCAAGCATTTCACAAACCATATCGAAATATAAAAAAATTAATAGAATCATATTAGAATATGGAACCTAGATAAGGAAAAACAGTAGCCATATAGTCATGGACAAGGATATTACTCGTGATCACTGTGTCTGAAGCATTTGCCACAAGCCTGCCTGGAAAATCATAGAAGTGGTACTTATAAGCCGCCTGAGCATAACCTCTTCTAGCCGGTGCACCACCTTAATCAACATATCCTATACCTTTATTGGTCTAGTTTCCCCCTCTACCTTTCTTATGACAAACAAGCCTACACTTTGGATGATCCCTACCATTACCTCTACCTCTTCCTCCTGCTGGAACCTAGTCTTGAAAAGTAAACTATTGTCCTGACTGACTAGGGTATTTGACATTTGGTATATATATCTTAATCTGCTAAACACCTCTAAAATCATAGCATGAATATTTAAGATTATTGTCACTGAGATGATGATGCCAAAGGAACATAACTACTAGAATTTAAAAATAGATAGTTGGCCCTTTATAGACCTCTAATAGATATAGGAATCACAGACTAAATACGTTGGGTAAGGTAGACCTACACACCCTAGCCTTGATGATAAGAACCACTACAATTACCCACCTTGTGGGCCTTCTACACCCCATCTTGGTATAACTATTTTGTCTCACTCTCTTTACCTATTTTAAAAAAATTAACCATCTTCTTACCTCAGGTTCTTATCTATAGTGCACAAACCTAAAGACCAATATTAATCTACTTACCTTAGGTTATTATGTACAGTACAGAAAACTAAACCTCTTCTGTATTCAACAACAACAAAGAATATCTTGGCAAAGCATGAAATTTGGCCTCATAGGCCATAATCGATATATTTCCCTACTTGAGTCTAGTGAACTCGTCCTTCTTCTTGTCCCTTAGAGTAAATGGCAAAAATTTCTCCAAGAAGATTAAATGAAGCTAAATCCAAGTCAATGGTGGAAAACTTATAGATCTACATTCACTAAATGCCCTAAACACATTGTCTCATCCTTTGAAACTAAAAAGAAACAAAATCCATGCCATACTTCTCTACCACTCCTAACTTATGAAGTATTTAGGATAATTAATGATAAATTCATAAGCATTTTTTGAATCAATACCACGAATCATTAGGGGATTCATGTTAAGTAATTTGTAAAACAATTCATGCTCATCTCCAATCATTACTAGACCCAATACACAATAAGAAAAAGCATAATCTCTTACCCCCTCTCCTATCTTGAATGCCATGACAGCAGCGGGATACAACCTTTAAAGTTGAACATTTAAAACCTCTAGTTTGGTACCTATATTTTCTAAACCACTTAAACTCCAAAACCTAATAAATCATCTCAGAAGACATCAGAATGCCAAAACCTAATAAATCAGCTCAGAAGACATCAAAACTTTTATTGCACCTTTATTAACAAGGAAAGCATTATCTCGAATTGGTATTTCTCAATATGTTAGCACCAGTTCCTTATTCTAAAATACCCTTATATGAGGAAGAGACTCTAATATATATGTTATTGGACCTCCGACAGTCTAAAGCTCCACTTATAGTTGTTGCTTCCTCATGACCCCTACCTTTTATTCTGTCTTTGCCTAGAGTTGTGGTATTAGTAGCCAGATCAAGTATTATTGTTTCTCTTTTGACTTATGTCCTAACCATCAATAAAAAAAGATAGACACAATTCTTCTATGAATTTAGATCTCCAAATACCAACTGGAATTAATTACTAGCATAAAACAACAAAGAAAAATGAGATTTCCTATAGTCATATATCCTTTTAAAGAAAATTATAGTTGTCTTAAGACAATTACAGATCACATAAGACAATTCTGCAAGACTCAACTTGATTCATTCTTATACAATGAGTTCAATGAAGCTATGGCTTGGATACCATCTATGTCATGACCTAAATAGTTTGAGTGGCATCCACCCTAACCCCCCATTTGGAGAACCATCAAACCTAAACCCTTAAACAAACAGTTAGATATTTGTAAGAATTTCTTTACCAATGAATAATAAAATCCAATAAAAATAAGAGAAAGGAACAAATCCAAAAGATATTATCTATTATATCATCCCAAGGACCCATAGATAACTGTATAACAACATTCTAATCCAAGAATTAATATTTAAAATAAATACCCAAAAATAAATAATAAGGGATATCATTGTCTGAAGCAGTTGATATAATTAATAAAAAGGTCTGCCTAAAAGTAGGGGATCACCCATGGATCGAAAAGATACTTTCCATGAACTAAATTAAGGTCTCATATGAATCTCTAAAATCCTTTTCGCACTAAATAAAAGATGAGCACATGTTGTATCAGTGCAAATACTTCATAATTGTAGGCATTATAAGTTGACTTAACTTAAAACCCACACATAAACATAAATTAAATAAGAGCAAATAACAATAAGTACATAGCAAGTAATTGTACAAAAACACTACTATCCATAGAATAAGAACATATGAATCCAAATAATGAAATAATACCAATCTTTTCTATATCAACACATTTGTACTACCTCCTCAAGCATAACTTCACTTAACCATCTTACAAGTATTCTCATGCCAATTCAATTTGTCATAATACTAGAATAATTAGAAATTCAAAGAATCAACGATGTGAAATAATGCATCCCAATCATCAAACCCCTCCTTAAATATGTACGCACATACTTAATGATCTTATATGTCAAACAGTCATGAATTGTAGTAGATGAGTTCAGTCTATGTAACATACCAACATGGTACTTAACCATTGAATATCAATATGTAAAAAACATGTATCGAGGTGGTACACAACCCAGTAAATAACACCATCAATATTAATAAGAATATGATAATTTAGACCAAATGTACAATACTTAACAGATCTAGACTATAAGTCAAATTAAAGGTTCGTCATTTTATCTATACAATTAACTACCAAGTAAACACACCAATAAAAAGTATTCTTGAAGGCCAATTCAAAATTATTCAACTCATGAAAAGGCATAAAATTATATAACTATAATTCAAACCATAACATATTTCAATGACCCTCCAAGTCATTTTTCATATTTCCATTTATTTTCACAGTTAGAGCATTCCCAAATCTACCTCAAGTCATTTATAACTTGATGACACTAACAGTTTGATTATTGAGAAGTTCATTTGGTTTTTTAAATCTAATTCCCTATTTAAAAGTCTTTGTTGGTTCTAAATAGCTACCAGGAGAAACATCAATAAAACAATCTCTGATGCAAATTCAAACTGCACTAGGAACTCCAAAATATTGAATTTAGGAAATATAGACCTTTAGTTCGTGTCCCAATGCACCTGAACTTATTTTGACCTATTGGTCAGAAAGTTTAAAATTTTAAAAATTGCAAATATTGGTATGAGACCCACATTTTGTCAAAACGACCTCAGATGTAAAATCCAACTTCTCCATTTCGTACAAACCATCTTTTTATGGTTACATAATTAATTATCATAATTTGGAGTCTGAATAAATCTTGAGGCCTTAATGAAAACTTCAAATATTTTAAAGTTTAAGTTGATATCTAGTGTTGTAAAGGATGGTGCGATTGCACTAAGAGGTATTGTGCTTGCAATACCTACTCTTACATCCTTTGTGTGATTGCAACACTTAGGTGTATCATGGCAACACATGGATACGTGAAAGGCTAGAAATAGGGATCCTAGGTTGCGATGTCCATTTCTACCCACTCTATTGAAACAAAAAGCCCTAATAAGTATAATAACTCAAAATTGACACTTGTGGCTTACAAGGGAGCTTGATAACATATATTACAAAAAAAAATATACAAAATCAAGGTAAGATTTCATCCCTTTCTTTTTGAAATTCTTAGTTCTTCAAACAAAAACCCAAATTTCTTGAGGGATTTATTTTAGGCCCAAATTATCTTGGTTTTAAAAAATTTAATAATGGCTATGGTTTTTTTTCATGTGTGAACACTGGGTTTACCTCAAAAACATGATTTTCAGAAGTGGGACCCACTTTGATTTTTTGGTGTTGTTTTTGGACTTAAAGCATAATGGTGCAATTTGGTATCTTTATTCTTGTATTGATGAGTATATTATGATTTTGATAGTATGATGGCTAATAAGTGGTCATTTACCACTCATTTCCATTAAAAATTCATCCATACTACAATGATTCAAACATATGGATGAGAAAAATTTGTGACTGAATGCACTAGTTACCACATTTTGTAGGCTTATAGGTAATGAGAAAAAAATATGGATTTGAGATGAAAATGATCAAAAAGAGAAGATAAATGTAGTTGAAAGACTTGGAGAAGAATTTGGTCTTTGTTACCTCAATCGCGGTCAGTCAAGATTGGTCAAAGGTCCGAGATCACGGTAATCTTAGTACTATCGCGGTAGCCATGATCATGGATAGGCTCATCAATCATAGCTAGATGGGTTTTATGCCAAAAGGGAGTTCTATTATTTTTAACAGAAAACCCCAAATCACTTATAATGCTAAAACCCTTTCTTATTTGCATTTTACACTTTTAATAATACAATTTTGGAGAATTTGTAATCCTACTAAATGGGAAAAAAATTGTATTTGAATATCGTAATTTGAATTCAGTTAAGTTGAAGGATGAAATCTTGGAATGAACCTTAAGGTCTCTTTACTTTATGAGTAGATAAACATTCTTCTCTTAGATTATGTCAAATTAAGGTGAAATAATGTGTGGGTTGTGATGTATTTGTTTAGATTCTAGTTTGTTGATGATGGGTTTCTCTATTGCTTATTTGAATTAGTTGGGGTTTAAGGGTGAAAACCCTAAATACCCAATTTGAATTTGTGGGTGAAAGCCCCAAGTTCTTGAAAGCTCACATCATTTTTGAAAGAGGTATATGGGTGAACTTTTGGAACAATGTCATCTTTGAAAGGTGGATATGTACGACAAAAGTAATAATAGACAGTAATGGGTGTAGTTTGCTATCTTAGAAATAAGAGTGAGTAGAGAGTTGTCTATGTCATGGGCATCTTCCACAAATTAGGGATGCCCAATTAAGGTATTAGGTAGTTTTAATTGACACACTCATTAGGTGTTGAAAAGGGTCAAGGGGTTATATTCTTGTGGTTTTGTCAACAAATTATCCTCAAGGACCCTCAACCTAGCCTACCATATCGCTAATGACCTGAATTATCATCAAATCATCATGAACCTATGCATAACTTGACCTTAGGTAGACATAATCCCATGATCTTGCTCATATTGAATTTTTAAATAACAAGTGTTGACTGTAGTTTGTTGATTCGACTAGATTTTGATTAATCCTTATTTCAAACCTACCCCCCCATTTTAAATCATGTATTTTTCTTTGATTACATTGCGGGTATCTTTTTAGTAAGTATTAACACTCGTAGGACTATAATAATAATTTTACTTCTCATGTATTTAAACTCAACACATTGAGCTATAAAAAATGACTGTCCTTTACAAGTTTAATGGTATACATAATCACTATCAATATTGTGCCATTGCTGAGAAATGAAATTAAGCTTTCACTTACGCAGTGTTGATTTTTTCTAAGGGATACCCGTAGTGGTATGTATTTATTTTTGTTATTGTAATTTCTTTATTTTTGGGTGACATTCGTAGTATGCACAAAGCCATGAGTAAAAATGCAAGTAACACTTGGTCTTTCGATGGTACTTTTAATAATGATGAGCAACAAAATGACATTTGAAGTTTAAGTGTCATTCATGTCCCCCAACTCATGGGAACAATGTCTTTTATATCACAAGCTTAATGTTGCATTAGCTTCTAATAAAGTTATTTTTTGGGAGGAAAGCTTATGATGAACCCAATTTACATTTTTGAAGAATTTTGTAGAGGTGTGAGCACCATTTGATATTTCACACATTACCCATGAGTCCATTTATATATGCCTCTTCCTATTATCTATAATAGGGGAGAAAATGCTTCTCCAAATCTTTTACCAGGATCTTGATCCTCTCAACAAAACTATGGTTGAAAACACGGCGGAGGCCCTCTTATAAAGTTTGCGTATCATTTGGCTATAAGCTTTCCTTAGGAATTGGCAAAGAAAAATTGAGGGTGGCATACTCATGATGCCAAGAAACCAAAAGGCTCCCATACTGCCTCCTATTTTGATATAGAGCAAAACAAGTGAGATAAAGAGAGCGAGGAAAACATGGCAAAAATTTTGACAAAATTGGAGCTTTTTACCAAGCATGTGATGGGTATACATACAAAAGCGGTGAATGTTGTGGAATCCAACGCCTATGATGATGATGAGTCCAAGAGGATTGATGAAAATATACAATATTTTTCTAACTATTCAGGGGGTTCCTATCCATTTTATCAAAGGCAAGGTAGGAATCAAGCTTTGATGGATCCAATTGTGACTGTAATTAGAGCGACAAGGAATAAGAGTTTGATCATTATGTTCCCCATCATGACTGAGTAAATAGAAAAGAAACAAACCTTGTTTTCCCAAAAAATATAAAATCGAAGATGTCCTGGCAAGAATTTGGATGAAAGTAGATGAAATTAATATAATGGTCTGTGAATTAAAAGGCAAATTTTCACAAATCAACTAAATGGTTGTGTCCCACTCTAATTTTACTAAGCAATTGGAAATGAAAATAGGTCAAATCTCCTCTTAGCTAAAAGCTATACAAAAAGAGGGCCTTCCTATTGACACTATTATGAACAAAAAAATAATGGTCAAGTTTTAACAATAGTCACTAAGAGTGGCAAGACCCTCGGGGATCATTTGAGAAAAGTTGAGGGAAAAAGTGTGGGAGTAAATGAGCCCATTATTGAGCACATAAATGTAAATAAAAAGGTTGTGGTTGAGCCTAGAGAAGAAACCAAAAATATCAAGAAGAAGAGGGTGAAAAAGAACTGGTAGAAATTGATGAAGAGGTGGTGGAATAAGGAGCCACGAAGTGATACATTGGCCACTATGAAAATCCCTCCTCTATTTCCACAAAGGCTTAAGAGAAAATATTGGAATGACAAACTCAAAAAATTCATGGCTAAACTTAGAAACCCCTCTAACAATATCCCATTACTCGAGGCTATCCAAGAGATTTTGGGGTATTCTAAGTTTATGAAGAAATTGAAGTCAAAGAAGAATCTTTGTGAAGGTAACACAATTGATGTCACCCATGGGTGTAGTGCTACATGAGTAGTGCTGTACCAAAAAAGAAGGAAGACCCCTGGGCTTTTATAATTTCATCCACCATTGAGACATATAAGTTTGAAAAAGCTTTATCTGGCCTTGGTGCTAGTATTAATCTCATGCCCTTTGTAATATATCAAAGGCTTATCTTGAGTATCCCTACTCCAACATTGATGAGACTTTTGATGGCGGACCGATCTATCAAGAAATTAGTTGACCTTTTGTTCTATGTCTTAGTAAAAGTTGGTAGATTTATTCTTCTCGCGGATTTTGTGGTGCTCGATTGTGAGAAACACCAAGATGTACCTGTTATGCTTGGTCGACCTTTCCATGATACCGAATATCCCATTAGATCTTACGGATATGATGTTTAGAATTCACTATGGTGAAGTGTCCTTCTAGGTATTCAAAATGAATAAATAACCATGGAGCTTCAAGTGGTATCGATTATCGATGTTGAAGACGAGGAAGTGAATGATATGTCTCTTTGGGATCTAACTTGAAAATGATGAAGGAATTCATGCCACAATGATAAATAAGGCGTTATGTAGGGTAACATACAAATTCCACAAAAATAGTTTGTATCCTTTGTTTTTAATTTAGTAGCATAGATTTTAATTTTTTTCATTGATTAATCCATTCATTTATGGAACTTTGAAGTGTGTATGATTAAGTTGAGAAGGGAAAATAGTGAAACTTTTGCATGTTGAATACAACAGGGAAAAGAGTGTCAAAATGGAGTAATATGATGATTAGGGGAAAACAGAGGTGTAAAAATGACTTCAGTTACTAGGATTATGGGCCCCGTGCCTCCACGATTGCTGTCACCGCTTGTTCATGATCGCGGACCTCGGATCGTGATCATGGTCAAGTTTATTTAAGAGACCATCTAAATGCCCCATTTCCGTCACGCTCCCTTTTCAACTATTCTCACAAATTGTATCCACTCCTGGGCATATTTTGGTGCATCTAAAATCATCTTTGCATTCATCTTGCATTATCAGTCCTGTAAATGTTTGTATTTTGTGCTTTAATTTTTGTTAGTAGCTCATAGAATGCATATTATAGAGAAGACCAAGAATTATTCTTTTCACTGCTAAATCATTATTGAATCATACTTGTATGATGGTTGGTTGTTTAAAATAGTGCGTATACCTTTGGGGAAATCTTCAGTTCCCAAATTGTGTTTGAAAATTGAGTAAACTGTACTGTTCACAACAAGTGCTCAGGAAAATGCCCAAACAAACTCATAACTAGTTGTTTCATATTCTCAAGGCATGATCGAGTGCTTAGAACCCTGTTTAATGTTCTAAGCTATAATTTACTAGTTTGGAAAACATGATTTGGCCCTGGAATTGAACTTTTGCATTGTTTAAAATTTTTTCCCTATATGGCCTTATGTATCGTGATCGAAGTCGTTGGATTGTGATCTTGGCACCATGATCACGACTTAGTTTTCCACGATTTCCATATCTAAGGCTAAATTTCAGCTTGGACCAACTATTCTGCACTTTTAATTCTTGTTCGAATACCACCAAGTAGCTATCCCATGAGCTTTTTGGGACAAAATAGCATAGTTTTTTCATGAAAATGTCAAAGATTAATGTTGTTGTGAAGTTCACATGTTTTGAAGGTTTATATCATGGGATACTATAATAAAGTTTTATTCACGGCCCCTAAGTGTAAAAATATGAAATATAGTGATCTTCCAAAAACAAAATTGCATTCGGAAAGAGGGAATATTCTTGGAAAAGGTGTCAAAAAAGCTTTTGGCATTCCATGATAGGTTGATTACCACCGGTGGATATTTTTTGCCCCATACCCTTTCAAGGTAAATAAATAGCAGGTGAGGGAGTTCTACGTTAACCTTAGTGTATTATCTCTCACTAACCCAGTCATCCAAATCTGGGAAAAGAATGTGTATTTTGGGGTGGAGAAAAATAATGGCCTATATGGGATCCAAAATGTATATATGGTAGAATTTGAAGGAAAAGAGTGTAAGCCAGGTAGCTGGATGTTGGAGAGGTTGTATCCAATTAAGGAGGTCTCTTGGGCGGCTACCAAGAGAAACATATCAATGAATAATTTCACTGTTGAATCCTAGATTTGGTTGAACATAATTTATAGATAAGTCACTCCTTGCACCCACATGACAGCAGCTCCAGACTTGCTGGCCCGGATGGTTTTTTGCATATTAGATGATATTCCATTGATGTTGGTCAACTCGTGGTTTCAGAGATAAAGTTCTTCATGATTTATGACTTTATGTATCTCTTAAGCCCATGTTTAATTATTGATCTTTACATGATAGCTAAGTTTGAGGTATACCCTAGAGATACTTGGGTTCACCCAGGCACCCCTATCTATCCTTTCAAAATTTAGGGTAAGGGTTGAATAAAAAAGTGTAATAAGAGAAAGATTGACTTGGGAATGTCGATATGAGAGGGACTAGAGTCTTGTAGGCCATCTATAGTTTAGCTATTGGAGGATATTGGTGTTGTTTTGAGGGCTATAAGGGAGCTTATGTCGGATTGCGTCAAGGGCCAAAAGAGCCCTCCACCACCAATTATTCATATGGGTTATGATTTAATTAGGAGAAGTATATAGTTGATCAGTATACGTAGGGGGTGGCACTATTTCTAAGATAGAGAGGGCCTACTTATCTTTGGCAGAGTCCCACAGAGAGCTTTGACACTCCCATGAGAAGAAAAGAAAAAGGGAGAAAAAGAGGGTCAAGTTTTTTAGCTGTGTGTGGAAGGGGGTAAAGGACCTATAAAATATCCTAAAACCCTGAGATAGACTACCTTCTTTGAGAGTGGAGGGAAATTATGAGGTCCTAACAGAGTGGTTCAGTTCTAATGATGCAGATTTCGAGGGAAAGAACAGCTCTTGATGTTGTTTTAGGGAGCACCCTTATCTCTCTATGCTTATTATTTTTGCAGTAACAACACTGCAAACTTTTTAGTTAGGGGAACCTGTCTCTATGTTATTTTCATTTAGGCATGTATAATTTAGATATTTTGTATATTATGATGTTATTTTTGATGATTTTTATTTTCATTTAGGGTTGTAATATTTGAGCACGACAATGCCTACAATTCATGAATGAGTTTCTTATTTTGTTTAGTTTTCTTTATTTATCTTTCTCTTGATTGTGATGATATCCAACGAGCATTACCCTATGATATATTGATTAATAATATTCTTAAGTGAAAATCATCGTGATTGTGTTTTGAGCCATAGATGTAGGGGAAGTGTGAATACCCGTAGCATCAAAGCTAAAAACTCAAGGAAAATTTAAGTAATTATGGAATTTTGGATTTGGGATTGCACTTATACCTATGGGAAACTCTGAGTAGAAATATGGTTTTCCTTTATTAAAAAAGAACTGTGAGAAGTTGGCTCAGTTTGGTGGCATGAATAGCAAATTGTGTATGATGCAAATGTGAAGCAAACTCCCTCCTCCGTCCAATTTTTTTCTTGAAAATAAAGGGCACGAACGTGAGCGAACTTGTAACAATACATTACCTATATTTTGTGACTCTAAATTTTGGCCTACAAAAATTGGTAGAAACTTTATTTTGTCTCCAGTGGGAAGGGAAACTAAGCCCCTATGAGGAGTTTGCACGCAATGTGCAATAAGCATTTGTGTCTAAATATAATGCATACTTATACCATCTAGAAATGGACCCTTAAGTCTCTCAAGACTAATTTTTATCATGGTTTGTTGGTGAAATGATTTTAGGCCATCTTTGTGAACATAGGAGCCCACTTTATCTTAAATAGCCTACCCATGATTAGGATAGTACCGCTAGTCGCCCAATTTGAGCCTTCAAGCATTTCTTTGGCAACCATGTTAGAAACCTCCAACCATTCATAATTTTCTCTTTCTTGAACCTTACCCTTCTTAAATATAAAAATAAATATGAAGGTGAAATGCCTAAGTTAGGGGTGGTAAGTTTGAAAGAGTTGTCTTTGAACCATGGTAGTGTAAGTTGATGCCAATGAGCTAAGCAATGAAAAAAAGTGAAAACAAAGAAATAATGAAAACAAGAAGGAAGCATAGATTGTAAAAGAATTAAGAGAATTAAAGATTCCTTCAAAAATTTGGGTAAATAAAAGATGCTAAAATAGGCATGTGTAAAGTGTGAAAACAACAGAAGTGGTCCTTGGTAAAAAAGTGATGGAATAGTATGATGTAGATATAATAGGAGGGTGCAACCACTATGTTCCTAAATGATATCCCACCCTTCCCCAAACCTACGTTACAAGCTCAAAAAGCACTTTGTGATCACCAAACAAATGTATTCATTATAGTGGCAATTAAAAATAAAGGTAATCCTATAGCATGGTACTTGATAACATCAGGAGTCTTTATCAGTAAGAAAGTTTCATACTAGATATGCTTGTTGAATATTAGATAAATTATTATATGTGGGATATCATTCTTGTAAGGAGGCATGTGAGCAATATGAGTAGGGTGATATTGTCATCTTCTAAATAATGAGGCAAAAAGAGTATAGTGGAGTAGAGGTCAATAGAGAGTCACTTTAGAGTGTTAGTGATTATTGCATTGTTGATCATTAAAGTCCTTTTCAACTTTGAGTGTGAATTTCATGATGATGGTTGTTGTGAGAATAGCTTTTCACATATTTAAAGTGTCACTTGTGGTAGAAATTAAGTTTGAGGTCAATATGATCAATAGGCTTAAATATGTATTTTTGTCATGGTAAGAGGTAGTGTTGCTTGATTACAAGCAAAGTTTTAAGTGGGGGTGTTGATGAGTGGTGAATTTACCACTTATTTGCATTCAAAATTTATGTACACTACTATGATTTGACCGTATAAATGTGACAAATTTGTGATTGAATGGACTAATTTCCATATTTTGCAGGCTTATAGGTGATAAGAAAAGAAAGATATGGATTTGAGTTGAAAATGATCAAAAAGATAAGAGAAGTGAAGTTGGAAGACCTGGAGCAGAATTTGGTCTTAGTTACCGCGATATTAATCTGAAGGATGTGATCATGGTCAGTTAAGATTGGTTAAAGTTTCATGACCAGAGTATTATAAGTGTGCTTGTGGCAGCCGCGATCGCAGAAAAGCTACGACAAACGTAGCTAGAAAGGTTTTATTCCTAGGGAAAGTTCTGTCATTTTTCCCAGCCGACCCCAAATCGCTTATAATGTTAAAAAACTTTCCTATTTGTCAACTTACACTTTGAACAATCAAATTTTTGTGCATTTGTAACCCTACTAATTGGGGAAACAATTGTATTTGAATATCATACTTTGCATTTAGTGAAATTACAGGATCGATGCTTTGAATGATCCTTATGGTATATTTCTTTCTCTTTACTTCATGAGTAGCTCAACATTCTTTGGGATTATGTTAAACTCAGGTACAATTATATGAGGGTTGTTATTTATTTGTGTAGGTTGTAGTTTGTTCACGATGGGTTTCACTATTGCTTGTTTGAATTAGTTGGGGTTTATGGGTCAAAACCCCAAATACCCAAAATGTATTTTTAGGTGAAAGCACTAAGTTCTTGAAAGCTCAATTCATCCTTGAAAGAGGTATAAAGTATAACTTTTGGAACCAATGACATTCCAGAAAGAGGGATATGGTTGACAACGCAGTAGTGGACAATAATGGATATAGTTTGCTATCTTTTCGCTGTAATAGAAATAACAGTGAGTAGAGAGTTGGCTATGTCTTTGGCATCTTCCAAGAAATAGGGATGCCCAATTGAGGTATTAGGTGTTTTAAATTGAAACACTCATTAGGATCTCAACAAGGGTCAATAGGTGATTTTCTTGAGGTTTTGTTGAAAAACTAGCCTTAGGGACCCTCAACCTAACCTACCATATCATTAATGACCTGAATTTGCATTAAATAATCATGTACCCATGCTTAACTTGCCTTAAGGTAGTCATAATCTAAAGATATTGCTCATATTAAATTTTCAAATCATAAGTGCTTTAGACTATTGATTCAACTAGTCTTTAATCTTTTTTTCAAACCAACACCCTATTTCAAAAAATGTAATTTACTTTGTTCATATTATGAGTATATTTTTAGCAACTATTAACAACCATAAAACTAGAAACCTAATTTCACTCTTTGTGGATTTTACCTCAACATAAGTTGAGCTATTGCTAACCACCGTTCTCTAACAATTTAAATGGTTTGGGTGACTATTATTAATGTTATTTCTTGATTGTGAAGTGAAGACGAGAGTTTGGTGAAAACTTTGAGGATTTGTAGTTCATCTTTAAGGTAGGCTTTTGTCTACTTTTCTTCATAAGATGATATGTGCTATATATTACACATGGATGTGAATGTTAAGATTGATTATGAGTTGCATGACTTAGTCTTAATTATTAAAATTTGGAGAATAGATGAGGGTTTTAACCGATAAGGTAAAATGCTTAGTACTCTTTTAGAATCCTATTGCCTTCTCCCTAGATTGAGCTAATTCATAATATGGATTTGATATGATTCTAGTTTTGGGATGTGGTTTTAGCATTGGAAGTATGGTTAGTATATTTAACCTTATTTGGGCTATTGTAGTGATCTTCAAATTGTAATTTAGGTAGAGTTGACTTAATTGCCCAGATTGCTAGGAAAATTCCTTACTTAGGTATGGCATACTTGATATCTAGAAGTTGAAATAGATACCTTAGCCTAGTTTGCGGTATAAAATGCCTAAATATGGAAATTGAGGATTAGAAGTGGATTCTACTGGAGCACCTTAGGACAAGACTTGCGTTAGCCTTTATGGACCTATCGGCTGATGTTAAGCATAGTTGAGACTAGTGAGTCATTAGTATAATGTTACTTTGTTCCTTGGTGAGTCATGATGTATTTTTAATGGATAATGATTAATGACTTATGGTCATGATATTTCTCCAAGTTATGATATTAAGCCTTTAGAGATGCTATTTCCTCTTAGATATGATATTGGGCCTATAGAGATGATATTCTTCTTAAAAGTGATATTGGGCCTATAGAGATAATATTCCTCTTATAAGTAATACTTGGCCAATAAAGATGACGTTCTCCTCATAGATGTGACATTGGGCTTATAGAGGTGATATTTCTGATATTCATGCCATATGACTTATTTATTTCAAGTATACCTCCCAGATGTGAGATGTTTATTGATAATATACCTCTTAGATATGGGATGATTATTGATAGTATGCCTCCTTCCTAGGTGTGTGATGCTTATTGAATATTATGCCTCCTAATGTGAGTTTATCAGAAATATGCTTATGGTTTATAAGACATTTTTTTTAGGCCCATGGTTGTGATTATGATGTTAAAATTACTCCGGACACATTATTGGGACTAAGGCTGTGTTATTATACCAGTTGACAATCTGGGAAGTGTTTATCCTTGTAAATGATCAGATTGTAGTCTATTGATATATTAATACTTATGGTTCTATTGTTTGAATATAGCTGATGACGTGTAAAGATTCAGTACATTCATAATTATTGTATCAATGATTGATTTTATTCTAATTGGATTATAATCTTATAACTATTTCACTAATTAAGGGTTAAAGTCTCCTTTCTACCTTAAAATGAATTTCTTCATAATAATAAATGACTATCATAATGAATAACATATATGTAAAGAGATTACGAATGATGCTTAAAAGTTATGAACGAGACATCTTATGATCTATAATTTGATACTACTAATTACTCCAGTCATGAGAGATTCGACCCTTTCTACACTTTATTAATGGTTTAGTCTCAAAGTTTACTCCTAAAAAAGACTTATGAATTTACACTCATTTACCCACGACATAAGTCTGTGTATGTACTACTTATCTAAATACACATCTCTCTAGTATAAGATGGAGGAATATATTCTATTGATCATATAAATTTTGGATAAACCCGATGATAGTTATAATATTCATGTTATGTATATATGCTTATTTAGAATATGACATTGACGATGAACGATGAGTTATGGAAATATATTCTACCTTGTTTTCTTTTTAATGTTTATATACTTTAGCCATCATAGGACTTTCTCTTTACTTTAGCCCTCGTGGGCTTGCTATATACTTTAGCCTTCATAGGGCTTGCTGTCTATTAATGATATTGATTTGGATATAATGATGATGTGATGGTAATCGGCAAGGCTGGAGGGCGTTATGATCATGTGATGATACTTGACAATGACGGAGGATATTATGATTATTTGATTAGACTCGGCAAGGCCGAATGATATTAGGACTATTCATTCATACACATTAAGGTAGAAGGATGGTTTTAATGATGTATGGATACCCGACAAGGATGAAAGATGATTATATTGATATACATATGTGTACATCTTCCAGTTTGAGTTTGGCTAACCTTATGCGTGGAAAATATATATATATACTTGGCAAGGCTAGAAGATGACTATTATGATGATGGTGATGATGATTTTTATATGATGATGATTTCATGATGTTCATTATACTCACTGGTTATGGTATTACAGATTTTATTGAATTCATACTTGCATGCGCATTTCCTATCACCAGTATATGCATATATCTATAATCTCGTATGAGAGGTTGGATTGGTATGGGTGATGATTATGCCTTTTAGTGTATTGTATTTTGATTGAGAACCTTCTGAGCCTGCACAGTAAGGGCACGTGATAGGCTTAGTTAGGTATTGGTTATCCAAACTAGCTGGTTACTCTCATTGTCATTGATATTGTTGCTATCATTGTTATGATTATTATTATTATGGCTAGTTTGTAACATATTGATTATTGGTTTGATAATGAGACTTGAGGTATGTTTTTGGCCTCTTCTATCTTATGATTTCATTATTATACATAATTATCTCATGATTTAATGATTAGACTAGAAACCTTGAGTATGTCAGTACTAAATCTTGCTATGATTATGAGATCCTAGAATGCTAGTCTAATGACATAGGCTATACCTTAAGAAGACCATATTTATACTTATATATATATATATACGCATACTTATTTATATGTAACTAGGGTATTATCGTATATATCTTCTTTTCTTTATTTGCTCAGATTATATACTTATTCTTTGCCCTTATATACATATATGTATCTTCTTTCCACCATTATCATTAAGATTCCTAAGTATGGCTTAAATTGAATAGTGCATTATTTCTACTTCCTCAGGCTTAATATGTTTGTCTCAGAGCCATGAATAGGTTAGTTTATCCTTATTATCTCATTGGTTATCTTATGTAGTTTTTGGATATTTAGGTATAGTTTTTCATTTTATATGTTATATGTACATCGGTATAATCTTAGGAGCTCATTCGACAGTTGCCTATTGAGTATCATATATTTGGTACTTATACTATACTTTTGTAGCCTTCAGATCACAGTATGGGTTATCCCTATTGATACATATACCGGGCAGTACAGCCATGGTATTACATACTTAGAGTGAGATCCTGACATTTAGAGTATTACTTTCCTCCCTCTTATGTATTAGACAAGTCTCTATGTTGTATTTAGAAATAAATTATATCAGTGCAATTCCCTTGGTTTTTTACTTTGTACTTTTGTATTATTAGTTGATATTATTCTGATACCATAAGGTTTTGGAAGTATATTATGCATTTGATCTTCTTCTTAATCTATTTCTTATTCTTTTCTTTATTTAGTTGGGTAGTCCTTGATTGACCATTCCGGACTATGGGTTTGGCTTGCCTATTGTTGGGTTATAGTAAGAGCCATTATGATCTAAGAAATTAGGTCGTGATAAATTTGTATTGGAGCAAGATTTACTGGTGAATTAGTACAAGAGCTATTTGTTTAGTAGAATCTTGTGGATCGGTGTGGAGACGTCTGTAACCTATCTTTAGGAGGCTACCGAGTCATTCTTAAAAAATTAATTTCTTGACTCCTTGTCATGTATCCATATTTGTATGAGCCTAAAGCCCAATGTATGACTCTATTTTTCCTTAAATGAGTAATGCAAGATGGTCAATTTATGATAACGAGACTTCAGTGCATGTTTTTTGAGCTTTAGTGTAGCGTTAGACTAGAGAGTTAGATCTAAATATTAAAGATCTTCAGCATTAGCCAATAGTTTTGGGACTAGCCTAGGCTCCTATAAAGCATATGAATACTTCATCCCTTGGAGGTTCAGCATCGGGAATCCGAGTCATATTGTAGATCCTTATGAGCCATGGATGACATTTGATTCATCAAGTAGTTCTCAAACCATTGTTGGATCTATTGATGTTTTCCATGATTCTTAGTAGTTTTAAGTATGAGATTGGATATTTAGTAGGCAAGGCATTTTCCTGTGTTATATCTCTTTGAGTAGGGCATGCTAGGTAGATTTAATTAAGAATTAGCATGGTCACTCTTCTTGGTTTTGGAGCACCTGATTACTGCTAGCCCTTCTTCCCCTTAGATTGTTGATTATGCGAGGGCCAAAAAGAATTATGTATTGAGACTTATGGAGGTGGCGGCAAAAGGCCATGCCTTTAGTATTTTGCTATTGGTATTTTATCCGAAAGTGAGGATCCTTCCAATAGACTTCATCTTTACTTGCAGCATATGAGCTCTATTCTGATAGAATTTCTAACTATGAGTTGTACTTAGATCAGTCATAATGATCATAGTGGATAGAGTCCCAATCAAACCTTGCAGCTATTTTGGTATGGGTCTTCAAGCCATGGAAACCACCCTTGATTAATAGGGTTAGTATCTCAAAGTATTCAAGGATCTTATTTTGGATATGTCATGACAGGACACTAGCTCAGAGAGTGCCCTAAATATGAGTTAGTCAATCAGAAAGGGCGAGCGTGTATTCCTCACTAGACTAGAGTTTTTGAGACTGGATATGATTACTAAAAGATGATCATTGGTAGTAGAGTGTGCTCTCAGCATCAGTTGGCCAATAATTTTCCCCCATTTTATGTTCTCTCCATGTTGGTGGTTTAAGAGTTTATTATGACTATAGAGAGTGTTCTCAATATGGTATTACTACTCTTTCATCTCATTCAGATTGGCCTTATGAAGATTATGGCACCTTTAGTTAGAGAAAGTTCAGTTAGCACTTAAGTTAATAATTAGGTCGATCGGTTTTTGTTTGGACCCATTTAGATTTGTTCTGTAGTACATTCGTCAGACATATGGTTATGGATGTCACCGTGATTGGTGTGCTTTTATTTCCCCAATATTTACCTTTTTCAGTATGTGTATTGCGGCTTTGTACCCATTGAATATTATATGCCTTGATGAGCTCATATTGATTGTTTGTGCCATGTTATTGAATTGATGATTATATGACCATCCCTATATTTATTTCATTTGGTAGTCGATGAGGTAGACCTGTATTGATATTTTCTCCATATGGGTGTAGATTTTGGGTTTGAGTCCCATTTATCTTCGTACATTTGCCTTATTATGTCCCTTGAGTGGTACTTTCTATTGATTTTCATTTTGGTACCGCATATTCATTATATTTATATTAATATTGTTGTTGCTATTTCCATCACTACTTGAAGTTATTGATACTATTTGATGCTATTACATGATGTAATTGATCCTAGCTTGTAGCTCTTTAGACTAGTGATGCGTTAGCCTGCGCTAACATATTTGGGGCTTTTAACTCTAAATAATTGTAAGGTCTTGAGCAACTTTAGTAGTTTTTGATTAGTTTACTTTGATTTATGCAGACAATATTGACATATAGGAGAACCAACAATAATGGAAACAAAAATTCTTAAAAGTGAAGCAAAATAAAGGACAAGTGTGGCTGATGACATTAATGATAAGTCGTCATCTTGGTGATAAGCTATCAAGGATGCCGTCAGCCTTAAACATTGAATGGGAGTTGAAGACATTTTTGTGACGACGTTCCTGATAAGCCATCGGGTTGGTGATAAGACATCAACATCGTCGTCTGCCTTAGGCAGCAGAAGCCAAAATTGCAGAGGAGCTGACGACATCAGTGATAAGCCATCAGGATGGTGATAAGGCATCAACTTCATCGTCAGCCTTAGACAGCAGAAGACAAAAGTGCAGAGGAGCTAATGACATCCATGATAAGCCATCAGACTCCTGATAAGCTGTCATGTATGTCATTATCTATTCCGAGAAAAACTGCAACTTTAATTTATTTTCCTTATTTGGGTTGAACTATTTAAAGCTTTGTTTTAGGGTTTTCTAAAGGCATTCATTAATCATCATCATTATTCAAAAGAGAGTTCGATACTTTGAGTCGTGGAGAATATTTTTCAATATTTTTTTCTCTATCTTATTGGAATCAAACAATACAACTATTTTGGGGATTTTCCTTTGTGATCTAATCTATGATTCACTAATTATTATTCAACTCTATAAGTTAATCTTCTCAATTATGAATTCAATTATGTGTTTCGTTCTATGCATCAAGAGTGGCTAAATTCCGTTAACCTAAATTATGGGATCTAGGGTTAGGTCATTATGATGTGTTAAACACTCAAAATTTAATTGGTGTTAGGATTTCTTGATAATTTTGAGATTTTAATTAACGTCTGTTGGTTGCAAACAGTAGACACACCTACTTTGATTTGCTTGAGAAAGAAATCATATACAGTAGGAAGTGAATTATCAACAGGGACTCGTAAATACTTTGTTTAATAATCAGCATCGTAACAAGGTTGATTAACCTGAGGTAAAATTTGGGCAGTGAATAGCGATTTCCCAAGTCTGAGAGGATTAGGAAATTAGACTCTTAAAGAGGTCGAGAGATATTTGAGCATATCATCGATAAAAATAGCTTGTTATCCTAACCACCGTGACAATCTTGAGTCATCTTTAGTATCAGTCATGTACCGTGAGCCTTAGTGAACATAATTCTTGTTATTCATAAAATCTTGGTCACAAAGATTGATATTAAAGTGACAAACAATCATTTGTGAAACTTAAACCCCCATTTTAGGAAATGTTAAACTATCAGTAAATTAAATCACAAACGACTTGAGTTCACACCATATTCCCTGTGGGATTCGACCCCAACCTAGTTGGGTTTTATATTGACAACGATCGCTTACACCCATTCAAGAGTGTAGTTTGAGTGTTAATAAAAATGGCACCGTTGCTGGAGAATACAGTCGTAAACTGAATGTTGTGTGCGCTGATTGACTGTTAGTTAGGTTTCCTAGATTTATGTTTATTTTTTGTTTTTGTATATTACACTTTCCTTGTTGTTTATGCCAAAAACAAGAAGTTCCAAAGAACTTTTATTACCAATTAATCCGGAACCTCAGCTGATCGGGAAAATGGCAGAACAACAGGAGGCTGATAGATTGGCAGCCTTGGCCAAGGCTCAGGTGAACGTACTAAACCAGGGTCAACAAGTACATCACCTGAACCATGATGATGAAGACTTAGGTGATGAGGAATTTCTGAATCCTCAAAACCCAAGGTGAGCAGAGCAAATTCATACACCAGTGCAATGAAATTTTGCTAGAAACCATCAAGTCAGAGGAAGGTATGGTTAATGACTTATCCATTATGAGGTTGATGATGATGAGGAAGGAATGGATGGAGAAGGTGCAACGGGTGCTATCATTCCTCCACCGTTGGCACCTGGTGTAAAATTCAGCATAACAAGTACTATGATTCAACTCCTAAATCTGAAGGGGTTGTTTGGAGGCTTACCTAGTGATGATCCAAACATGCACTTGGTGAACTTTATCACCATTAGTAAATATTTTGATAATCCGAGAGTGAGCTAGAATGTGATCTGATTGAGATTGTTTCTATTGTCTCTTTCTGGGAAGGCATCAATGTGGTTAAATGAGCTAGAGCCCAATTCTATAACCAACTGGAGATAGTTGAAAGAGGCATTCCTAGATCGGTTCTTTCCACCCTCTAGGAAGGTACAGTTGAGGGATGAAATTAACAACTTCAGGCAGCTCTCGACTAAAGAATTGCATAAAACTTGGGAGAGATTCAAGAAGAAGATGGAATAATGACCGAACCACAACATGACAGACTTACAGTTGATGGAGACTTTGTACAGAGCTTTTAACTTTGTGAAAAAGACAATTGTAGATAATGATTTAGGTGGTTCATTTATTGACCTTTCTTTTTAAGATGCTTCAGACATGCTGAATAGAATGACCAAACAGAGTCGAGCTTGCCATACCAGGGATTCTGTGGTAACTAGCCCAACTATTTCTGGTGGTATAACTGTGGAGCAGTGCAGAAGGGATGAGGAGTAAGACCAAGACATGGCCTAATTAAAGACTCATATGGACTTGCTGATCAAGCACATGGTGTCAGGTAAGACTAAAAAGGTTAAGGTTGTGGAATCTCAATGTACTATTTCTATTAATGAGGATAAGGAGGCAAATTATGTTAATAATTAAGGGGTTTCTAAGGCAATAGCCAAGGGAATCAAGGTTAGAAATTTTATGACAAGCCTAATTATAAAGATAAGCAGCAAGGAAACTGGAGAAGCAATAATGATAAGATTGGTTTGTATGTTTCTCTGGGAAGTCGGGATGTTGCACCAACTACATCTGGGAAGATATCTATGGAGGACATGATGGAAAAACATTTGAAGGGAGTTGAGGATACCAACTCAGGGGTAACCATTATGAAGAGTGAATTCTCTACCCTGAGTAAGTTGGTTAGTTCACACTCCACTTTTATCAAGCAGTTAGAGAAGTAGATGAGCCAACTTTTTGCAACACTAAACCAAATAAAAAGTGGTACTTTACATAGATATACGATTTAGAATCCGTAGAATGATAGCTCATGTATCGAGATTACCACTAGGAGTGGTAAGATCTTACCTGGCCCTTCTATGGGAAAATCTATAGATGGTGAGGTTGTTGTTGATGAATCTAAAGAAAGAAAACTAGTGGAGTCTGAGAAGGTGGATAGTTTTGTTAATGCTTTAGAGAAATAAAAAGAGAAGAAAGAGGAAGTGATGTTGAAATATATTCTAAGACCACCACCTCTCTTTCCTAAATGATTGAAGAAAAAGGCTGATGATACAAAATTCAGCAAATTCATGGCCATGCTCAAGCAATTGACAATTAATGTGCCTTTGGTTGAGGCACTTGAGCAAATTCCAGGCTATGCGAAGTTCATGAAAGACCTTGTAACCAAAAAATGGAAGGTTAGCCATGAGCTAGAGAATAATCTTCTCCATTGTGGTGCTATATGTACAAGGTTTTTAGGGCAGAAAAAGGAAGATCTGGGAGCGTTTACCATCCCATATACTTTTGGCCCCCTAAAGGTCACAAAAGCACTATGCGATCTGGGAACTAGTATAAATTTAATGTCACTGGCTGTGTATAAGAAATTGGGTTTGGAGGATCCTACCCAAAAAAATATGCAGTTGGTAATGGCAGACAGATCTGTGAAGCAGCCTGTGAGCATCCTACACGATGTTTTGGTAAAGGTAGCCGATTTTATTCTGCCTGCTGATTTTGTGGTCCTATTTTATGAACTGGATTTTGATGTGCCCATCATCTTGGTTAGGCCATTACCTGCAACTAAGAGAGTGCTAGTAGGCATGGAGTTGAATGAGCTAAAGTTCAGGTTTAATGAAAAAGAAGCACGCTTTAAAATACACTCATCCATGACTCAACAACATGAAGATGATTTTTTTCTCAATCATTGATGTCTTCTATGATTATGGTAACGGGGTACCAACAGGTTGTCTTGGTAAAGTCTGAGTAGTCAAGACAACCAAGTCATGTTGCGATAGTAATCAGGCGCTACTGGGCGGCAACCTAAAGTTTTTATGTTTAAGCAAGTGTTTTTACTTTAATAATTAGGATTTAGTACAGAGAAGGTCAAAAATAAGGAGGTCAGCTAAAAGGCCATGATGACATCTCTGATAAGCCGTCACAACTATGATAAACTATCAGAAATGTCGTCAGATAGGCCAAACTTAAGCCAACATCTTCTTAGGGGTGACAATGTTTGTGATAGGCTATCACACTTATGATAAGCCATCATAAGTCGTCGTCAGCCAAAAGCCTTAAAAGCTAAATTTTGGGCCTAGTTTAAATAAAATCTGACCCGACCCAACACAGAAACCATTTAAAATTTTAGCTAGTTTTAATTATTTTCCTTTAGTTTATTTCTTTCCTTTATTTAGTTTATCTCCTACTCTTTGCAAAACACTTCAAGAAAACAAGTTCCCTTGTGCGTGGGTTTGCAATTCATAATCAAGAGACTTTTCCTACTTCCTACTTCCTCTTATGCGTGGAATCAGATTAAAGGCCCCCATCAGGCATACTCTAACCCTTTGAGCAGTTTATTTTTTATTTTAAGTTAAGGGTGTAGGGTAGGTTGTTGTTGTAGCATATTTTGTAGATAATTAGGAGTAATACAAATACTTGAGAAAGTTAGCTTGTTTTGTAATATTTAAGTACCTCTCCATTGGTCTGATATATTGTCTACTATGTGAATTGCATCCATTTGTGACCACTATCCATCTTTTTATGGCATTAGTCTGGAAACTGAATAACCTTTGTTAAACAAGTAAATGAACCAGATAAGTAGTGATATGAAAGATACTTGTATGCCATGTGTGTGTAAGGTCTTACTCAGTTCTCGTTGTGTGTTGAATTTAGAACTTGCTCGGTTAGTCTTGCCATGGTAATAGGATAGGAGTTAGGAAAGGATCATAGGCCATTTTTGATGATTAGTCCATTTTTAGCCTAAATGACCTTCCTAATGTGAATAATATCCCTTGATCCCTATTAGAGCCTAATTAGCCAATTTCTTTCTATGACACCTCTCACCTTTCTGTTTACATCACAACGAACCTTTTTTGGCCCTGGTCCTCCTTGGACACTGTGCACCTTGACTTAGACAACCAACCTAAGTTGAGGGTGGCTATTATAGGGGTGCGTGATACAAAATGAGTATGAGAAGAGGAAGAATAAAAGAAAATAATAAAAAGTTGGGTACGGTGAAAAAGGAATAAGAAATGAGAAAGCTGTGTAAAAGATGATAAAAAGATAATGCAATAATTGAAAACACCGCATCCATTTTGAGCATGTGTGATCTATAAAAGAAAGGAAAAAGAGAAGGTTGAGAGTTGAAACCCTGAGAGTTTAGTGTAGTGTCAAGAAGGCATAGTCACTCTAAAATACCCATGAATATCATACCAGCCCTTGGCCTAAGTTACAAGCTCAAGAAAAGCCCTATAGTGATCCTAACTGACCTGTCTGAAAACTTGGGTACTGACCATAAGGGCAAGCCTATGGCATTTGACATGCAGTGTTTGGAATTTTATTCTGAGAGTGATTCTTATTTTATCCCTCTATTTATGTATTTGAATTCTAATATTAGTGAAAAGGGGATTTCTTTGTTGTGAGGGTACACTGTATATATTTCTAGTTAGTGACTTGTTCAGATAAGTGTGATCTTGGTATGGCATGGTTGTTATTGCTAAATATTTGTCGTATCTTAATTCTTGTGAGTTGCATGGTTATTTTTCAAAACATCAACAGCGAGCTTTAAAATTGACTGACCTTGGAGGTGGTGAATGTATTCAGAACTAGCATGAGTATTTACTACCAAATTGTACTGTGTCTTCTCTTAGTTATGTTATGGCTTCTTGAGGATAAGCAACTGTTTAAGTTGAGGGTGTTGATGTGTGAGCCTACAGTAACACATTTGAGGCTTTTAACAATAAATAATTGTAAGGTCTTGAGCAACTTTAGTTGTTTTTTATTAGTTTACTTTGATTTTGGTAGTAAATGTTGAGATATAGGAGAACCAACAATAATGGAAGGAAAAAGGATGAAAAGTGAAGCAAAATATAGAATAAGTGTGGCTGACGACGTTCATGATAAGTCATCAGCCTGGTGAGAAGTTGTCAAGGATGTTGTCAGCCATAAATAGAGAATGGGAGTTGGAGACATTTATGTGACGACATTTATAATAAGCCGTTAGGTTGGTGATAAGGTGTCAACGTCGTCGTTAGCCTTAGGCAGCAAGAGACAAAATTGCAGAGGAGCTGACAACATCAGTGATAAGCCGTCAGGATGGTGATAAGGCATCAACATTGTAGTTAGGCTTAGACAGTAGAAGCCAAAAGTGCAGAGGAGCTGATGACATTCGTGATAAGCCATCAGACTCCTGATAAGCTGTCACGGATGTCATTGTCTATTATGAGAAAAACCTGCAACTTTAATTTTATTTCCTTATTTGGTTGAATTATTTAAAGCTTTGTTTAGGGTTTTATAGAGGAATTCATTCACTCAGGCATTCATTTATCATCATCATTATTTAAAATAAAGTTCGATACTTTGAGTCTTGGAGAATATTTCTCAATTTTTTTTCTCTATATTTTTGGATTTGAACAATACAACTATTTTAGGGATTTGCCTTTCTGATCTAATCTACAATTCACTAATTATTATTTATCTCTATAAGTTAATCTTCTCAATTATGAATTCAATTATGTGTTTTCTTCTTTGTATCATGAGTGGCTAAACTCTGTTGACCAGAATTATGGGATCTAGGGTTAGGTCATGATTATGTGCTGATCACTCAAGATTTAATAGGTGTTAGGATTTCTTAATAATATTGAGATTTTAATTAATGTTTGTTGGTTGCAAACAGTACAAACATCTACTTTGATTTGCTTGAGAAAGAAATCATATACAGTAGAAAGTGAATTATCAATAGAGACTCAAAAATACTTCGTTTAATAATCAGCGTTGTAACAAGGTTGATTAACCTAAGGTAAAATCTGAATAGTGAATAGCGATTTACTAAGTCCGAGAGGATTAGGAAATTAGACTATTAAATTGGTCAAGAGATATTTGAGCATATCATTGATAAAGATAGCTTGTTATCCTACTCACCGTGAGAATCTTGAGTCACCTTTAGAATCTGTCATGTACCGTAAGCCCTAGTGAACATAATTCGAGTTATTTTGTAAAATCTTGGTTACAAACATCGAAATTAAAGTGACAAACAATCATTTCTAAAACTTAAACCCCCATTTCAGGAAACGTTAAACTATCAGTGAATTAAATCGCAAACGACTTGACTTCACACCATATTCCTTGTGGATTCAAACCCAACGTAGTTGGATTTTATTGACAACGATCGCTTACACCCATTCAAGAGTGTAGTTTGAGCATTATTAACTAGCATTATTTTGCTAGAATTTAATTTGTGTATGATTCTTATTTGGTGGCTTGAGTAGATATATCCCGACATGATGATTTCTTTCCCATAGCTAGGTGAGGTTTATTATTTTCCCTCTTGGTTTGCAGTATTAGATTTATTATGGAGTCAATTATGGTATCGAAGGTGATTTAATCTTTTCTGGTTTTGTATGGTTCTAGAGTTGGCAATTTAGTTATATTGCTCATTCTTGAGTTTGAGACTCTTAGACATGCCTCCGATTTGTGAAGCTCTTTGTTTATGGTATCCCTTTCTATATATCCCATTTGTGAGCTTGACCAGTTATAGATTTATTCTTTTTTTATGAGATTTCATTGCTCGATAGTAGTTTGATAAAAATATCATGATGTCCTGGATTCATATCTTATATTTGTTGGGTTTTTCTCTAAGTGATGGTTTTCCCTTGTTATAAGTGTGGAGTTGAATGCTCCATCCTCATCGTCATATAATTTTTTTCTTCCATGGAGTTAGAGAGTTGGGGACAGATGACAATTCCTTTGAACACTTCTTAAGTTTGCATATTGTAAATTCATTATCCTAAGTTATTTGATTTTGTATTGGTGGTCTTGATATTGACCTTGGTTTTGAGATTGTTATTTTTCTTCTGCGATTATATGATTAATGGATGGGCTGAGTGATAATTTTCCTGCTTGCGTGGATTAAGAAAATCCCCATTCAGAGTTTGTTTCGTTATACAAGCGTATGACTATTCTTTGTCAAGGTGGAGAGTTGGATTGGTCAGTCTCCAGCCTGAGTTGCATTTCCCCGTGTTTCTAGAGTTTTTCCATCACTAGAGTGGATTTTTTCCTTTATGATTCTTGATAATGTTTGGATAGTTCATACCCTTTAATAGCTATGGAGTAGATCTCCTAAGTTTTCAGTAGGTAATTTTTCCTCTATTATGATTTTGTTCTTAAACTATGTTTTGATTTTGGCTCAGCATGATCTGGTACATATATGTTTGATTTATACAATATGGTCGATGTGAGTATTTGGCCTTGGTTTGGATTTGTTGACTCAAATTTGTATTTGATGCCTTGAAATGTCGATTTGGATGTTATGATAGATTTTGAGTATTAATGCCTACCCATCTTCAGGTTAGGTTTAGGCAGCAGAGACCGAGTAATTCAACCTTAATATTGATATTTCAGCTTGGAGATATAAGTGTGAGGGCAACCTTTGTTTTAGATTTGCCTCAGTTAAATTTCATCTATAGGCTGGTTGAACCTACTCCGTGGTTGCCTATGTGATCTTCTCAACTTTGGATGGATTATAGTTGATAATTGCCCAGATGATAGCCCATGGACTCGGTATTGATTCTTTTGGTTTTAACCACGAGTCATCAGTCTTCATTGGAAATTTCTGATGATATAATCAGCGGAAGTAGTATAATTAAACTGTAGCGAGTTATTCAGTGATGAGTAATTCGGCCTTTATCTTTTGGTTTCCAATTTTGATTACTATCCGAACTTGTTATAGCATTGGAAGAGACCATATTCCTTTATTATCTACATTTATGAGCCCAATTAGTGCCTTATGAGCTTATTCTTATAGTTCTCATAAGGACTTTTAGTGGATTAGTTTTAGTTATTCGAGTTGTCTATGATAAGATTTTACGAATAGGACTCACGTAATCTTTCTCCTAGGTTAGAGCGGATAAAAGGTGTGGAATGGTAAAGGAAGGGTAAATTTGGATTTAGAGTCGGCTGTATGACTCATGCCTTCTGTTGGTTTGTCTTAGATGACCCTTTGTTGATTTGTGTCGGTACCGAGATGGTATTAGGGTGTTATGGTTAAAATTTGCGTGTTATAGCCCATTTTGGTACAACGGAGGTTAGTTGGCGGTTGAAGTTGATTTTTGAATATTTGGAAGTGAAGTGAGAGAGTTGGTTGAAAATAGGATACCTGTTGCAAAATCCCTCAAAAGTGTTCTCTTTTCATTGAGGTTATCTGCAAAGTCATACTTAGAGCATGTGGGCCCAGTACCTAGTCTTTTTGAACTTTTGAGTTTTTTCTATCTATTGACTTTAGGGGACAATACCTTTTAGTAGTGGATGTTGTAATGACCCTATAGGTTATTTTTCGTATTTCCTCTTATTTTTACCATTAGTACTTTCCCATAGCTTCCCCAAGTCATTCATGATTTTCTAGGACTAATAGTTTCGTTATCGGGCTGTTCGTTTGGTTTTGTAGAGCCAATTTTCTATTTAGAAGTCTTCCCTGGTTCCAAATGGCTATTGGGAAAAAACTTCAGTAAAATAATCTCAGGGTCAAATTTTGAATCCACCAGTAGCTCTAGCATATCGATTACAGGCTAGATAAAAGTTTGGTTTGGGTCTCGATGCACCCGAGCTCATTTTGACCTATCGATTGAAAAGTTGGAAAATTGAAAATTTAGGTTTGGAACCCACATTTGGTTGAAATGACCTTGGAATGAAAATACCACTTTTCCATTATGTCTGGAACATTTAATTTAGTGTGGTTACATAATTTATTTGCATAAATCGGAGTCCAAATGAATCCCAAGGCCTTAGCAAAAAGTTGCAAAATTTCCATGTTGTAGCTGACATCTAGTGCCGGGGATGATGGTGCGATTGCACCAAGAGGTATTGCAATCTTAATACCTACTCCTGCAGCCTCTATGTGATTGTAACCCTTAGGTGTGCGATAGCAACACTTAGATACCTTAAGGGGCAATAAATAGGTCCCCTAGGTCCCGAAATTGCCCATTTCCACCCACTCTCTTTTAATGAAAAGCTCTAATGAGTATGATCACTAAAAATTGAGACTTTTGGGTGACTCGGGAGATATATTAAAATCAATTATCACAAATACCTTTTGATTTAAGGTAAGATTTCATGCCATTCTTGGTGAAATTCTTTATTCTTGACATAAAATCCCAAATTGCTTGAATGCTTGATTTTTTTAGCACCAAATTACCTTGGTTTTCACCCATTTCTTGAGGGTTATGATTCCTTGTTCATGTAACAATGTTTGGTTGACCATGAAAACATGATTTTCATTAGTGGGAACCACTTTGGGTTTTTGAGGTCATTTTTGGACCCAAAGCACAATGGTGCAATATGGGTATAGTTATGCTCATATTGATGAGTATATTATGATTTTGATAGTGTTATGGCATTTTATGGGATTGAGAAGTAAAGATGAGTGTTTGGTGAATGGTTTGAGTATTTTTGGTCCAACGTTTATCTACTTTTCTTCATAAGATGATGTAGGCTATATAGTGCATGTGGATGTGAATGTTAAGATTGATTATGGGTAGGATGACTTGGTCCTGATTATTGATGTTTGGGTATTAGATGAGGGTTTTAACGCATTAGGTGAAATTCTTAGTACTTTTTTAGAATCCTATTTCCTTCTACCTTGATTGAGTTTATTAATAGAATGGATTTGATATAATACTAGGTTTGGGATATGGTTTTCGCATTGGAACTATGGTTAGTATAGTTAACATTATTTGGGCTATTGTGGTGATCTTGAAACTGTAATTTAGGTATAATTGATTTAATTGCCTATGTTGATAGGCGGACTTCCCACATAGTGTTGGTTATAGCTTACTTGACATGTAGAAGTTGAACTAATGCCTTAGCCTAGTTTAGGGTATAAATTACCTAAAAATGGGAATTGAGGATTAGAAGTGGGTTCTTACGGCCCACCTTAGGGCAAGACTTGTGTTAGACTATATTGATTTATTAACGGATGTTAGTCATTGTTGAGAGTAGTAAGCCATTAGTCTAAGGTTACTTTGTGACTTGGTGAGTCAAAATTTACTTTTTCGCAGATAATGATTAATGACATAAGACCATTAAATTCCTTTTAGTTTTGATATTGGTCCTTTAGAGATGTACCTTCCTCTTCGATATGATATTGGACCTATAGATATTATATTCCTCTTAAAAATGATATTGGGACTGTAGAGATGATATTCATCTTAGAAGTCATATTAGGCCAATAGAGGTGATGTTCTCCTCATAGATGTGACATTTGGCTTATAGAGTTTATATTCCACAAAGTCATGGCATGTTACTTATATGTTGATAGTATACCTCCTAGATGTGAGATACTTATTGAATACTATGCCTCCTGGTGTGAGATGATCACAAATATGCTTATGTCTTATAAGTTATGTTATGCCTTATAGTTGTGTTACGGCTTATGGATACAAGATGACTTACTATTAAGTTTATTGATAAGAGTTCTAGATACGTATGTGGGGCCGTGATTTTGATGTTATAATTATTCCAGCCACTTATAGTTGCCTAAGGCCTTGTGATGTTATGAGTTGACCATCTAGGAAGTTTTTATCCTTGTAAATGATGAGAATGTAGTTTATTGATATATTAATCCTTACGGTTCCATTGTTTGATTACTGGTGATGGCATGTATTGATTCGGTAAATTCATTATCGTTACATGATGATTGAATGATTCCAGTTAGATTATAATCTTATTACTATTCACTAATTGAGGTTTAATGCTCACTTTCTACCTTAAATGGATTTCTTCATAATAATAAATGTATATCTTAATGTATAACTAATATGTAAATAGATTAATAATGCTGCTTAAAAGATGTGATCGAGACAAATTCTTATCTATGATTTGATACTACTAATTACTCTGGACGTGATAGATTCCATCCCTTTCTACACTTTTATAAAAATTTAATCTTGGAGTTCACTCCAGGCAACAGACGTATGTATTTACAGCCCTTTATCCACGGACAGCGCACACACAAGTGTATATGGTCTTATCAAGTAATATAGTGGCTTCAAGGAAGCCCCAGTATTGATCTCATAGGGACTTGCGTTCGCCGCCTATCTAATTCTAGTCTAACTAATTGAGAAAAATAAACAAGAAGAGAGTTTATAATTTATGTAAATTAAAAATAAAATAAATAATGCGAAAATTAAATTCTTGGAACAATCAATGGAAGAAAACCCAGGGTTAAAGAACTTCGAACAACCATACTATGTTATTGAAATTAATTCGTCAACTTACTTGTCTTGATTGTTGATTCGTAGGGTTGATGAAATGATCATGGTTTTCCAAGTTATAATATTTTACCTTATTTGGACATTACAACTACATTGTTGAGCGGGGATGTAAAATCCAACTAAGTTAATTAAAGATATCATCCTACATATTAATCACGTAAGGCATCTAAGTACATTCTTGTCCTAGACGCTAAGTTTAATTCTTTATTTTATGAAAGAATAAAAACCCAAACTTTGTTTATTCCCATGTTCGATATCCCTATTCCCTCTTCCAAGATCAAAAGGTCGACGATATATATATTTTATGGGTGATCAATCCCTAAAATAATTAAAACAAGAATAAACAAACAACCAAATATGATAAGAAAAATTAATGAATTTAATCCAAACCAGTAGTTATCATATTCTTGGCTTTAACCCCGGAAAGAGGGTTTAGCCTTGAATGGAAATATTCATCATCCAACCCCTTGGAATGATGATACAAACCAAAAAAAAAATTAATGAATGATAAAACTTAAAAAGAAGTTGTGGTAGCCTCGAATGATGTCCCAAGTGATCTAGGATGTTCAAAGATGTCCCAAGATGTTTAAAACGTTTTTTGGGATGTTATATTTATAGTAGATAATTTATATACCAAATTGGATTAGGTTTACACGCTGTTTTCCTTGAGATGGATGAAATTTTTCCGATTTTGGTGCTCCCCGAATTGCGCTGACATGCCAATTCACAATTGTCAAAAAATCTGTCAAATTTCAGTAGCTTGTCGCTATTTCAACGCGTCGCGGAGCCTCCTTAAACCCCATTATATGATACACGTCTCTATTTTTCTAAAACTGAGGCCTTTTATGAATATATTTATGTTTATAAATCATCAATTGACCCCCTATACAGTCTACACGCGACCCATACATTTCAAGGGTCCAAATTACGTCCAGCTTGTGTCTTGTGCTTTCATTGAGCATTCCGAGCCTTCGTGAGTTGTTTCCACTTAATTTGAATATTTTATATACTTCATATATCATCATAATATATTCAAAAAGCATCCTAAATTATTAAAAACATCAATTAAGAGCTCAAAAAATCACAACATCCTCACCGATGAACTAGAAACACGAGCTATGCATAGGTCAAATTCACATTCAGCTTTAACTCATTGTTTTCACTCTTTTCTTGATCCAATTAACCCTTGAACATTATAACTAAGTTATTTTACATATAAATACACAATAAAACCCTTATTAACTAATTAAAACACATTTGAACCCAACACAAGAGACAAGACAAACACCTAGCTCAAGCTAGTTACACTAGTTTTCTCGGTTAACTTTTCAACGATCAATTTGAATCAAAACTCATTTGAAACCACCATTAAACATCATAAACACATACTTGGACACATATATACTCATTTATAACATTATCAGCACATATAGCATAAGAATCATCCTCAAAACAAGGCTAAAAATGCTAGAATAGTAACGCTAGAATGCATAAATACACCCAACTTCACCACCCCACACTTAAAGCCTTGTTTGTCCTCAAACAATTATTAACTATATGAACCATGAGATGAAGAGACTCCACACTTCTACTACATGCAAGAAACTCAAGTTACCACTACAATGACTACACAAATGCAAGTTTCTACGCTATTTACACAATTGAAAGCTCAAGATCACTACTCCGAAATAACTTAGCATCAAGTATTGACTCACCTAGTTGGAAAACTCATGCTTATTGCTCAATAAAGGATATCATACAAATCACCCACATTCATCAAACATGTGTCCCTCACAACAAGATAGTTACCCATAATCTCTCACAATAGTGCAATTTATAACATAATGGGTACAAGAATCAAATTACACTCACTCTCACAAAGAATTCACAAGTTACTCATAATGAACCATAGACTTTCCCTTAGTATAATGATCCACTAATATCCGAATGATGAACTTAGGATCAATTAGGAATTTTTCATATTGTAATGTAAGCTAAGGCACGGGTAGGAACTATTTTTTCCAAGAATAGAGACTAACGTCTCTAAGTGCTTTAATACACTACATTATACATTTAAAACCAATCTCCAACAACCAATTACACCACTTTTGTCTATCCATCTCTTTTATTTTTGCCCAATCTCTTTTAAGCATTTTAAAAAAAACTTGGTGGACACATAGTTTACTACTAAGAGAATCAATTTCTTTTTTTTCACAATCATGGCAATATTTTTAGCATAAATTATATCACAATCATCATCCACACATCAATTATAAACTAATAACTATTACCTTGGGGTATCAATTTCACCCTTTTCTTCTTCAATTTCTCAAACTCCTTTTTCAAATTCAATTTTTTTTCAATTAAAGCACTTATAAGCCTTTTGGATCAAATTATGGTCTATCAAAAAAGGGATTAGGCTGCTTATGAGATTACCAAAGAAAAAGCTAAAGGCTCAATGGGGGTTAACTAGGATAATGCACAAGGGTAGGTAAAACGAAGGTATAAAACAAGGCTATAAAAGAAATGCCTAAATCATCTCCTTAAACCACATTCCTTATTTTGCTTAATACACACATCGGGAAAGTTCTAGACATCACATGAAACGAGGAATATACAAAAAAAATCTTACAAACACATGGTACATGCTCAACTTAATAGGATCTTCATAGACTCCCAATCAAAAAATAGCATGAATCTAAATTTAAGCCACAAGTACAAGAGTCACAAGCATGAGCCTAAGAGTCTCAAAAATAGCAATTCACTCAATTCAACATTCTTTTACCAACAAACCCACTTGCATCAAATAATCAAAAATAGCACCAACAAGAAAATCTCACTTATTCCTATCCTAAAATTTTTTAAATTAAGATAACATTTAGAAATTTCCCCACCCCACACGTAAAAATCTATTTTGTTCCCAAAGTGAATTTAAAAGTAAAAGATAGAAACACTCCCTAAGGCCTAGCTAGTAGAATCTTCAAGTTAATGAGATCCAAGGGACCCCACACTCAATCTTTGCCATGCTTAAAGCTCAAGATTATGTTACTCACACTTCCCATTAACCTTTGACTCAACCAAAAATAAAAACTACATGAAATAAAACTAAAAATATAAAAAATAAAAAAAAACATACCTTAGCTTGGGTTGCCTCCCAAGAAGCGCCTAATTTAGTGTCGCGGCACAACCCAATCAACTTTTTTCTCCACCTTGAGGATATGAACTTCACCCAAAACATTACATCCATCTTCTTGCCTCGATCATAGGGAGGTGGTATAAATATTAATGAATCGAGTAATAGAATATACATTATAAACCACTCGGTCTTAAAGTGAGGTGTGTTTTTATATTGCTTAACCGGTGCAAAATCAAGAATATAATATTTTTGTTCCTCATCTTCACACTCTTCCACTATTTTAAATGACTCCACAGACAAGATATCATCTAAACATAATATTGAAAAGTGCTTCACATGAGGCCCAACCAATCCTATTCAAAATTTACACTATCTACTACACATTCTGTTTAATTCACCTTCTCAATATTAGTCTCAAGATAAGGATGACAATCGAGTGACTGTGATTCTTGTGTTTGCTCCATAAAATGGCTAATATGCTCCCATATTTTTCTTTTCTTAGTCACTGTAGATGTGGTGGAAGTGGTATCTCCTCAACCTCCATATTTATTTGTTAAGCATTGCCCACAAATATGACTGAATCAAGATTAAAAGGACATACATCTGCAGAGTGATACGAATTGTCACAATCCACACACCAAATTATGGTTTGCTATGTAGTTCGCAAAGAAGCAGGCCTTCTCTAAATGTTTAGATCAAAATCTGGAAAAAAAGTCTCATGGTGGGGTCCTTCACGAAAATGACAAGAATCATCATCCCTCGAAAACCGTCTATCCAAGAATAACATCTCAATAAGAGTGTGAGATAAATAGAAGTAAAGGAAAATAAAAAAAAAACTAAGAAAAACAAAAACTATTAACAACTAAATCTAAAAAAATTTAAAAGAAGATAGTTGCCTTCTTACAAGTCCCCGGCAATGGCGCCAAAACCTTGACTGTGCCTAAACGCATATGCAAGTGTAGTGGTCTTATTAAGTAATATAGTGGCTTTAACGAAGCCCATGTATCGATCTCAAAGGGCCTTACGTTTGCCGCCTATCTAATTCAAGTCTAACTAATTGAGAAAAATAAACAAGAAGAGAGTTTGTAATTTTTGTAAATTAAAAATAAAATAAATAATGCCAAAATTAAATTCTTCGAACAATCAAAGGAAGAAAACCCAGGGTTAAATAAATTCGAACAATCATATTATGTTATTGAAATTAATTCGTTAACTTGTTATCTTGGTTGTTTATTCGTTGGGTTGATGGCATGATCATGGTTTCCCAACCTATAATCTTTTACCTAATTTGGACATTACAACTACATCATTGAGCAGGGATGTAATAATGCAATTAAGTTAATTAAAGATATCATCCTACATATTAATCAAGTAAGGCATCTAAGTACATCCTTGTCCTAGACGCTAAGTTTAATTCTTTATTTTATAAAAGAATAAAAACCCAAATTTGTTTTATAATTAAAGAATAAAAACCCAAATTTGTTTTATTCCAATGTTCTATCTCTCTATTCCCTCTTCCGAGATCAAAAGGTCGACAATATATGTAGTTATGGGTGATCAATCCATAAAATAATTAAAACAAGAATAAACAAACAACCAAATATGATAAGAAAAATTAATGAATTTAATCCAAAACAATAGTAATCATATTCTTGGCTTTAACCTCGGAAATAGGGTTTACCCTTGAATGGAAATAATCATCATCCAATCCCTTGGAATGATGATAAAAACCATAAAAAAATCCAAATTATAGAATATAACACCTAAAAAGAAGTTGTGGTAGCCTCCAATGATGTTCCAAGTGATCTAGGATGATCCAAGATATCCCAAGATGTTTAAAAAGTTTTTTGGGACGTTATATTTATAGTAGACAAATTATATACCAAGTTGGATTAGATTTACATGTTGTTTTCCTTTAGCTGGATGAAATTTTCCCAATTTTGGTGCTCCCCACGTTGCGCTGACATGACAATTCACAATTGTCAAAAAATCTATCAAATTTCAGTAGCTTGTCGCGATTTCAATGTGTTGCGGAACCTTTTTAAACCTTATTATAGGCTAAACACCCCTACCGTTAAAAAACTTGGTCCTATTATGAACCTATTTATGTTTATAAATCATCCATTGTCCCCCTATATATTCTACACACGCCCCATACATTTCAGGGGTCCAAATTGCGTCCAACTTGTGTCTTGTGCTTTCGTTGAGCATTTTGAGCCTTCTTGAGTTGTTTGTACTTGATTTGAAGCTTCTATATCCTTAATATATCATTATAATCCATTCAAAAAGAATCCTAAATAATTAAATACATCAATTAGGAGCTCAAAACAACACAACATCCTCACCGATGAATTAGAAACATGAGCTATGCATAGGCTAAATTCACATTTAGCTTTAACTCATTGTTTTCACTCTTTTCTTGATCCAATTGACCCTTTTATATTATAACTAAGTATTTTTACATATAAATACATAATAAAAACCTTAGTAACTCATTAAAACACATTTCAACCCAACACAAGAGACTAGACAAACACCTAGCTCAAGCCAATTCCACTAGCTTTCTCAGTTAACTTCTAAATGATAAATTTGAATAAAAAATCATGTGAAACCACAATTAAACTTCATAAACACATACTTGGAAAAATAAATGCTCATTTATATAATCATCAACACATATAGCATAAGAATCATCCTCAAAACAAGGCTAAAAATGCTAGAATAGTAATCCTGGAATGCATAAATACACCCAACATCACCACTACTTAAGTCCGTGCACCTACTATTTATATAAATACAAATCTCTCCAGTATACAAAGGACGAAGACATTTTATTGATGATATAAATTCTTGGTAAACTTAATGATAGTTATAATATTCAAGTTATGTATATGTGCTTATTGATAATATGACATTGGTGATGAATGATGAATTTTAGAAATATACTATATGTTTTTTATCTTCTTATTTTTCTTTACGTTAACCCTCGAGGGGAATGCTACTTACTTAATCCCTAGTGTGTCTTGCTATTTACTTTATACCTCAAGGGGCATGCTCTCTATTATTGACATTGATTTGGATAATATGATGATGTGACCATACCCAATAAGGCCAGAGGACATTATGATGACATGATGATACCCGAAAAGACGGAGAATATTATGATGATGTAATGATACCATCCATGATCAAGGTATATTATCATGATGCATTAATACCCAAAAAGTTAGGAGGATAGTTTTGATGACGTGTGGATTCCCGGCAAGGCGGGAGGATTATTATATTGATGTTCCTATGTTTACATCTACCATCTCGAGTTTGGCTAGTCCTATGTATGGAATATATATATATATATACACACACAGACACACACACACATACTTGGCAAGGCCAAGGATGATTATGACAATGAAAATATGATAATGATGGTTTTTATTATGATGAGGGTTACAATGATGATATCATGATGTTGATTATACTCACCGATTATGGTATTGTATATTCAGTTGCACTCATCCTTCCATGTGCATTTCCTACCACTAGTATGTGCCTATATCTTTCAGCCTTTATAGGGGGTGCAGAGGTATGGGTGATTATTTTTACTTTTGTTGTGTTTTATGTTGATTGAACCTTTTAAGACTGAGCGGTAAGGGCATGTAATAGGCTCAACTAGGTATTGGTTGTCCAAACTTGCTAGTTACTCATGTTGTCATTGATAGTGTTATTATCATTATTATGGATAGTTTGTGACATATTGATTATTTATTACATTGAGACTTGATTTATGCTTTTGGCCTCTTATATCATACAATTTCATAATAATGTGTGATTATCTCATGATTAGACAGATGGAATATAAACCTTGAGTATGTTAGTACTAAATCCTTCTATGATTAAGAGATCCTAGAATGCTAGGATTATGACTTAGGCTATACCTAGAGTGGACCTTTGTCATATACTTAAGTATATATATACGCTTAATTAGCTATATGTAAATATGGTATTATCGTATATCCCTCATATCATTCATTTACTTGGATTATATACTCATTCCCATGGACTTGTATACCTATATATGTCATCAATCCACCCTTACTTGCATATTAGACAGTGATATTTGGTATAATGTGGAGATTCCTTACTATGGATGGAATAGAATAGTGTATTCTTACTACTTCCTCAGCCTTAATAAGTTAGTATCTTTGACATGAATAGGATAATTTATCCTTATTACGCATTGGATACCTCATATGGTTGCCGGACATTTGTGTGTAGTTTTCCATTATAATCTTTGGAGCGTAGTCGGCAGTTGCCTTTTGAGTATCATGTGTTTGGTACTCATACTACACTTTTACATCTTGTAGATCATAGTACGGGTTATCGTTGCTCATGTGTGTGTCGTGTGGAGAAGCCATGGTTCAGATACTTAGAGTTAGCTCCTGACATTTAGAGTATTACTTTCCTACATTTTATGTATTAGACTAGTCTATAATTTTTATTTAGAGACAAGTTGTATCAGTGGAATTCATTTTATATTTCACTTTGTACTATTGTTATCTTAGAATCTCATGTTATGATACCAATAAGTTTTGGGACTATATTATCCATTTGATCTTCTACTTCATCTTTCTCGTATTCTTGCCTTTATTTAGTTGGGTAGTCCATTAATAGCTGTTCCAAACTATGGGTTCATCTTGCTTAATTTTGGGTTATAGTAGGTGCCATGATTAACCAAGAAATGGGGTCGTGCCACTTACCTAAAAGCACAAGTTGGAAAGCACTAATCCATTAAAGCTTTTACTTTATTACTTACTATCCAATTATTAGCACTAGGAAAAGCCTTTGTATTTTGACCTAGTTCATAGTATAAACCACCAATATGGGGGTTTTCACCTATTAATCCATTCAAATCTACCATATTCACACTACTAAGAGAGAATTCTATTTAAGGAAGTTAATTCTAGCAACCTAAAGCCATTTACAAATGATTTTAAGCCTACCCATAGGCAATTCCCATTAGTCTATCTATTTTAGGACTTTCACCAATGAATTCTTCCTATCACTTAATTCTAGTGGTTAGTGGAATTAAAAGGGATTAATCTATGTTAAATGGGTAGAATGAACTTACCTTAAAAATAGAAATCACCCAAACTAGAATAAAATAACCCACACAATCCTAGGTCATGTTTTAGATATTTTAGGGGAAAATAACATCAGAAATAAAAAAATCGGCAGTTAAACACAGTCTATTGACCACTATAGCAGCCTACTGCTTAATACAATTATCGTACTACAATGGACAAGTACTTGCTAATGTGTTATGGTTTCATGGTACTTTTACAGCTTAAAATAAAGAAAAATATGCAAGAACTTCGGTATGTATCTTTGGATATGATGTATTTGTTGATTGTTTTGCAGGAATATAGGTTTTGGTAGTGAATGAATAAACTAAAACAAACTGAGTACAAGAGTAAGTTAATTGAAAATGAATCAAAAATATTATAATGAGTCATCACTTAACCTATACTGATATGATTGGCAAAAAACTACAAATGCGCAAATCCAAGTCAGCGGCAATGACTAATCCAAATGAGTCATCATGAAAGGTGACGTATTGTCACAACCCGAACTAAGGCCTCGTCATGATGGGTATCTCAATCCCACCATAGGACGGAGACCACCCCATTATCCTAACCTTTAAATAACAATAATTGAATACAATAGAAGCTAACTAGATAATAAAAAGAAGAATAGATAATTGAACTATAAATTCTAAGAATCAAAATGAACATTAAACCCAAATACTTGTCAACAAAAGCATCCAATCCAAGAACACAAAACTAATTCAGGACATGCCCCCAACTATGATATAAAATAATACAAATAAAAATACTAAGACATTATTGAAAATAATGAAATGATTGGGTCTTTTCAAGAATGGAGGCTCGTTACTTCGCAACAGATAACTAGACAGACCAAACCACTTAACGATGCACATGAGTAACAAAAAATTCCTCTGAACCTTCATCATAAAATTTTACAGCATCTAGGGATGGTCAGTAAGGCGAGCACTAACATGTAACTCGGAGGAAACACATAAAATAATGCCATTACAAAAACTAGTCAAAATTGCATACACAACATTTATGTATACATATATAGGATGCTGGGATTGGGAAAAGGCTCATGAATAGGATATTTTACACCATTAGCCTAAACAATTTAGCTTGCTCTATCCAAAAAAAACCATGGTTTATATGGCTCAACCTCTCCCTGTTGGAAAAACCCTATTGCATGTTAGCCACACGTACCAAGGAAAACTAAAGAAAGGCTAAGGAGACCTAGGTGATAGTCATCAAAAATAAAAAGTGAGAAGTAAGCACCCAGTCACGTAGACCTCCACATTGGTAAAATCTGTTGCCCTCCCCACCGGGACTATACCTTTATAGTGAGCTACATCATTTCTTTAAAGCCCAAATTAAAAAAATTTACACATAAACTAGCCATTATCCCATGAGTTATTTATTAAGGATTTTACCAACTTAGAATTACCATACCAATATGCTTTCAAGCTATTCCATTTAAGTCAAACCGATCCATTTGACAATTGGACTCCCAAGTTCCACTTAACGCAATGTAATGGATTCCAAAATAAGATAAATTATATAAACAACCATATTTAAAATAAATATTTTAAAGTGGGTTCAGGTTAATACTATTATCAAGCCAAAATTTAGCCAATTTTGGGAAGCCTTATGTCTCCCATTCAAACCATTAAAATAATTCACCAATTTAGTCCCCAAAACCATCAATATAAATAAGAATAATCAATTTAAAATATAGGAGAAGTAATTAAGTTAATAATAATAAAAAACCCTCAACTCAATTTTAAACCCATCAATTTAAATCATATGAATATTCAATAATTTAATGCCAGAATATAAAATTAAAGTTGAGGAATGAGTAACATGCCTGAAATGCAAAGAAATTTGAAGAGAATTAAAAATTTGAAGCCTAAATGATGATTTTCTTGTGAAACCCTTGAAGTTTCTTGGTTGGGGTGTTAAAGATAAAAAGTATAGTGTTTGACCCTTGAAAATTAAAGGTAAAGCTCCACTAGGTGATTAAAAGTTTTTTAAGGTGTATGAAGACCAAAAGCCCCTCATCCCAAGTGAAAAAAACTAAATCTAGATGAAATTTACATAGAAGTGTGGCACCCAGCTACGCAAAGTGTAGCCTCCATGCCAAGCCCTTATCGTGGAGGCTAAGTGGCGTGGCACGCCACTATAGTGGTGGCTCACAACCTCGATGTCCCAAAATAACCTCAAAGACCTTTTAAAAATTTCAAAACATTCTCAAAACATCATTTTAAAATCCCTAATCATAATCTAAGTCTAAAATTAAATTTACGTCCATAGGAAGGTCAAAATTGAAATTATCAAGATTGTATGGGGCACGTGTCTTTATGATTCATATTGTGTGTTTGAAAGTCCAAGAAATTAAAGTATGACAAAGTAAAATCAAAGGCAATGGATCTATGTCTACATACATTATTATTTCGATAATTGATGTGATTCTATCTAAAATACGATATTATGAATGTTCTTCCTAAATAATGTTTGAAACCCGCTTTTAACCTAAAAAATTTATTTTTTCACAATAATAGTTTCCTAACTTAATGGATAACTTAAATATATAAAAGAAGTTAATAATGATTCTTTAAATACTTGATCGAGATAGATTTTGGTCAAAGACTTGAAACTATTATTCTCTCCAATCGTTTTTTGTTTTGACCCTTTCAAAATTTTTACAATGATTTAGCTCCAAAGAACATTCTAGGTAACAAACTTATGAATTTACACTCTTTTCGCCCTGTATTCAGTTCGTGCATCTATTATATATCTATATATATGTATTAATATTTATGATGACATATATACCTAGTTCAAGATCAAGGATATTGTTATTATGATATATATAATCGATATGAGTCTAGAGGATACTTTTTTGATGATATATATACCCAATTCAAGTTTGGAGGATATTGTGATGATATCTTGACACACAAAAAAGCTGGAGGTTGATTAAGATGATGATGATGTTTATGATGATGAGATTGTGATGGTGCTTATATACTATGCATTCATTTTTACATGTACATTACCTATCACCAATATGTGCCTATATCTATCAGTCAATATGGGATGGTTGCATGGATATGGGTGATGAATATGCCTTGTGTTATTTAATATTGATTGAACCTGCTAAGCCTGGGGTGGTTGGGGTACACAAAGGCTCGACTATGTGTTTGGTTGTCCGAATTACCTATTACTCATATTGTTATTGATATTATAGTTATTATTGTTATTATTATTATAATGGATAGCTTATGATAGATTGGTCATTTATTTGGTATCGAGATTCGAGGTATCTTTTTGGCCTCTTCTATCTTATGATAAATTTATTATGCATAAGTACACCAGGTCTATCCATATGGATTAGAAACACTGAGTATGATAGTATTAAATCATAATAGGGTTATAATGAAGTCCTAAAATAAGGACGTAACGATTTAGCTTATACTTTGAGTTAACATCATATTTACATGTATATATATATATACCAAGCTAGATGTAGCCATGGTACTACTGTATATCCCTCCTTCATTTTTTCATATTGTATATTTATTCCTTAGACTTGTATATTGTTCTCTACCCTTCTTTTGACCTTTATTCATATATTCGCCTGGGATATATGGTATAATTTTAAGATATACCAATTTTGACATTAATTAGATAGTTCATCGTTCATACTTCATTAGCCTTATTATGTTAGTCTCTTGGAAATGACTATAATAGGCAATCCTTATCATCTTAGTGACCTGTTATATGATTTATGGACTCTTGCGTGTAATTTCTATTCTATTTATGTGTTGTATATAACGACTTTATATTTGTAGCTTAGTTAGTAGTTTGCTACTGAGTACCATTTGTTTGGTACTCATACTATACTTTTGCAGCCTTCAAATCATAATACGAGTTATTTTAGTTGATTTGTGTGTCTTGCAGAACAACTATGGTTCAGAGTCTTAGAGTATATTCAGAGTATTACTTATCTTCCTCTTATGTATTAGACTAGTTTTTATATTGTATTCAGAGATAAGTTATATCAATGTAATTTATTTCACCTTTTTCACTTTTTAACCTAATTATATTAGAAGCTTATACCACTAGGTTTTGGGACTTTTATTGATCTTTCTTTAATGTATTCCACATTCTCTTCCTTATATTAGTAGTCCATTACTAGCCATTTCGGACTAAGGTTTTGGCTTGCCTACTTACAGGTTATGGTAGGCGCCATCATGACCTTAGAAATTAGGTCATAACAAATTTGTATTAGAGCCACGTTTCACCGGTGTATTAGTACAAAAGCTAAGTGCTTAGTAGAGTCCTGAAATTTAGTGTCGAGATATCCGTAACCTATCTTCGGGTGTCTACAAGGACATTTTAGGAGATTCTCTTCTTGACTCCTTATCATGTGTACGTATTTTGATGAACCTGGAACACATTTTTTGAATCTATTCTATCCCTAATGAACGATGCATGATGGGTGGCAATGTCGACAGATATGAATGATACTTTACCATGTGTTTCTAGAGTTTTAGTACAACATTTGAATAATGAGTTTGAGATGGATATCAAAGACCTTCATGGTCATCCAAAGGATTTTAGGGCCAGTTTAGGCTCAAATTGAGCTCGTGACTACTTCAGCACTTAGAGGTTCATCATTAGGAATTTTAGTCAGGTAGCAAATTCCTCCCTACCATGTATGGCATTCGATTCATCGAGCAGTACTTAGACCAAAGTTGGGTCTAGTTGTGTTCATCAGGGTTCCTTACTAGTTCTGCTTATGAGATTAGATATCTTTAGTAGGCCAAACTCATTCCTATATTATATACTTTTGAGTCAGATATTGGTGCATGGATGTATTATAGGATTAGTATTTTCACCCGTTTGGCATTGTATCACTTGATAGCAGCTAAACCCTCGAGTTGATGATTATGAGAGGACCATAGAGAGTATCTTTGAAGATATAGGGAAATGTGAGCTAGAGGGATGTCATAAATTTAGTGTTAGTGATATTTTAGTCTAAAATGAGGATCCTTTTGATAGAGTTCAGCTTCACCTATAGCCCATAAGCTCTACATATATAATTTTTAATACTAGGAGTAGTTCATCGATTAGTCATGATGATCATAGTGGGCCGAGTCCCCAATAGATTTGTGGAGCTTGGGTATGGTTCTTTGAGCCATGACAACCATTCTAGATTATGAGGGGCAATATCACAAAGTATTCTAGGATCTTGTTTTGGTTATATTGTTATAACATTGGTTCAAAGAGTACCCCAGATATGAGATAGATAATTAGCTAGAGTTAGCACATATTTCCCCACCAGCCTAGAGTTCCTGAGATAGGCTATAATTGTGGAAGAACAGGCATAATTCTAGAGTTTTCTCTTAGTTTCAATTGGACAACCATTTGGGATTAGTTTGTGTCACTCATAATGATTAGAGCTTTAAGAGTTGTTGCTACTGCAGAGAGCAGTTTCAAATCTAGAGGGTGTCTCTGACATTGGATTTCTAGTCATTTAGCTTATGAAGATCATCCTTGTGATGACTGTGACCTCTTTAGTTAGAAATAGTATGTGTGGCACCTTATTTGATGATCTAGTTAGTCAGACTTAGTTTGGACTTATTCATATTTATTCTCCCCATGACTATCAGGCATATGATTGCAGATTTTTCTGTGGCAGGTGTTCTTTATTTCCCACATTTATCTTTTATTATATGTATTAAGGTCTTCATACTCAATGATGAATATATACCTTGATGAGTTCATATTTACTTTTGTTTGTCTTGTTATTGAATCCATAATTATGTGACTACTCCATAGTTTATTTCTTTTAGTAGTGGATGGAGTAGTTTCATAGGCATATTTTCCCCTATGGGTGTAGCTTTTTGTTTTGAGTCCTGTTTATCTTGGCATATTAGCCATATTATGGCCCTTGAGTGGTACATGATATTAATATTGATATTAGTATCGCTTATTCAGTATGTTGATATTGAATTATTATTGGTAGTGTTACCAATACATGAGGTTATTGACATTATTTGATAATATTACTTGATGTTATTACTTGACGAGTTTGATCCCCGGTGGGTAGCTATATAGACTAGAGTTATCTTGTTAGACATTTATTTTCTTGAGTTATTATATGGTGTCTTGAGTATATATAGCCCAATTTGATGATTACTTTCCCCTAGCGTAGTGCGATTGACTGTGTTCTCTTTTGGTTAGCTGTATTAGATTGATTCGAGGATGTATTATGATAAAAAATATAGGTTGACCTTCAATTGATCTCTTATGATTCTAGGGTCAATGATTTAGTTGTATGACTTAATTTGAGTTTGGGATCCTTAGAATTTCCTTCTAGGTTACAAAGGCGTTCTCCTTGGCTATTCTTTTCTATATAGCCCATTTTTTAGAATCACTAGTTTAAGACCCGTTCTTCATTTATGGGTATTTTATCGCTCGATAGTTATTTTGATATTCGGATGGAGATGTTGTGGATTCATCCCTTAAATTGTTTGGTTTGTTCCCTTGTGATAGTTTGCCTTTGTTTTTAGTGTTGAGGTTAAATGCTCTTTTCCTTTGATATGGTTTTCCTTCAAGTGGAGTTAGAGAGTTATACGAACGTGGATTTACCTATGATCATTTCTTATGTTGGCAAATTGGAAATTATTTATCTTGAGTTGTTTGATTTTGTGGTAGTGGTCTTGTCATCGACCTTTATTTTTAGACTAGCATTATCTTCTTCGATAATGTGATTAATGCTCAGATTGGGTTATGGCTATCCTATTTCAGTGGATTCAATAAATCCCAAATAGAGTTTGTACAGCCGAATTATGTTTGGTAGATTATTTCTCCTTGATGGGAGGTATCTATGGCAATTCTTTGTTGAGATGAAGTGTTAGATTGATTAGTTATCAGCTAAAATTGCATTTCCCCATGGTTGCTTATTCGGTCTTCTCTACTTTGGATGGATTATAGTTGCTAATTGTTCAAATATTTGCCTATGGACCCGGTATTAGTTCTTTTAGTTTTGGCCATGAGTCATCAGTTTTCCTTAAAATTTTATCTGATATAAGTTGTATTTAGTAGTGATTCATTATCTGTTGATGAGACGTCCTGGAATGAAATGTTCAGCGATGAGTTGTTTGTATTAATTCCTTAAATATTTATTTGACTACCATCTGAACTGGTTGTAGCATTGGAATAGATTATGTTCCTTGATTATCTTAATTTATGTGACCAGACAATACCCTTTGGTCTCATTCTCATATTTACCATATGGACTTTCAGCTGATCAACTTTAGTTTTTTGAGTTCACCTTGATGAGACTGCTTGGACGAGACTCAAGTTATTTTTTCTCCTTGTTTAGAGAGGATATCAAGCATTGTATATTAAGGAAATGTATTTTTAGATTTTACATTAGAGGAATGATTCATTACTTGGGTTGGTTTTGGCTTTGATAAGCCTTTAGATAATTTGCGTGGGTATCAAGATAGTATCTGTGTTTGATGATTCAATTTGACTGTATCAGACATTTTGATTTAGTTTGAGGCCGATTTGTGGTTGAAGGTAACTTTTAGCTATTTTGATGTAAAGTGAGTGTGATGGTTAAAAAAGGGATACCTGTGGCAAAATCCCTTTGAAGCATTTTATCTTCATTGAGGTTATCAAGGAGTCATGCGGGTTAGTACTTCATCCCTTTAAGCTTTTGAGATTCTTTCTATCTGTTGACTTTTAAGGATTAAAGTCCTTTTAAGAATTAAATATTATATTGACCATTTCAGTCATTTTCATATTTTGGCTTATCTCTGTCGTTTCAACTTCTCTATAGCTTCATCAAGTTATTTATGACTTGCTGGTACCGACGGTTTGATTACTGTATAGTTCATTTGTTTTTTAGAGCCAGTTTCCTGTGTTGAAGTCTTAACTAGTTCAAAATGGCCACCGCATAAAAACTTTAGTGAAACAATCTTTGATGAAAACTTTGACATTGCTAGTAGATCCAGAATATCAATTTTAGTCTAGGTAAACCCTTGGTTACAGTCCTAATGCACCCGATCTCATTTTGACCTATTGGTCAAAATATTGGGAAATTAGAATAGGGTGTGGGACCCATATTTTGTCAAAAAGACCTTGGATTAAAATTAAGACATCGCCATTGCATCTGGAACATCAATTTCTTCCTAAGGGGACCCTTGGTTAAGGTCATATGGATTTCGAACATATTTTGGGCTATTGAGCAGATTTTATAAAAAATAAAACTATTGGTGTGGGCACCACTCTTTCCTAAAACAGTCTTGGGTGGAAGCTTTGATGATTCCAATGGATTTTACATGTTGTTTACACTCTAATTTCAATATTGGATCATGTATTTTGGGTTCCGAATGAGTTTCGAGGGCCAAAAATAAGTTTTCAATTTTATTATAATCTGGTTTATAGGGGGAGACTACGATCAAGAAAAATAATATGGCTTTTGAGATAGCATAATCGTGACCCATAGGTTTGCGATAAAGGCATCTCCTTGTATGTAGGGGCAATATATAGACCCCAATACACATTTGGGTCATTTCTGCTTCATTATTTAGATCTAGAAACCCTAAAATGAGTGTAATAACACAAAATTGATCATTGTGGGTGATTTGGGAGCTTGCTAAACATCTATTAGCATGATTTTCCGAATTAAGGTATGATTTCATCACATTATTTATAAATTTCTTGGATTTTGTTCCATACCCAAATTTGCTTAGGGCTTGATTTTAGACCAAAGATTACTCGGTTTTCACCCATTTTTTAGGGTTTTGATTCCTTGTTCATGACTGAACGTTGGGTTGACTTTAAAAATATAATTTTTGTGAGTGGGACCCACTTGGATTGTTTGGTGTTGTTTAAGGACTTGAAGAACAATAATGCAAAATGGATATAGTCAGACTCGTATTGATGACTAGATTATGAATTTTATAGTGTGATGGAATTTTGGGATTATTAAGTGAAGATGAAAGTTGGTGAATAATTTGAGGTTTTTCAGTTTGGCCATGAGGTATACTTCTACCTATTCTTCTTCGAAAATGTTGTGTGCTTTATTTGGCAGGTCAATATGAATGCTATGCTTTCTTTTGAGTAGAATAACATAGCCTTGATTATTGATGTTTAGGGATTAGATGGAGATTTTGCACCTGTAAGGTGATATGTTTATGACCCTTTGAGAATCCTATTGCCTTCTTACTAGATTGAGCTAATTTGTTGCATATATGTATGATATAATGCTAGGTTTGAAATGTGATTTAAGTGTTTGAATCATGGTTAGTATGATTAACCTTAGTTGGTCTATTCTAGAGATCTTGAAATCATAATTTGGGTATAATTTGCATAAATGCACATATTTCGAGACAAAGTTCCTATATTAAAATTGGTTATGGCTTCCTAGATATCTAGAAGTCGAACTACATAGCTTAGCCTAGTCTTGAGCATAGTTTGCCTAATTTTGGAAATTGATGATTAAAAGTGTATTCGTTAGACCCAATTAGGCCAAGACTTGTGTTAGCCCCTGTGGACTTTGTTACGGATGTTAGGCCTAGTCGAGAGTAATGAACCTTATTTATGAGATTTTCTTGGTGAATTGATAAGTTGTGATGACTTTCAATAGATTATAATGAACGAACTATAGAGATGTTATTCCCTCTTAAATATGATATTTGGCCCATAGAGACGATTTTCCTCTAAGTTATCATTATTAGGCCAATAGAGATTATTTTTATCTTAGTTGGGCCTATAGAGGTGATTTACCTTATAATTATGATATTTGGCCTATAGAGATGATTTTCCTCATAGTTATGATTATTAGTCCTATATAGATGATTTTCTCTTAATTATGATATTTCATCCATAGAGATGATTTTTCTTTTAGTTATGATTATTGGGACTATATAGATGATTTTCCTTTTAGTTATGATTTTTGGGCCTAGAGAGATGATTTTCCTCTTAATTATGATATTAGTCCCATAGAGATTCTTTTCCTCTTAGTTATGATTATTGGGCATATAGAGATGATTTTCTTTTTAGTTATGATAATTGGGTATTTATGATTATTGGTCCTATAGAGATAATTTTCCTCTTAGTTATTATTATTGGGCCTATAGAGATGATTTTCATCTTAGTTATGATTATTGGGCCTATAGAGATGATTTTTCTCTTAGTTATGATTATTGGGACTATAGAGATGATTTTCCTCTTTGTTATGATTATTGTGCCTATAGAGATGATTTTTCTCTTATTTATGATATTTCTCCCTTAGAGATGATTATAGATATGCTACGACTTATAAATGTGATTGTCGATATGAGTTTCTGATAAGTATATGGGCCTTAGGCCATAATTATAAAGTTATTATTTTTCCGGACATATTATATTGCCAAGGGCCATGTTATGCTATCAAATAGACATTCAAAAAGTTATTATCCTTGTAAAGGATAAGGTTTTAGTTTATGAATATACATATATTTGTTTATATGCACATCTCTACTGTATAGGATAGAGGAAGATATGGTTTGTTGCTTATGACTTTATTGATTTACATACTGGTGATGACATGCATAGATTCGATACATTAATGATTATTATATTAGTAATTGATGTGATTCTAGCTAAAATACAATGTTATGACTATTCGTCTTAATTAGGGTTTTAAACCCACTTTTCACCAGAAAAATGGATTTATTCACAATAATAATTTCCAAAATGAATGGATAACTTCTATATATGAAAGATTTTAATAATGATGTTTTAAAGACTTAATCGAGACAGATTTTGTCCCTTACTTGACAATATTATTTACTATGGTCGCGAGATATTCCAACCCTTTCAATATTTCTTTTAATGATTTAGCACCGAAGATCATTCAAGGAAATAGATGTATGAATTTAGACTCTTTTATCCATGGCTTGCGTTTGTGTATCTATTATATATTTATATACATGTATTGATGTTTATGATGATATATATACCTAGCTCGAGTCTGGAGGATACTGTTGTGATAATATATATTTATTTGGTTTGAGTTTGGAGGATACTGTTGTGATGATATATATACCCGTTTCATCTCCAAAGGATATTGTGATGATATGTTGACACCTAAAAAGGTCGAATATTGATTAAGATGATGATGTCTGTTACAATAATGAGATTGTGATGTTGATGATGTACCTTTAATTCATTCTTTCATACGCATCGCCTATTACCATTATTGTCTATCAGCCGGTATGGGATAGTTGCATCGATATGGATGATGAATACGCCTTTTGTTTTTTAAGTTGATTGTACATTACGAGCCTAGGGTAATGGGGTACGCATGGGCTTGTCTATGTGTTTGGTTTTCGTGAATGGCCGGTTACTTGTGTTGTTATTGAATTATTATTATCATTGTTATGATCATTATTTTTGCTAGATTATGACAGAATTTTCATTAATTTGGTATTGAGATTTAGGTATGTTTTTGTCCTCTTCTATCTTACTATTGCATTATTATGCTAAATTATATCATGTCTAGCAATTAGATTAGATGCCTTGAGTATGATAGTATTAAATCCTAACAGGATTATAATGAGGTCTTAAAATAAAGACATGATGATATAGGTTATACTTTGAGTTGTCCTCATATTTATATATGTGTGTGTATATATACCTTACTATACGTATCCATGGTACTACCATATATCCCTTCTTCAGTTGTTTATATTATATAGTCATTCCTTAACATTGTATATTGTTCTCTACCCTTCTTTCACCCTTTATTCAGATATTGACTTAGGATAGACAATATATTATTGATATTTACGAATTTGGACATGAATAGGATAGTTCATCCTTGGTACTTCCTTATCCTTCTTATCTTAGTCTCTTGGACATAACTATAATAGGCTATCCTCATTTTCTCAGTGACTTGTTATATGATTTATGGACTCTTGTGTGTATTTTCTATTCTATTTATATGTTGCATATATCTGCTTCATCTTTTGAGCTCAGTTGGCAATCTCTTACTTAGTACTATTCGTTTGGTTCACATACTACACATTAGTAGCTTTTAGATCATAGTGCAGGTTATCACAGTTGATGTGTGTGTCGTGCAGAATAGTTATGGTGTAGAGACTTGGAGTGAGCTCCTAACATTTGGAGTATTACTTATCTCTCTCTTATGTATTAGAATAGTCACTATATTTTATTTGGAGATACAATGTAATTTATTTCGTCTATTTTACATTTTTACCATTATTATATTAGAATGTCTTGTACTGATACCACCACGTTTTGGTACTTCTATTGATCTTTATTTGATATATTCCATATTATTTTCCCTATATTTTTTAGTAGTCCGTTACTAGCCGTTCTGGACTACGGGTTTGGCTTTCCTACCGGTGGATTATGGTATGTGACATGACCTTAAAAATTGGGTCATGATAGGTTCCGCAGTAGATATCATTATCATCGGCACATGATACTCAATAGGCTGCACAGGGCACTCAAACCTTAATTTCACCATTTGTTGCTCTCGAGTCTAACTCCACACATGAATCGATCTTGCTTATAGCTGAGATTCCTCAAAGATGGTGTGTGGAGAGGATGCAACATAATTTTGAGAGAGATAGCTACATGACGGAGCAGGGAGATTTAAATTATAGTATAGTAGTAGAGGTTAGGATTGTACTCATGGGGCTAACAAATTCACTAGACTAGTGAGACTCATTTTATAGATATCAGTTGGGGTGGATGAACCAACCTACAAGTTCATAAAGCCCAACTCTAGTTTGGGAATTCTGTGCATCGTACTCCTCTATGGTATATTTGTTTGCCCCAACCAAGGGTAGAGGGGTTGAAAAACTACAACTGACTCAAACTTTGCTAAGGGGTGTGTGTGATGATATTTATGAGGAGACCATCTTCCAAGTATTATTTGGGTTATAGTATGAGGGTTATCCCATTATGATGGAGTTTGGTTATAGGATAAAGAAAGCATGGGATAGGTTCACTATGAGGGACGTAGAGCACATGGAATAGATATTTGATTTGTCTAGGTGGATACTTACATAGATAGCGGAGTTGGGCACTGATGCCTCGTGGGTTAAGCGAAAAAAGAGATATAAAGACATCGCCACATTTTGTAGTAGAATTTTGAAGGGTTATAGTATGTCATAGAGTGAGTCAAACTATTGCAGACAATGTACTTATTTGGGACAGAGTTTCTTGGATTACCATCCTTGTAGATGTGTACAATATAGACTTTGCGATATTGATATAGATAAAGATCAACATTAAGGAATTGGGTGAGACCACCACTCTCTTCTTTCCTTGTTTGATTCAACAGTTGTGTGATGTGGCCAGAATTCTACCTATTCCTAGGGTAGATCAGCCGATCAAGTTGACTTACATAGTAGACATTATCTTGATTAAGGATGCAGTAAATGATGAACGGTGAATTTACTACTCATTTGAACTTAATATGCTTTCACATTACAATAATTTAAATCTATAAATGAGACATATGTATGATTAAATGTATTATATCTATATTTTTAGGCATATAGGTAAGGATATGGAAAGATGTGGACTTGAGCTAAAGAGGATCAAATGAGATAAAAGAAGTGCAACTGGAAGACCTAGAGAAGAAATAGGCCTTAGTTACCCAGATTGCGATCTGAGGTCTACGATTGCATCTAGCCAATAATGTTAGAAATTGCAATCTCTTCAATCTACCTAACACAGTAGCCACAAAATATAGTGTGATCACTGTAAAGTGTGATTAGGCCCAGGGGCAGTTTTGTAATTTTAGGCAGCCGACCCCAAATCCCTTAAAATCTTATAACCCTTTCCTATTTTAGACATACTAGAGAGAAGTAATATTTTTAATTTGAAGATGAAACCTTAAATTGGGAAAGAATTGTAATTTGATTTGGAGACTTTTAATTTAGTAATTTCTTGAAGAATGAGTGATTTTTACAACCCTTATTATATGTTTTTCTCTCCTTTTATCATGAGTAGCTAAATTTCATTGTCTTGGGATTATGTTGAACTAAGGTGCAATAAGTTGTGGATTGTGATGTATTTGTGCATATGCTAGTTGGTTAATGAAGGGTTCTACTATTGTTTGATCAAATTGGTTAGGATTTATGGGTGAAACCCCTAAATACTCCAAATGGCTTTGTGGGTGAAAACCCCAAACTCTTGAAAGCTCAAACCATCTTTGAAAATGGAGTTTGGATGAAGGTGTTCAAACCAACATCATCCTTTAATGAGGGATATGGGAACCAAGTTAATAGTAGACAATTAATGGATTTAGTTTTCTAATTCTTACTATCTTAGACATAAGAGTAATTATGAATTTTACTATACCTTGGGTATTATCCTAGAAATAGGGATACATAATTTCAGTATTGGCTGAATATAATTAACATACTTTGTAGGTAATTGAAAGGTTCAATAAGTTAAATTCCTGAGGTTTTGTTGAGAAGCTAGCCTCAAGGATCCTAGACCCATGCTACCATATTGTTGAAAACTAGCATGTACATTAAATCTACACATACTCATACTTAATTTTACCTTAGGTAGACACAATCACAAGACTCTCTCTATATCAAAGTTAAATTAAAATTGTTGTGTAGTTTGCAAAAGTTACTATTGACAAACACTCTCCCAAGAACCAAAACTACCCTCATTTTTAATCGTTATTTTTAGTTTATTTGCACATCGAGTTTTTTCTTAGTAAGTGTTATGACCCACTAAGAATATAATTATAATTTCACTCCTTGCCAATTCGACCTGAATAAAAGTGGGGATATTGACAATGATCGTCTTCTCCCAAATTGCGTGGTGTAGGTGAATATTAAAAGAATTGGATCATTTTCAGGGAGTGAAATTTAGTTTTCACTTGTGTGGTATTGATTATTACTTAGGGCATACCCGTAGTGGTGTATATTTATTTTTCTTGTTGTTCTTCTTTTCTTCTAGGTGATAACAGTGGTATAAAAGGAACCATGAGTGATAATTCTAGTTATGCCGGGTCTTTCAATTACCCTCATGATGACGAGGAGCAACTCAATGACATTGGTTGATCAAGTGCTATTCGTATCCCACCTACTCAAGGGAATATTATTTTTTATTTCACAAGCGCCATGCTGCATACGCTACAAATGAAGGGAATTTTTGGGGAACAAGCCTATGAAAACCCTAATTTGCATTTAAAGAACTTCATCGAAGTGTGTGCATCCTTTGATATTTCACAAAAACCCAAAAGTCCATTCGGCTTTGTCTCTTCCCACTTTCTGTAATGGGAAAGGTGGTATTATGGCTTCGATCACTTTCATCCAGGTCTATCACTTTATCTGATGAACTCACCACGACCATCTTTGACCAGTATTTCCTATCATCCAAAATGCTCCAATTGAGGGATGAGATCATGAACTTTAGGCAATTGAATTGAGATACTTTGTATGAAGTATGGGAAATATTCAATGAAAAACTAACATAATGTATAAACCATGAGGTCCCGAAGAAGATGCTTTTCAAAATATTCTACCGATCTCTTTATCCACTTAACAAAACCATGGTAGAATAAGTGGAAGGGCTCTTTCTTGTGACGTTAAAGTATCATACAACTTTAAATTTGCATGAGGAAGTTACAAAGAAAAACCGGGTTTGGTATAACCGGGATGCCAAAGTGCCAAAAAGGTCTCCTACTACCTCTGTGGTTTTCAAGGAACAAAGGAAGAGAGATGACGAAAGATACAAGAATATGGCAAAAATAATGACCCAATTGGAGCTTTTGTCAAAACATGTGATGGGCAAACCCACAAAGATGGTAAATGCAGTGGTATCCAAGACCTATGACAAAGAGTAGGCAAATAATCTTGATAAGGATATTTGGTATTTGGCAAATTATTTGGGAGGTTCCCACCTCGACTATCAAAGGTAGGGTGGGAATCAAAGTTAGACTGATGGTGAACGTGACTATTATTAGAGGGATAGAGATTGTGATTATGACCAGTATGTACCCTCTCATAATTGAGAGAAGATCAAAGATGGTAGCAACGTTGACCTCGACACCTATAAAATCAAAGATTTCTTTGCAATGATTTTGATTAAGGTGGAAGGAACAGTCAAAATGGTCCTTCAGATAAAAAGCAATTTTTTACAAGTTAATCAAACCATGTTGTCATACTCTGCCTCCATTACAAAATTGGTGACTCAAATTAGGCAAATTTTCACCTAATTAAATGCTAGGTCAAAGGGTGCTCTTCAAGTGAAACAATTGTGAACCCGAAGAATGAATCGAATGTTTTAGCAATAGTCACTAGGAGTGAAAATATGATCACTTGAAAGAAGATTAAGTGACAGGATGCCTAAGTTTAAGTAAAAAGAAGTTCCACGATAATCTCAAGAAGAATAAGATGACAAGTAACCAGTGGAAGTTGATGAAGAGGCAGTGAAAAATGAGAAACCACAAAGTGACGTGATGCCTACAATACTAGTCCCTCCACAGTTTCCTCAAAGATTTCAAAGAAAAAAAGAGGGTGATAAACTCAAAAAATTTATGGCTAAGCTTAGCAATGTCTCTATCAATATTCCATTTCTTGAAGTGATCCAAGATATCTCAGGATGTGCTAAGCTCAAGAAGAAGTTGATGTCAAAAAAGAAGATCATCAAAGGTGAAACGATCGAAGTCACACATGGTTGTAGTGATATCAGGAGTAGCAAGATTACGGAAAACATGGAAGACCACGGGGCTTATACCATTCCTTTTAACACCGGAACACATACGTTTGCGAAAGATCTATGCGACCTTGGTGCAAGTTTAATCCTCGTTTCTTTTGTCTTCTAACAAAGCTCGTATTGGACACCACAAATCCTAAAGGTATGTGACTTTTAATTGCTAATCGTTCTATCAAGATGGCGATCGGGATTTTATTTGATGTTCTAGTCAAAATAGACAAATTTACACTTTCGATAGACTTCTTAGTTTTTTATTGTGAAATAGACCTAGAGATTCCCGTTATTCTTTGTCGATATTTCTTAGACAATGGAAAAGCCATTTTTGACTTAGAGTTGGGTGAATTAAGGTTTTGAGTCCATGATGATGAGGTCTCTTTTTGAGTATGCAAAACAAAGAAACAACTCATAGAATTCAAGTGATATCATTGATTGATGTTCAAATACAAGAAGTGAATAAGGTGGCCCTTGAGGACCTAACTTGAGAAATAAGAAAGATGTTGTGCCATGACATAAACTAAGGTGATATGTGGGAGGCAACCCACAAATACCAAGAGAGTGGGTCATATCCTTTATTTTCATATTTTAGAGTAGATTTTAGTTTTTTCAATTGAGTAACCCATGCATTGATGGCGCTATTGAGTGTGTTAGATAAAGTTGAGAAGGGAAAAGTTTGAATTTTTTCATGATAAGCTGAAAAGGGGAAAATTTGTCCAAATGTGAAGTAAGTTGAATAGGGCAAAACAGTACTATGATCGTCGGATAATGGCCATGATTGCGGTTAGCAGCATGTCCGCGATCACGGACACATCCATCTTATAACCATTCGAACCCCAATTCCTTCAAACACTCTCTTCTCAATTTTTCTCTATAATTAGACCCAGTTCTAGCTAAATTGTTAGCAGTCCAACAACATCCATACATCCTCCTGGCATTACTTATCCAGTGAGTGCCTCGAATCTATGCCTTTATTATGTGAAAATAGGACATAGAATGTATGTTAGAGGAAAGGCCTAATATGATATTTTCATGCTTAAATGCTTTCTAAATTGTACTTATGTGGTGTTTAGCTACTAGAATATAGTGTGCACATGAGAAGGGAAGCCTTGAGTACCCATATTGTGTGTGATATTACAAAAAATGAAGAGTGCATATTAAGTGCTCGATAGGTTGCTTGTATGAGTATTCAAAAATGGTTCTTGCATTCTAGGGGCGTAATCGAGTACCTAGTGGTCTTGTTAAATTTTTTTAGTGTAAATCCTTGTTCTAGAACATGCTTGGTGCTTCAAATTTTAATTTTTAATCATTGAAAATTGTGTTGAAGCTGGTCTCAAATACCACAATTGCGGTCATCGAGACCATAATCATGGAACTATGACCCGCGATCATCGTAACAGAGTTTGATTTTCTACTTATGCCAAAAATTCTAAACTTATAATTTTTGTCCAAACACTACCGAGTGACTATCCAATAAAAGTTAGTGGACAATATTACATAGTTTGTGCATGAATTTTTTAATGATTATTGTTATTTTGTTATCTGTTATTTTTTAGGAGAATCTTATGGAAAAATACGACCATATCCGGTCCATAGCACCTGAGTGCCACAATCACTACTATAGTGATCTTCCAAGGAAAAAGCTGCTCCCGATAGAGGAATATGGTTGAATAATGTGCCATAAAAGTTTTTGGCATTTCATGATAGGCTTATGGCCATAGGGTTCTGGTGTTTTACCTCAGATCCTTGCAAGGATAATAAGAAATGGGACCACAAATTCTATGCCAACCTTATCTTAGTGTCTTTCTTGAATCAATACTATATGAATATCAAGATTCAAGAGAAAGTGGTGGACTTCTTGGTGAAGAAAATCAATGCTATCTTATGGCATCCAAAATGCAGACATAGGTGAGTTTGAAGAAAAAGAGTGAAAAAAGGAAGTTGCTTAGCAGAATGACTGTACCTTAGGAAGAAGTTTCATTGGTGGAAACCAGGAGTAACATCTACATGAATGGCTTTACTTTCGAGGCACGGATCTGATTAAACATCATATGTAGTCGAGTCTCCTCTTTTACCCATATGATAGTAGTCCCAGATTTATGAGCTCAGATTGTTGCATGTATTTTAGATGAAATTTCTTTTGATGCTGGTTAACTCATGGTTTCTGAAATGAAATTATTCAAGAACTAAAGTGGGGCACATCTCATTTTTCCCTCATTGATTATTAAGGTTTGCAAGAAAGCTAAGATTGATGAATACTCTGGGGATACTTGGGTATGCTCTGACATTTATATCTATCCTTTGAAAATTTGAAGAGAGGGCACATCGAGTAAAAGAAATAAAAGGAAAATCAATTTAGGAAAGTCAACATGTGAGGAGCCTGAGTATTATAGGCCATCCACCACCGGACCTCTTAAGGAAATTAGAGTTGATAGTATGGCCATTAGGGAGCTCATGTCAAGTCTACCATAGGGGTGTGAAAGCTACCGTTGGTAGGATTAAGAGAGGCTATTCATCCCCGGTAGATTCACATCGTGATCTTAAAATTACACATAAGAAGATGGTGAAAAGAGAGAATAAGAGATATGAGTTCCTTAGCAAGATGTGGAAGGGGAGAAGGACCTATAGAAGATCATAAACCCTAAGATAAACTCCCTTCATCTCAAGTGAAGAGTGACGATGAGGTACCAGATGAGTGGTTCAGTCATAAGGATGTTGATGATGATGTAGAGTCTACAAATGAGAGTAGTTCTTGATTGCAGTTTAAGAGAGCATCTGTGTCTCTTCTTATGCTCTATTATTTATGTAGAGAGGAAAATTATAGATACTTACTTGGCATGTCTGTCCTAGCATTTATTTGTTTTAGGCCTGTATTATTAATATTTTTAGGTGTCTTTATGTTCTTTTGGATGATTTTTATTTTTCTTTTGGTTATAATATTTGGGTGGTTGGTGACCATATTTGCATGGATTAGTCGTTTTGTTTAGTTGTTAGATTTTTATGTTATTTTTATTTTGTTTATGATGATATCCGATGAGTATTTCCTCCTGATAGGTTGAGTGATCATATTTTTAAGGGAAAAACATCGTGATTGGGTTGTGAGTCATGGATATAGGTAAGACTTAGTACCTATAGAATCGACGTCATAAATTCAAGGTAAATCTTTGGTAGATGTAGAATTTTTGATTTGGGATCGCACTTGTAGGTATGGAAAAGTCTGAGTAACAATATGGTTTACCCATGTAAAAGACAAAATATGAGAAAAGGTTTATGTTTGTACAATAGTTAGCAAATTGTGTGTGGTGTAAATGCAAAGAAAACATCCCCTCCGTCCAAAAAGTTTAACAAAAAAATTGACATCAAGGACGTGAGCAATCTTGTATCAACTCTTTTTCCCTTTTTGTGAGTCCAAAATTTTTGTCTTGTAGAAATTGGAGATACTCTATTTTTGTCCCTAGAGGAAGGGAAATTGAGCATCCTTGGTGAATTTGCATGTCATGTGTGGTGAGCTTATTTTTCCAAATCTTATCTGTACTTTTGCCATCTATATCTTTTCCATTAGTCTCTCAAGGCTAATTTTGATTATACTTGGTTGGGGAGATGATCTTAGGCTATCTTTGTGACATTAGAAGTCCATTTTCGGCTAAAAATCCTACCCTTGCATAGATGTTATCCTTATTCACCACTTTGAGCCTTTGGACATTTCTTTTCAAAACATATTGCAAGACATGAGTCTTTCAATTTTTATCTCTTTTGAACCCCACCCTCCATGAACATAAAATTTCAACTTGATGCTAAAAGCCTATGTTGGGTATGGTGATGATAGAAAAAGGTAATTTTGGTCTACAAACTTGTGAGTGAGTTCCTATGAACTTAAGTATTGAAAAAAATAAACAAGAAAAAATAAAGGAACCAACAATTAAAAGAGAAGCACAAAGGGTGCAAGAGAAAGAAATAAAAAGAAAATGGGTGAACTAAGGAAATAAAAAGAAGGCACATATGTAAGAGTAAAAATAAAAGAAGTGGTCCATGATCAAATGTTGGATAGAATAGAGTGATGTAGATGTTCAGGAAGGGTATAGATTTGTCATTCCTAAAAGATATCCTACCCTACCTCGAACCTATATTACAAGCTCAAAAATCCCTTCGTGATTTCCTACCAAGCATTTTGATTGTAGCGATAATGAAAAATAGGGCAAACCCTATGGCATGGAACTTGTGAGCATTGAGAGTTCATGAGAGAGAGTATTTTACATTTAAAGTCTTTGTTGCATAATTGATGACTTGGTGTATAGATATTTCTTTCTTGTGAAGAGGCATTTAAACGAGTTAAGTTGGGTGATTTTAACATCTCCCACAAAATAAGGCAAAAAGGAGTATATTGTAGTTGAGGTCAAAAGAGAGTCATTTCTAGAGTATTAGTTATTTTTGTATGGTTTCTCTTTAAAGACTTTTGAATCTTTGAAACATCACATTCTATGTTAAGGGGTGATGTGGAAATAGTTTTACCCATGTTTGAAGAGCTAAATTATGGTATTAACTAAGTTTGAAGTCATATGATAATTGTGTTATTCAATTTGGGGATACATGTGCATAGCCTCATGGTAAGATTTAGTATTACTTGAGGACAAGCAAAACTTTAAGTTGAGGGTGTTTATGAGTGGTCAATTTACCACTCATTTGAACTCAACATGCTTTCACATTACAATGATTTAAATGTATAAATAAGACATATGAATGATTAAATGCACTAATATCCATATTTTGCAGGCATATTGGGAAGGAGATGGAAAGATGTGGGCTTGAGATAAAAAGGATCAAAAGAGAGAAAAGAAGTGCAACTGGAAGACCTATAGAAGAAATATGCCTTAGTTAACTTGATCGTGGTCTGAGGTTCGCTATTGCGCCTAACCAAGAAGGTTAGAAACTGCAATTGCTTCGATCTACCTGAGGTCACAGTAGCCACAATTGGAACAAATATAATGTGATCATTGCAAAGCGTGATGAGGCCTAGGGACAGTTTTGTAATTTTAAGCAGCCGACCCCAAATCCCTTAAAATCTTAAAACTCTTTCCTATTTTTGACATACTAGAGAAAAGCAATATTTTTAATTTGAAGACGAAACCTTAAATTGGGAAACAATTGTAATTTGATTTGGAGACTTTGAATTTAGTAATTTCTTGAAGAATGGATTATTTACACAACCCTTATTGTATATTTTTCTCTCCTTTTATCATGAGTAGCTAAATTTAATTGTCTTGGGATTATATGGGAGTAAGGTGCAATTAGTTGTGGATTGTGATATATTTGTGCATATGGTAGTTGTTTGATGATGGATTTTATTATTGCTTGATCAAATTTTGTGGGATTTGTGTATGAAAGGCCAAAATGCTAAAAATGGGTTTGTGGTTGAAAACCCCAAACTCTTGAAAGCTCAAACCATCCTTGAAAAGGGGGTTTGGGTAAAGTTTTTTGAACCCATATCATCCTTGAATGAGGGATGAAGGAACCAAGGCAATAGTAGACAATTAATGGGATTAGTTTGCTAATTCTCACTATCTTAGACATAAGAGTGATTATGAAGTTTACTATACCTTGGATATTAATGAAATTATTGAGGTTTTGTTTACAAGCTATCCTCAAGGATCCTAGACACAGCCTACCATATCTTTGACAACTAGCATGTACATCAAATCTACACATACCCATACCTAATTTACCCTTAGGTGTACAAAATACCAAGATTCTCTCTATACCAAAGTTAAATTATAATTGTTTTTTAGTTTGCGGAATTGAGTTACTATTGACAAACATTCTCCTAAAAATAAAATTCCCCCATATTTAATCATGATGTTTTCTTTAGTTCCACTTCGGGTGTTTTCTTAGTAAGTGTTAAGACCCATATGAATAGAATTCTAAATTCACTCCTTTTGGATTCTACCTCAATAAAAGTTGGAATATTGAAAATAACCATCATCTACCTAATTGCGTGGTATTAGTCAGCATTATTAATAAACTCGACACTTGCAAAAAGAGTGCAACCACCTCCAACTATTATTCTTGCCCATTTTAATGGGCCTTCTGTTATGGTTGATCCTATGGAGAGGCTTGTTATTAGGGTTGATGGTTAGATGAGAAACTAGAGAATAGATCCCTTCACTATTATTGAAAGGGTGCCTTGAGCACGATCGAAACAGCCCTACCTGCTACTTCGAAGCTAGTTAGGGCATTTACTTTGCCCCTTTTACCTATAGTTACCATATTTATAGGTTTGTCAAACATGTTTTGTAGTGCATATTTGAGCAGTAAGATGATGGGATTGCCTATCTCACTTATACAGAGATTCAGTTGGCTATATTATTTGTATAGATACGATAATGAGTCTGGACTACACTAGAAGTTTTTTAGGACTGGTTTAAGGAGAGGAGGAGGGTGGATATGGTAGAGTATACTAGATAGCTAATGTTAAGATTGGTAGTTTTGAGGTTTAAATGACTAAATGGTTGCATGAGATCCAAATTCCTAATCTATTTGGCCTCTTCGAGGAGATGGATATATTGCACATAGAGAAACAATCACTACTATAGAGCTATGTTCTACCATTCAATTAGTAATTCCAGCAAACATGCAACCATTACCTCCGCCTCTACTTATGTCATCTAATTTATTTGTGAAACATCTTTGGTATTGGCCATTAGAAAAATTCTTGGAATTCTATGCTCTAGACCCAATACAACTCATGGGTATAAGCCGTATGCTGTGGTATGAGTGGTATGGTCCTATCATGTGTTGACGAGTGTTAGTGGTGGGATTATTTTGGTCAATGGAATAGTATGACTTAGGGGTATCAATTTTAGGTATTTGTATGAGTCGTATCAAGGACTTATATGGTGGGCAGTGTTTGATCCTCCTAGTAATTAGTATGGATCGTATGCTGTGGTTATGACTTGGTTAGATGGTTCATATAATGGACAGTGTTTGATCCAAGGGTTGACGTTGGATACTAGTGTTGGGTACTAGTCGAATATAAGGGTATGACTCATATAGGTCAGGCGTATCTCTGCAATGGGGATTTTATGGATTTAAGTTGGGGTATTCTGGATATTTTCCTACATACCTTAACTAGGACCCATGACTTCCAGTACCTTTTGGAGGCTATTTACTATATTATTCTATTCATTAACACTTATAAAGTATTCCAAAACACTCCATAATTCTCTTAAGAACTTTTGGGATAAGAAGGCTAGGGTTTCACCTTGCGGATTGCTTTAGGAATTGTCTTGGTGATTTCCTTCCATCAATTCTTCAGCTTAAGGCTTGATTCTGTTACCTCATTATAATTTCAAATAAAGGGATGGTTTATATAATTTATTTCATGGTTTGGCTATTTCATGATTATGGTATTCAACTATTATTTGGGCGTTTTGATATTGAATGCTAGGTTATGATTTCCTATGGTTTTACTTTTGCTTATATATGCATTGATGGTGGATTTTGACCATTAGATTGCATGCTAATGGTTTAATAGTATTTGGAATTGATTTTTGTTATATTATGCCCCCAAGGTGCTTGATAAAATGCTTTTAAAGATATCTTCATTGCATTTACTCTTGTAATTGAACTCTTGACTATTTTAATCTTGATAAATGATTTAGACAAGGTTTAAATGATTTGAGAAGGATAAAGACTAAATGATTATTCTTGTGGAGAACATGGAAGTATCCCAAGAAGATTTAATATGGTAATTGAAGGGGCACCTAAAGTCCCCTAACCTAAATGGTTTGGATATGGATATTACTTGCAAGTAAAGGATGGTATGATGATACCACTAATGTTGGCATTGGATATTAAATGGATAATGGTTTGATTATTTAGAAACTGGTTTTAGTCGGGCATTAATTGCAGGGTATGTAGCAAAGTTATGGAAGGTAGCAGTCTCTGGGGGGGTGAACCAAAACTTTAAAATGATATTTGATGATATGAGGATTGGTTTTAGTGGACTGTGTGCGTGTGTCACACTATTTATTGGGGGATGTACTAGTCATCCCATGGTATATTTTTAGTTATGCAGCTACATGCACTGGGGCCCTTTCAGTAGGGGGTGCTGAACATATATAGCCAATAGGTGGTTTAGGATAGAGAAGTTACAAAGCCAGGGTATAAAGGTTTTCAATGCATACTAAACCCGGTTCCCTTTCCCAGCACATATATATATGTGTATTTGTATGCATTATGGATGGTTTTACTTGGTTTTATAACAAACATTATTTTATCCTTATATGGGATTCTTGATAGTAGTCACTCGCTAACCCCATCTACTTACATTTGTATAATCACGCTATGTATCAACCGACCATCCTACCTCTCCTTTTAAGCCTGAGGATTTTTTATCATTATTTGGACTGAAGTGATGAGCTTCCATCCTTTTGGGAGACATCATTTTATGTTATAAATTTTTTTAGACACTTTTCTTTTAATTTGGATATTGGTTTTTTCCATGGTTAGGGGCAAGTCCCAACTATATGTGTTTACTCTTTTGGATAAAGCTTTGTGGTACTTCTGGGTTTAAATGGTTCGGATCAATATTAGTGTTTTCCATGGCATCAGTATTGGTTTTGAGGCTTACACCCTTGCACGGTATTGTTGGGTGTTTCGTCCTACTAAATTTTGGGATTAATCATATTATTATTTGGTATTATCTATGGTTTATATCCTATGGTTTGATTTGGTATGGTTCGACGGTTGGACTCGATTGGGTCGGTCACATTTGTGACCCTAATGCAGAGTCTTAATGAGAAAAATAACACTATCTTGTTATATGTTTGAAATTTATCCCACATAAGGCAAGATATAGGTGGTTGGGTTGGGTTACAAGGGGTGGTCCCCAGTCCTGGTTGGATTTGGGATGCTTTTTATGACAAGGCTTGAGGTCGGGTCATGTAAATTTTATATCAGAGCCTAGATTCATGGTTAACTGGGAAGTCCACAATGTTATGTCAAGTAAAGTCTATTTTAGGGTGTGAAGTGCACCACACTCATAAATAAGCAAGTATAAGACATTTAGGAATGTTTCACTTTATTGGTATTCTATCTCCAAGATAGATTTCTCAATCGTTGAATCTCCTCTAATCCTTTCTAGTTCATTTTTTAGATCACGCCTCCTAGATCTGGAATACAAGAAAATTCTTTTATCTTATCTTGGAGTAATGCTGAAGGTGTATGTCCTAGTCTAGAGTACATCTTCAATCTCATAGGACTATTCCAGATTATGTTGAAGTCCCCCTATTCCATCCAGTTCTCCTCACGTCTCTTAGGGCAACGCTATAAACACAAAATTTTTTAGTCTATACATGTTTTTGCTTAATTTGTTGCTACTCAGGCTAAGATGGGTACCACTGGTGCCTTTTCTACAGGGGCCATAATGGTTGGTAAATTTATGAATATGGCTTCTCAAACTTTTACTAGGATGAAGGTGGAGGATGATACATAGGGCTTCTTTGATGAGATAGAAAAAATCTTTTGAGTGATGTAGGCTACTAATGTTGAGGGGTTAACTTTACAGCTTCTCAGCTCAAGGATGTTGGTTATCAGTGGTATAACGAGTGGGACAGGGATAAAATTAATATGGAAAATGAAGGGTTGTGGGAGGCCTTTTCTAATGCCTTCTTCGATCGGTTCTTTCCTAAACAATTGAGAAAACCAAAGATGGAGGAGTTTGTGAACCTCAAATAGGGGAGAATATCTATAAAGGAATATGCTTTGAAGATTCATCATCTATCAAGGTATGCTCCTGATTTGGTGGCTGATATAAGGTCGAGAATGACAAAGTTTACTTCAGGGTTTGAATAGGGATTTTGTTCTGGAGAGTAACACTGCCTTGCTGATTAAAGATATGGAAATCTAGAGGTTGACTTTTCATATGCAACAGGTTATGGATTAGAAGTGGAACCAGACGGAGTTTCAGGATAGGCAGGGCAAGTAGAGCAGGTTTTCTGATTAGGGAGGTGCTTAGTCATAGGGTGGTAGAGATGGCAGCAAGTGGCAAAAAAAAAGAAGGGGATTTTTGGATCCTTTTCTACTAGTGATCCTTATCATTCGGGAGATAAGCGTTATCAAGGTGGTGAATATTCTCGAGCACTGGTTGCCCAATCTCAAGCGAGCAGAGATCAGTCAACTTCTTTGTGTCCTCTTTGTTGATTCTGTGGTCGTTCTTATCAATAATATTACGAGGAAGGAAAGGACAACTTCTTTATGTGTAGCCAGGTAGGCCATCGACTCAGGGATAGTCCATTCAATAATGTTTCTATGGGGGTAAATAAGATTCTTATGGCTTCATATTCTATTTCAATACATGGTCAGGCGACATCTACTTCTATTACTGCTCCTAGTTCTAATATTGGTCAGAATAGGTTGTTTGCTTTAGCATCCTGATAGGAATCTGAGGTATCATCTAATGTCATTACTGGTTTGGCACAAATTTTCTTTTGTGATGTATACTGTTTGCTTGATCCAGGGTCTACTCTTTCTTATGTGACTCCAAAAGTGGATGTGACTTTTGGTTTCGATACGAAAGATATCTTCGATCATTTTTTAGTTTCAACCCTTGTAAGTGACTCAATTATTGCTAAGAGAGTCTATAGGGAGTGTGTGGTATCTTTTGGTATCAAACAGACCTTGACAAATTTGTTTGAGATGGATATGGTAGATTTTGATGCAATACTATGTATAGATTGGTTGCAATCTTCCTATGCATCTGTAGATTGTCAGACCAGTCGGGTTGTATCTAAATTCCCTAGTGAATCAATTATATAATGGGAAGGTAGTTCCTTAGCTCCTAAGGGAAGGTTTATTTTATATCTTAGGGCTCGGAGGTTAATATTTAAGGGTTGTCTTTATCACTTGGTCTAGATTAAAGTTTCTAAGTAGGAAGGTCCCTCTTTGTCTTTTGTTCTAGTGGTTAATGAATTTTCAGAGGACTTTCCGGATGATCTTCCTGGTCTTCCCCAATAATGGGAAATAGAGTTTTATATTGATTTACTTCTGGACACTCACCCAATTTCTATTTTTTTGTATAATGGCTTTGATTGAGTTGAGAGAACTCAAGGAGCAATTTAAGGATCTTCTGGATAAGCGGATTATTCGTCCTAGTGTTTCTCTATGGGGTTCACTAGTGTAGTTTGTGCACAATAAGGATGGTTCCGTTTGTTTGTGCATTGACTATAGGGAGTTGAACAAGGTGATAGTCAAGAACAAGTATTCTTCCCTGAGAATAGTTGATTTGTTTGACTATTTACATGGTGCCAAGTTCATCTCTAAGGTAGTTCTTTGGTCTCGGTACCACCATCTTATGATTAGGAAGGTGGATATTTCTAAGATGTCTTTTCGTACTTGATATGGGAATGTTGGGGTTCTTGGTAATGTCATTTTGATTGACTAATACTCCGACAACATTTATGGACTTGATGAACAGGGTGTTTAGGAAGTATTTTGATCTCTTTATCATTGTATTTATAAATGAAATTCTATTTTATTTTAAGAGTGAGGTATATCATGCTAATAACTTCTACGTGGTATTATAGACCTTACAGGAACAACAATTGTATACTAAGTTCTGTAAGTGTGAGTTTTGGTCGAACAATGTGTCTTTCTTGTGCATTATTTTTACTAGTTAAGGTATCATGGTGGATCCACAGAAGGTTGTTGTGGTGAAGAGTCAGCCTAGGCCCACGACTCAATTCGATATTCAGAGCTCCTTAGGTTTAATCGTGTATTATAGGCAGTTTGTGGAAAGATTTTTTTACATAGCTTTACCATTGACTAAGTTTACTCAAAAGAAAGTTAATTTTTGTTTGTTGGATGCCTATGATAGTAGTTTGAAAAAGTTAAAGGATAAGTTGATTTCGTCTCCAATCGTAACTTTGTTGGAAGGCAATGGTGGGTTTGTGATGCATCTTGCATAGGGCTTTGTTGGGTATTGTTGTAGCACGGGAAAGTGATTGCCTATGTTTCTAAGAAATTGAAGGTACATGAGAGGAATTATCTTACTCATAATTTAGAGATATTGGCAGTTGTGTTTTATTTAAAAATATGGCGGCCTTATTTGTATGGTGTTCACATAGATATCTATGCTGATCATAAGAGTCTTCAGTAAGTGTTCACTTAAAAAAAGCTTAATCTCAGGCAAAGTAGGTGACTTGAACTTTTCAAGTATTATTATATGAGTCTTCACTACCAGCCAGGTAAGGCTAATATAGTTGCTGATGATCTTAGTAGGTTATCTATAGGGAGATTGGATCATTTATAGGAAGGAAAGAAAGAATTAGTGTAGGATATTTACCGCTTGGCTAATCTTTGAGATCACCACTTAGAATTAATGCAAGAAGTTTTTTGATCATCAGTTGGTGCGGAGATTAAAGAAAAACAAGTGTTGGATCCTGTCTTGATGCGAATCAAGGATGATGTTGGTGGGCAAAAGATAGTTGTATTTGACATCAGTGGTGATGGTACTTTATGGTACCAAGGGAGTTGTTGTTCCTGATGTCGATGGGCTGCGATAAAGGGTTTTGGTTGATGTACTTAAGTCGTTCTATTTTGTATATCATGGCTAGACTAAGATGTATCATGATCTCAAGGAGATATACTGTTGCAATAGTATGAAGAGGGATGTGGATGATTTTATGGCAAAGTATATAGTGTGTCAACAGGTAAGGTTGAGCACATAATGCTAGGAGAATTGTATCAAGAAATTGATTTTCCTAAATAGAAGTAGGAAGTGATCAATATGGATTTCATTACAAGTTTTCCTCAGCCTCGAAATCAATATGATTCGATTTGGGCCTTCATGGATAGGATGACCAAGTCTGCACATTTCTTGATAGTACGGACTACCTTTTTGGTGGAGGATTATGCGAGGTTGTATCTTCAAAAGATTGTGAAGATGCATGGGGTACCTGTTCTGATAATCTCTGGTCATGATATGTAGCTTATATCACATTTTTATCGATCTTTCAAGAAATGGTTAAGGACAAAGGTTAGTCTGAGTACTATTTTTTATCCAGAGTCAAATAGGCAAAAAGAGAGAACTAGTCATACATTGGAGGACACGCTTCGGGCCTATTTGATTTACTATGGTGGAAATTGGGTTGAGCATCTACATTTGGTGGAGTTTTCTTACAACAATAGTAATCATTTGAGTATTGGTATGGATCCTTTCTAAGCATTTTATGGTAGGAGGTTTAAATCTCATATTGGGCGGTTTAAGCATGGGAAGACGGACATATTTTGTCCGAATTTGGTCTATCAGGCGATGGTGAAGGTCAAGGTGATTCGCGATAGGCTTAAAGTAGCCCAAATTCGCAAAATATCGTATGCAGATTTTAGGCATAGAGATTTGGAGTTTGAGATTGGGATAGGGTATTTCTTAAGTTGTCTCCCAAGAAAGGAGTGGTATGGTTTAGAAAAAAAAGAAAACTCAATCCTCGATTCATTGGTGCTTCTATGCTTTTGCAGACAGTTTGAAATGTTTCTTATGAGTCAGAGTTGCCATCTCAGTTAAGTTTGGTACATTTGATCTTTCATGTTTCTACATTGAGGAAGTGTCTTGGTGATCCTTCTTCGGTTGTTTATTTAGAAGGATTGGGAATTTTGGATTTAGGTCCCGGTTATGATATTAGATAGGCAAGTACGACGGTTACAGACCAAGGATGTAGAATCGGTTAAGGTTCTATGGAGGAACAATAAGGTGGAAGATGCTATGTGGGAAATGGAAGAGGACATGAATTTAAAGTATCCACATTTGTTTCCTACTCCTTGAATTCATTCTTATGGTATGTGTCTTCAACATATCTTTATTTTCTAAGTTATTTAAAGGAAAGATTTACATCTTTGCCTCTTTGTTTTCAAACATTGTTAAAGGGATGTTTGATAATACAAAGGACACTTTATATGGTTATCCATACCTTATTCGTCATTTGGGGATGAATGTTCCTAGTGGGGGGACACTGAAATATCCTGGGTTTTGACCCTTAGAAAATTTCATGGAATTTCATTCACCGAACCCAATATGACTCATGGGTACGAGCCGTATGCTGGGGTACGAGTGCTATGGTGCTGTTGTATGATGATCAGTGTTAGTGGTGCGATGGTTTTGGTTACAAATATAGGTACGAATTAGGGGTATGAGTCATAGAAATTTGTACGATTAGTATAAAGGACTCGTACAATAGGCAGTGTTTGATCTTCCTGGTATTTCATTCTTCTAGGGATACGGGTTATGGGTATGGACCGTATGTTGTGGTTACGATTTCGTTGGATGAGTTGAATATTTTAAAGTGTTTGATCAAAGGGTTGTGTCTGGATACAAGTGGTGGGTACCAATCGTATTGAAGGGTACAACTTGTATGGGTCAATCGTATCCCTACTATGGGTTTTTAAGGTATTTAAGTGGGGATGTTCTGTACATTTCCCTACTTACCCTAACTAGGACCCACAACTTCTAAAACACTTTGGAGGATCTTTAACATATTATTCTATTCATTGACATATAGTAAATATTCCAAAACACTTCATCATTCTCTCAAGAGCATTTGGGGAAAGAGTGCTAGGGTTTCATACTGCGGATTGCCTTGGGGCTAGTCTTGGTGATTTTCTTCCATCAATTCTTTGGCATAAGACATGATTCTCTTCCCTCATTTTAATTTCAACCAAAGGCATGTTTGATATGATTGATTTCATTATTTTACTTATTCATGATTAGTGTTTTCAACTATTAATTGGGGGTTTTGATATTAATTGCTTGGTTATGGTTCCCTATGATTTTACTTATGATTTTATATGTATCATTGGTGGATTTTAAAGATTGGATTGGATGGTAATGGTTTAATGGTCTTTGAAATTAGCTTTGGTTATATTATGCCACCAAGGTGTTTGATAAAATGCTTATAAAGATATGTTCATTGCATTGACTCTTGTAATGGAACTCTTGCATCTTTTAGACTTGATAAAGGATTTATACATGGTTTAAGTAGTTTGACAAGGCTAAATGCTAAACAGTTATGCTTATTGAGAACATGAAAGTCTCCTAAGTGGATTTAATATGACAATTGGATAGCACCTAAGATCCCATTGAAGTAAATGATTTGGCTATGGATATTACTTGCAAGTAAGTGTTGGTATGACGATACCACTAATATTGGCCTATGTTAATAAATGGATAATGGTTTGTTTATTTGGAAACTTGTTTTAATTAGGGATTAATGACGTGGTGTGTAGCAAAGTCATGGAAGATGTCTGTCCTAAGGGGACAAAACTGGAAACTCATATTTGTCGATATGAGGATTGGTCTTAGTGTACCATATGCGTGTGTTACACTATTTATTAGGGGATGTGATAGTCATCCGATGGTATATTACCTGATCGTGTAGCTATACGTATTAGTGCCTTTTCAGCAGGTGGAGCTGAACCCATATAGCCCATGGGTAGTTTAGGAAGGCCAAGCTACACAACCCAGATATAAAGGTTTTAAATGCATGCTAAACTCGGTTCCTTTTACCGATACTTATATATGTATGGTTGTATTTATTATGGATAGTTTTACTTAGTTTTATAACTGGCATTATTTATCCTTATCCTGAGATTCATGCTTGCGGTCACTCACTAACCCTATCTACTGGCGGCTATGTACCCACACTATATAGGAACCGACCATTTTACCCCTTTTATTTAGCACACATATTCAGTATCAGCATTTGGATAGAAGTGGTGAGCTTCCATTCTTTTGGGAGGCATCATTACATGTTATGGAGTTCTTTAGAAACTTTTCTTTAAATTTGGATATTGGTTTTGGCCATGGTTGGGGGCATGTCCCAACCAAATTTGTTTACTCTTTTGGATAGAGGCTTTATGGTACTTCTAGGGTTTCGTATGGTTGGGATCGGTATTGGTGTTTTCCTTGGCATAAGTATTAGTGTTGGTGGTTAAACCCTTAGATGATATTGTAGGTTGCTTCGCCTAAATACATTTTGGATTAATCACATTATATTTTGGTATTCTCTGTGATTTATGGACTATGGTTTGGCTTGTTATGGTTGGGCGTTTGGTGTTGTATGGTTGGATCGGTTGGGTCTGTCATGATTATGACCCTATCCCAGAGTATTAATGAGAATAATAATGCTATCTTGTTATATGTTTGAAATTTATCCTACCTAAGGTTGGATATAAGTGGTTAGGTTGGGTAATAGGGGGCGGTCCCTAGTCTTAGTTGGACTTGGGATTCTCATTACGAAAAGGCCCTGGGTCAAGTCATGTCTATTTATTGATGATAATGTGGCCCTAGGTATTGGGGCGTGAAGATGAGCTATTGGACCCAACAATGGACTTGAGGCAGCCCTAAAAGGGTAATATTATTATTCAATTGTGTAGGAATTGATTATAGAGTGGAGGTACTCCGAGATGACCGTTGGTGCCTCCTCTAGCCAGTAACCACCATAACCACCTCCAATTGATCCATAGAATTCCCCAGAGATAGGCGAGTATGATTTGGATGATTAGAGTTTCCCAGGTATGTCTTCTCACTTATATTTTCATTATATTTATGCACTAATTTTTCTTGTCGTATCCTAGTAGAACCGAGTGTCATGTTGTGTTTATATTTAATTTGGAAAAAAATAAGAAACATAGGGGTAGTTGACATATTTTGTTTATTTTAAGTGTTTTTGAATAATAATAACAACCTATAAAAAGTTTTTGAATTGTGTGATGTAAATAAGTGTGACTATTGTTAATCTTGTTATGGCATTAGAATTAGGAGCAAAATAATTGTTTCTTAGAATTTTTTTATCAGGATACGTAATAGTTGGTGATATAACCCTATGCCATGTCTGTGTGAGATACTTTCCAAGTTGCCTTTTGTGCTTTTTATCCAAAACATCTATGTTAGACTTGCGTAGGTTTTAGGATAGTTGGTTAGGACATGATCATAGGCCATTTTTTATTTATTCCACTATTAGACTAAATCACTGCCTGTATGTGAATAAGTATCCGTTGATTTCTGCCTATATTGACCAATTTTTTTATTTTTACTTTTCACCTTCCTAAATTAATTAAAATGAACCTATTTTGGCCCTGTTCCCTCCTTGGACACTATGTAACTCAACTCAAACAAATCACTTAAGTTGAGCGTGGCTATCATAGGGTGAGTACTTAAAGTTGGGTATACAGAAGGGTGTAATGTAAAAGAAAAAGAAAAAAATAAATAAATAGTAAAAAACTAAAACCACACCCAATCAAAAAATAATAACAGAGAAAAGGGGTGAATAAAATACAAATAGTTGAGAAGTGGAGACAAATTCTAACTGTAGTGTCGAGGAGGGTAAGTCACTATATCCCAAACGTAGCATACCAGTCCCTAAGCCTATATTACATGCTGAACAAAACCCTATAGTGACCCTAGTCCAACTGTCCAAAAAACTAAGGTATTGAAAATAACGGCCATCCTATGGTATTTTATGCACATTGATTGGAACTTATTTTGTGAGCATGCGTATCTTGATATAGTCCCATAAATTGAAATGCATGATATGATATTATGAGAGATGGGACTTCTTTTCTGAGGGTACATGGGTTGTGTTTTTAACTGCATACTTGTTCGGATAGCGTAAATTGCATACTTTTATTTGATTGGTTAATTCTAATGTAATGTCACTGCCTTATTCCTTTGTATCATATTATTATGCTACATGGATCCATATAGTTGGTTTTGAAAAAATTGAAATATAAGGGGTCAAAAGTTTATTAGCTGAAATTGAGTTGACCACCATAGGTGCCTTAGGTTTCTCGTTGTTAAGCATCATGTTATTTTGTTATGTCATTGTTACCTTAGGACATTCAAGCATTATAAGTTTATTTTGTTGATGTGCCATGGTTTCATGGCAGTTTCAATACTTAAAACTCGAAATTATGCAAGTATTTAGTCCCCTCCTGTTAGGTGTGATGCATTTTTATGTTTGTGTTACATGAAACTAGGTTTTGGAGAAAAATAAAAAAATGACATTGTAGTGTATAGATGAACTATTTATGGACCAACTTGTAGGTTATTAGTGGTACTTATGACCATCATAAGTAGCCATGTAAGTGTCAGATAAAATGTTTCTTAAGATCTGAAGTCTGAAGATTTGTTCTGAGAATTATGAAACCTACTTACAGTACGTAACCACTTACGCCTCTCATAATTGCCATCGTAGGTGGAAGTTCATACAATTGCTGATTCTTTCTGAGACTTACTACCCGCCTAGGGTTCATAAGTAGTACAAACGACCCGTTAGTGGGTCCATAAATAGTTGCCAACCTAATTTTCCTTTTTCATTTTGGATAGTATTTTTAGGGTTTTGATGTATTCTATAAATACCCTATTGGTTTTTTTGTATTTGTTTATGCACTCTTTAAATTCACAATACTATACATAATCGAAGATTCAACTCTTGATCTTGGAATCCTTTGTTTTTTGTTTTTATAATGGGTTATTAATTTGAGATTTAGGTTTTTATTCTGCAATTATCGTAAGATTATTCATATGCTTTCCTATATGAAATCAATGGATGTTCTTGCAAACATGACTGGCTAAACCACCTAACTAGAGTTGTGGCAACCCTGATGGAATATAAAGCAGAAAAAGCACACGGTCGTTCTTGATCAATATTCTTGTATATATTTTGATTGGTTTGAGTGCTTTATTAATGACCGTCGATGTTGAGAACCTTCCTCTATTTAATACATACTCTAAAAGTGAGGTAGACATTAGGAAATGAACATCATACCAGTAATTTGAAGCTATCGACCTTCATCTAATTAAATTGAGACTCAAATGGCAATGTTTTATCTTGGATCAAGGATAAGGTTTGGTAAGGCGACACTCAGATACTTAAAAGGTGATGAGTGAAATTCAACAAAGATGTTCACAAGGTAGTTGGTTATACATATCTTGTCAGATTTTGCATGTAAGGCATTGAGATAGTTTGACAAAGCACAATAAGTCTACGGAGTTACAAAGTCAAGGGCGACATCGTCCTAGTATTCATCTTATATTAATTTCAACCTAAGGTTATCAAGACCTATTCCTACTATTATTATTTTGAGAAATTTTCCCCATTTACTTTTTTTCACTTTTCTGAGTACTTCAGTAAGTTTGTGATATAGATTTGGCTAATTCCTTATGGAATTGACCCAAACTTTTATTGGGTTATATACTTCACTACTACCGCCTTATAAGTTCTTGGAGGTGTAATTTTGGGCAATATCAGTGACAAATTGGTATTAGAGCCTAGATTCACTTGTATTTTTGGTATAAGAAAAATATCTAGTAGAGTCTCACAGATCAGAATGATGAAGTCCATTTTTTGTATTTGCCTTGACAATCTCTAGTAGAGTCCTACAGATTGATATGGTGACATCTATTTCTTATCTTCATAAGGCTATAGGAAATTCTTTAGAGAATTTAACTTTCTTTCATTTATTTTTTGTGTCGAGTCTACGTTGGTTTCTATAATTCACATTAATTTACTTTTTTAATGACAGTGAAGATGTATGCTATAACAGTTGGGAATAAGGACTTCAAGACTGTGGCTAGGGGTCTAGTTAGAGGTCGTGGGTGGCCTTGAGGTCTGGCAAAAGATACAACCCTTTATAGGCATTAAAATAGGGAGCCTTCATTGGATTATCTATTGCTCTCTAGCTAGATATTTTGCTTCCCATCCATTTATGGGATAGGGGAATCCCAGGGTCCATTGAGGTTTATTTCTTCTTAATTTCTTAATGATGCCTTTATTTTGTTGGGTTCTGTTAGTGGTGCACTATTTTATGTGCTCAATCTGCACATAAGGGTTGTATATATACAGGGTCATAACCTATAGTTGTGCTCTAAGAGTTGAGCTCCCTCTAGCATGGATAGTTACTCAGTCGATAGCCACCTAACTAGCCATGTCTATTAAGTAGTAGAAGATATTGGGTAGGTTTTTGAAATTGACTCCACCTAGCTCTGCAGAGGATTTAGGTAAGGATAAATTTGGGTTCTAGATTGCTTGCGAGTATAGGCTTTGTAATTTATACCTAGTTGAGACTCATAATGGTGACTATACTTTTTTTTAGTTGGAATTGAAAACTATACATTGGTGGAGAGTTTTCTAGATTCTAGGCCAGTTAGATAATCAGTACTAGGGTAAACCTAGTAGGCCCACTCTTTCCATACTTTACATTATTGATGGTGGACAACCCGACAATACTGATTACACTAGTTAGAGTAGTGGTAAGTCTTTGACAACACATGTTCTGGGTTTTCTAGTCGAGGTGGTTATTCTAAGTCAATATAGTTTTTGTCAGATCAAAGTGCTTGGGGGATGCTATGATTATCGGGTCATTGTCCATTAGTGTAGAAAGTTTACCTAATGTTGGATTATTGTGCAGGCAGTGCATAATATTTAATCAATTAGGGCAGTGCTACCCATTTTTAGAGTGGTACGCAAGGTCATAGAGGTATTCTTTAAGGTTATGAAGGAGCTCCTCAGCTAGGTACAATAGGTGGTCGGCCAAGCACCCAATAAGGTATTGAGAAAGGCCATTTGTATATTGCACCTGGTAGGCCAAAGGTAGAGTCTTTCGATACACTTATTACAGTTATAATTTCATTATGCCATAAATCAGGTATTACTTTATTTGATTCGCTTATATGTATCTACTTACTATGCATAGTATTTAGAGTTGTCTTAGGAGTTTTTATGAGTTTCATTGCATTTATATTCTCTTGTGGGTGATTCTTTAGTAGTGGATTAGTTTTATAGATCATGTGTTATGACGATTGGAGAATTTGACACTTAGGCTGATAATATTGTGTTAGATATAGTACACTTTGATGTAGTTCTAGGCTTGTACTAGATATTCCTTATCACGTGGTATTTGATTATTTTTCTATGATCATTACCTTAACCACGCCTGATATATTGCATAGTTCTATTAGCCATACACTGATATGTATTATTTCATATGTTTGGTCTAGGATAATGATATCGAGGGGTTGTGAGTCTTATGTTGCTTCTATTTGTAATTTTAGTGCACATATTACTTTTCATGGTTTTTCCCTATAGTTCATGATTTTCCTGATGTTTTTCCTGCAAATTTACGTAGCCTTCCTCTTAAGCATGATATTTAGTTTGTTATTGACCAAGAGTCAGGTGCCCAACCTATTTTGATGGCACTTTATTGTATGGTTATTGCCAAGTTTAAGAAGCTAAACTGTAAATTTTTAAATCATTTTTGTTGGATGCTCCAATCTTGTTTGTGAATAAGAAATTTGGTTCTAAGTGTATGTGCATTGAGTACAGGTAGCTGAATAAGGTCACTGTGAAAAATAAGTATCTTATGCCTCATATAGATGTCTTATTTGACCAGTTTCAGGAAGAGGCAATGTTCTCTATGATTGACTTGAGATTAGGTTACCATCAACTGTGGTTTCAGGATTAGGATATCCCTAAGACAACCTTTTGGACTTTCTGTGTCCATTATGAGTTCCTAGTAATGCCTTTGGGTTGACCAATTCCTCATCCACATTCAGGGATTTTATGAGTTTAGTGTTAAGGTGATATTTAGACTCTTTTGTCATTATTTTCATTGATAGTATCCTTGTGTATTCAAGGAGTAGAGAGGAGAATGAGAAATATTTGATGATTGGGCTCTAGAATTTGAGAAAACATATGCTTTATTCCATATTCTCAAAGTGTGAGTTTGGGCATAAGTTTGTTACATTCTGAGGACATATTGTATCTAAGAATAGGATTATGGTTGATCAACAAATACTGAGGCTATTCGTTACAAGGTCAAACCTACATCTTCAGTTGAGGTTCATAATATTATTATTTTGGTAGGTTACTTTAGGTAATTTGTTAAGGGTATTTCTACTATTGCAATACCAAAGACTAGGTTGACTAGAAATGTGCTTTCTTTTTAGAGGTCTAATGAGTGTGAGTCGAGTTTTTTGAAGCTCAAGGGGTTGCTTACTTTAACTCCTACTTTGACTATTCCTATTGAGGTCCTGGGATTTACCATATATTGTGATGCTTCTGATGTTGGTTTTCTATTCTGACGTCATACGTTTGGACTATCACTTATGCATCAAGAAAACTAAAGTTCCAAGAGTGCCACTACCTTACTCATGATTTGGAGTTAGCAACGATTGTATTTGTGCTCAAAATTTAGAGGCAATGCTTTTATGGGGTTTATGATGATATTCTAACCATTGTAATATTTGGTACATCATGAGCTAGTGAAACCTTAATTTGAGATAATGTTGGTTGATCGAGATACTGAAGGATTATCGTATCCCTATTCTATACCATCTGGACAACGAAAAAATTATAGCGCATGCCTTGAGTTAGTAGGTGGTAAGTATGGGTGATTGTCCTTCATTTTAGTTTAGAAGAAGTCATTGGCTTGGGACTATCATTCCTTAGCCAACTAGATGTTCGATTTGATATTTCGGACTCATAGAGGATATTTGCTAGTGTTAAGGTTAGGTATACCTTATTTGAGAAAATTTGGAGTCACCGATTAAAGGATAAAAGACATTATGACATCAATGAATAGGTGTGTCCAAGAGGACTACCTAGGATTCTGAGGGTATTTTGAGTTATAATGGCCGCATTTGTGTTTCAAGGGTTGGAGACTTTATTAAGTTGAATTTGTGTGAGGCTCATAGGTCCATATATTCTATTCATCCTGGTACAACTAAGATGTATAATGATTTGAGGAAACATTACTGGCGGAGTGGCATTAAGAGAGATTTAACTAACTTTGTGGCTCGTTACCTATTTTGTCACAAGGTAAAGGCTTAGCATTAGAGATCTAACGCCATGATTTGGAGAATACCTATTCTAGACTGGAAGTGGGAGTAGATCACTGTGCATTTTGTTAGTGGTTTAATTCACAGTTCTTATGGTTTCAACAACATTTATGTTATTATTGATCGATGGACCAAATCAGCCCATTTTATCCAAATTTAGATTCCTTTTAGTGCCAATAGGTTCTCCCATATCTATGTTTGTGATAGAGTTTTGTTGTATGGAGTACCCATATATATTATTTCAAATAGAGGCTTAGTATTAAGTTGCAGATTTTGAAGGGCATTTTATGAGGAGTTAGGTAATCAGGTTGACCTCAATATCGCTTTTCACTCTCAGATTAATGGACCATAAGATAGGAATAATTTAGGTTCTTTAGGATATTCTCTACATGTGTGTTGGACTTTGGGGGTCACTGGTAGAAATGCTTAGCCTCAGCAGAGTTTATTGTATAATAATAAATGCTATTTAGGTATTGAGATGGCACCATTAGAGGAATTAAATGGTAGCCATGGTCGATATCCAATAGGTTAGTTTGAGACCTCTAAGATTAGGCCATATGGTCTTGACTTACTTCAAGAGTTGTTAGATAAGGTCCGGGTGATTCAACATAAGTTGAGGGTAACTCAGTAGGAATAGCTATATGGATTATAAACTTTCTACCTTGATGTTTGGAGTTAGTGACTAAGTTTTTTTTTTAGTATCGCCCATCAAATGTATGATGAAATTTAGGAGGAAGGGCAAGCTCAACCGTAAATATATTGGGACCTTTGAGATATTTCAAATTGTTGGAAAAGTACCTTATGAGTTGGCCTTGCCCCTAGATATTGATCTTGTATATAAAATTTTATATGTTTCTATGCTATAATGGTATATGCAAACTAAATCTTATGTTTCAGTGGGACTCGATTCAGTTAGATAAGAGGTTGGCCATCGTTGAAGAGCTATTCCTTATATTAATCGGGGATGTTAGGCCATTGTGCTCTATAGAGATTTAAGTGGATAAGGTTCGTTGAAGACACAGTCTAATTGAGGAGGACACCTAGGAGATAGAGAATAAAATGTGGGCCCAGTATCCCCACTCATTTATGCCTTTAGGCACACTATGAACCATTACTTTCGGGGATGAAAGTCATTTTAGTAGTGGATATTATGATGACCCTCCAGGTCTTCTTTTGTATTTCTATACTATTTATACTTTTTGAGCTTTCTATTAGCTTCCCCAAGTCATGTATGTCTTTCTGGAACATATAGCTAGATTTCGAGCAATTCATTTGGGTTTCAAAGCCTACTCCTATTTTAAAGTTTTTGTTGGTTATAATTCGGTATCGGGCTTAAACTTTAGGCTAACTTTAATTACCATCAAGGTTATTTCCTTGATTTTCATGTGTTTACAACATTCCAAGAATTTTCACAATGGCTATACATTATTTATGACTTGCCAAAACTGTCAATTTGGCAATCAAATGGTTCATTTGAATTTTCGGCTCATTTCCTTATTTTATAGATTTTGCTGATTAAGATTTGGTGTCAGACTAAATATCCTAGTAGATGACCTCAAATATAAATTTGGACAGTTCTAACATCTCTGAAATATCGATTTTAGTCTAGGTTGACATTTGGTTTGGGTCCCTAGGCACCCGAGCTCATTTTGATCTATTGGCCAGAAAGTTGAAAAATTGAAAATATGATTTTTCCATCGCATCATGAATTTCAAATTTAATGTGGTTACACAATTCATTTGCGTATATTGGATTCTTAATCGATCCCTCGGCCTTGCAAAAACTTTGATGATTTTAAAAGTTTCAACTGATAGCCGGTGCTCTGTGATCGCACCTCTTGAAAAGAGATCTCCCCTTAGTGTGTAGAGGAGAGAGTGCGATGAACTACAAGTTTTTGTGATCTCAACACCTACTATTGATTCTAGGTTGAGTGATTTCACACCTACATGTGCAATTGCAACACCTGAATACCTGGAAGGGGTATAAATAGACGCCATAGTCAGCAAGATCTAAAAATCCTAAAGGAGAGGCAAATCTTGGGTTTATGTTTTGATATTCTTTGGCCTAGTTTGGTTATCTATTATTCCATGATTTCCATTTGAATTCATGGTAAATTTCTTTCAATTTCTTAATAAACTCCTAGAAATTAGGGCTTCGATCTCCTAAACTTTAAGGGTAAATTTGAGACCCGAATTGTGTTCCATTTGTGCTCAACTTTTGAGAACGACTTCCTTTTCCTTCGAGGGACCTTGTGAGGGTTTTAATTTTTGGATTTCATTATCAAGCCTCGTAGGCCTATTCTTAACACCAAAATCAACCTGACTCTTAATATGTCCACATGGATCTTGTTTTACTCCTAGTAATGCGTAGATTAAGGTTTTTTATAGAATGATGACATTTCAGGATAGTGAAGTGAAGACATATATTTTGTGGCCAATTCAAGAATTTATAGTTCAACTTTGAGGTAGGCTTCTATAAACTCTTCTTCATAAGATGATGGATGTTATATATTGCATGTGAATGTGAATGTTAAGATTAATTATGGGTAGAATGACTTAGTCTTGATTATTAAAGTTAGGGGATTAGATTACGGTTTTGACACGAAAGGTGAAATTCTTATTACACTTTCAGAATCCCGTTGCCTCCTCCCTATATTGAACTAATTTGCCGAATGAATATGATATGGTGCTAGGTTTGGGATATGGTTTAAGTGTTGGAAGCATGGTTAGTTTAATCAACCTTATTTGGTTTATTTTTAGTAACCTTGAACCAGTAATATAGGTGGAGTTGACATTTTCACCAATGTTCTAGGTGGAATTCCTATCATAGGATTGATTATGGCTTATGGAGCATCAAGACGCGAGTTTAGATAACTTATCTTAATCTCGGAAATATATTTCTTAAATATTGAATTTGAGGATTAGAAGTGGGTTCTTTCATCCCACCTTATTCCAAGAATTATGTTATCCCATGTTGTTTTATTTGTGGATGTTAGACATAGTTGATACTTGTATTCCTTTAGAGTATGGTTACATTGAGACTTAGTGAGTCATGATAGCGTTCGCCCTGAGAATCATTAATGGCTCATTGCCATGACCTTGGCATAAATTTGATATTTGGCCTACGGAGATGATATTCCTCAAAAATTTGATATTTGTTCTATAGGGGTGATATGTCTCATAGTTATGATTTATGGACTAGTTCTACATTATGTATCCTATATTTGAGATTCTTATTGATAGTGTGCCTCCTATATGTAAGATTCTTAATGATATCTCATAGATATGTGATTCCTATAGATATTATGCCTCCTTGATGTAAGATGGTTATAAATATGCTTTATAGCTTGTTGATATATTAGGTTTCAAAGTTATGCTATGGCTTACAAATATGAATATTGATATGAGCTCCAGCTGTGTATCTGGGCCTAAGGCCGTGATTATGATGTTGTAATTATTCTGGACACATTATTGGGCCAAAGGTCATGTTATGATATCAGTTGGGCAGCCAGGAAGTATTTATCCTTATAAAGTATGTGGTCGTAGTTTATGTATATGTAAGACCCCACAAAATTATAAGCTTAATTCAATCTGTTAAAGCTTGAAAAGAGGTCCCAAACATAGAATCTCCTAGCTAAGTATTCAAACTTAGTGCTATTTTAGCCTTCAAAAGTTTGCGTTCTTATTTCAAGAAATTTACATCCATAAACTTTTGATATTCATGTTAATCCATGATCAAAAAGATTAATAGGGTTCCCGAACGAGTTTTGAGTTTTTCGAACCTCGTTTAGACCACGTTTGGGTCTCAAAATAGTGGACCAATGCCATCTTGGAGCACTGCATAGCCTATCTTGTTGGTTAATATTGTTCCAGGACAGCCAGTCAAAAGTACTAAGGCTTGACGTGATCATGGCGCAACACATTGGGTATCGCGTCTATGCCATCAATGCACCACGTTGACTAGCGCGTCAGCACCCAATTTCAGTCATTAAAACAGTCATGACCCCAGGGTTATTTTAGTCTTTTTCCCACCCTTATATAAGCCTATAACAGGAGATTCATCCCTTAATTCACCAAAATATATTGTTTCTCACAAAATCCCTTAAGAACAAACTTAGGGTTTTCAATTAAGGATCTAAATTCAAGGGAATTCCACTATTAATCTTCAAAAAGCTTCCAGTTAAGGTATGTTAGATGTTGATTCTTGTGTCACTTCCACCCAAGAAGTTCACGAATCCTTTTCTAAATTTAGAGATTTGATATTTATGAGTTTTTATGATTTATGTGAATTGAAAATTGAAGTTCATGTGTTGTTGAGTTATTAATTCATGTTCTAGGCTACAAGTGCTAAGGTTTGATCCTAATATGTGATGACTTATGTGACGTTCATGATAAACCTTTCAAGATCCAAGATTGATTGATGTATCCATGATAACTAGGTGTACAAATTGTTGTATAACCAAAGCATGCTCCCCATATGTTTGATAAAATGCTTATGTGAAAGAAATAGAGGCATTATATCATGTTGACAAGAAATCACTAATCTTGTATAAGTTAATGCATTCTAAGTGTTTGTTGAGAGGCCTTAGTAAATGAATTATGAGATGTTGTATGCATCCCTATACATATGCCGGGTTAAGACTTCCAAGTGCTTGAAGAGATACTTCGTTGATTATATTGAAAACGATAGTCCATTGTCTTCTTATTCAAGAGTTACCATGTCTTGTATTATGTATGCTATAGAGTCCTGGGGGTATTTAATACCCAACAATTTAGCTGTGTGCCTAGAGCCATTGTCAGTTATAGTACTCTTAGTCATGTATGATCAATAGAACTCAGTCAGTTACATGACTTAGGAAAATTCAATAACCTCATTATCATTCCAAGTCAAGTTCAACATTCAGTTCAGAACTCAGTAATATTCAAATATACAGTTCAGAATGCAATAGCATTCAGTTAGTTAACAAAATTCAGCAGTATTCCATCAGTCAACGGAACTCAGTAAACTCAGTCTAGTTTAGTTAATTAGTATGATCAGTAACTAATTTAGTTCAGTCGAGTACAGTCAAAGAATTAGTTTAGAGTCTATTCAGTTGGGAGTAAGATTCTCCACTGAGTGAGGGCAGGGACGACAACTTCCCTGTTAGTTAGGCAGAGTCGTTAGTAGCAATCATGTACTCAAGAAATACATAGCCAGCGCAGGATGAGGACTAACCCCCTTAGACTAAGGCTTGGCTACCTTCCTGGAGTCACCCATTAGATTAGGCTTGACTTCCTGTTGAGGGTCACCCGTTAGACAGGCTTGACCATAGAAGTGTCTTTACCCGTAGCACGATACTAATACCCTTCCATCTGCAGTTGGACACCACTAGTTCAGATTCGGGGCATGTCGGTTAGATGACTACCTCCCACAGTCTCAATTTTAGATTGAATCTTAGTAATAGAATTCAGATCAGAATTACTAAAATTAGGACTATCAGATACAACCACTTAGCTCAGTAAAGAACTTAGATTGTTTCAAAGATTTAGAGATCTCCAGCTAGATAGGCCTGATGTCAGATTTAATCAAGAAGTATCTTTAACCTCAGATATCAATTATCAGTAGACCTAGTTATTCAGTATCTTAGTATTAGTAAACTCAGTAATCAGTGTTACTACGATTTCAGTTATAGTTTATGCATTCATACATGTATCCTAAATTAGCATACTTGTGTATTCAATCAGTATTATTCATGCATACGAACCCTTACATTTAGCCTTACCTCATCTAGCGTACCAGTACATTCTCACCTACTGACGCATATTTTTCTCTTGCGTTATAGTGTCTTATACCATAAGTTCAGAAGCACGAGCTCCAGAGCATACTTAGTAGTTCAGACTCATCTAGCAGTAATAGACTTAGTAGTGAGTCCTCATCATTTGAGCATGTTCCTCGTCTGCTTAGAATTTTAGCAACTGGGAAGTGGTTTCGTAGGGGTATTTTAGTCTTTTATCTCACCCTAAACTATACCCACAACATGAGTGACAAGGTCGCTCTTATTCAACTAGAGTGACTAATGCATCCTCATGCTAACCATGAGACATGAAGTTTTATTCAGCAGGATTCAATCCTACAAGACAAAAATTCCAATATATACGCTAAAGTAACTTAAATGATTCAACTAAACTATAACACCCCGCATGTTTGAGCTAGACATTAAACCATTGTTCCTACCTATGTAAATTCTAATCCCAGGATTTGTATTATAATAAATATGTCATGACATTTATCCTAGTATGTGAATTTATTATGAAGTTGAAAAATGTTCATAGGAATCACTTAGTGCAAAGTGGAGCTAAGAGCCTTTGATTCGGATAAATTTTGGTATTTAATTCTACAAGGATAAACTTTGAATGTGTATAACTTTTGGAATATGTGTAATTTTTCATATAAATGCCACCAAATCATATATAGTTTAATTATCTTTCCAATGATACAGATTTTACCTTAATTAGATACCAGAGCGACAAGTGATTACCATTTTCATGAGAAATAGTAAGGTTTCATGATAGGGCCTCATGGCGGAGGCCATTCCCATGGAATAGGGTCCGCATTGTAGAGGCCATTCTCTCAGAAAAGAGTCTACGCGATGGAGGCTATTCCCCCACTATTCATTATTTAAGGGGCCAAGGGGTAATTTTATCCTTTCCCCTCAACCCACTTGTCCAAAACATGACTTATAATACTCAAAAGGACATTATTTGCCCATTATCATCAAAATCACTCATGTAGAAACCTACCCTTCCCGAATAACAAAATTCAAGATTCTTCTCTCAAGAACGTACAAATTTATGTTTTGATTTGAATACTTCTTCAAGAATTTATCCAATTAAGGTATGTGGGGTTTTTAACAAGGTTAATCTCTTATCATTATGCATAAAAGTTTTATTTACAAGTTGAATCTAAATGTTTTAAATTAGGGTTCATCCCTAAATTTTCATGTACTGAAGCATAGCATTACCCTGTGATTTAAAGGACTAAAGCGCATAAGAGTTGTAATTATTCATGTTCTAAAAGACAAGTTTGATATTTTGTCTTAAATTCCATTATTTTGACAAGAAAGTGTTATTCTCCTAAGTTTAATACATCTCCATACTTAAATTCATGTATTATACTAATGTATTAAACTTTCAAATGTTTTGGGTCTCTGAAATTTGACTCTACATTACTATTTTAAGAGTTGTTATTGTATTTTAGTAATCATTCAGTGCTGGGGGTTATGAACACCCGATACCTATATGTTTAATTGATATTTCAGACATTTCAAATTATAAGTAAGTCATCCTATGATTTTATTGTTAAACTCAAATTTTTATGCTCATATTTAGAAATATCAGTTTACATGTTTATGATTACTTCAAAATCTATATGCACTGATGTTTTTAAAATACCATGACCTAAGCATATCAGTTTCAGTGCATGCACCAATTAGTATTTCAGTGTCTTTTAGTTGGGAGTAGAATTTAGTATCGAGTAGTACGTATGGGTTCAACGTATCTTACTTCCTAAGAAACTATATTCCACCATAGGTTTAGGGGCATCACTAGAGAGTGTTTCCTCTTTCCCATTATGGGATCAGTTTAGTGATCTCTCTAGTTCAGGTCTACTTTAAGCGCAAGGATAGAACAACCATCCTTAACTTACACTAGACATTTGACTACATGATAGCTCACATGGTTTATATCAATTACATGATAGCTCCCATAGTTTCAGTCAGTATTCAGTTTAAATCAGTTTAGGTTTACTTGACCAAGTAGATAGATTTCAGTAATTATTTATTTTGTATTATTGATTATTTATTTTATTCTGATCATGTCAGTACATGCGATACATGGTTTTGCATTCTTAGTTTTACATATTCATGTTTTCACGCTCAGTATCCGTACATGATCCTCAATTCTATTTTATAGCATGTTCACCTTTTTATGAGATTTACTTATAGTATTCATGATTTATTTCTTCCCAGTTTCAGTTCTACTTAATCTACAAAAGTAAAGATTTATGAAACTAAGTTTAGTGATTCACTATCTTATTAGATTATGTTTATTATTCATGTTTAAGATACTACATATTTCAGTTTATTTTAGTCTCTTGGTAAGTCTATTTGCACTCAGCATCCAATAATTAAGATTATTTATCTATTCAATTTTACTTACTGCATTCGTCCCCACTTACTCAGTGCATTCCAGAAGTACTAACCATATATATATTTATTTGGCTACATTCTTTCATAATGTAGGTTCCAATTATATCCCAAACATAATAATCAGGCAGTTCTCTGCTTTCAGCTAGCAGGTGACAAGTCATCTTGTTTTGGGAACTCCAATCCATTGTAGTTCATGTGCTATACTTTTTATTATTCATATGTATTGATTAGTGGTACTTAGAGGCATGTCCGAGCTAAATAGTCAATATAGTAGCAACTCCATAGATAGTCAATCAAGGTTATTACATATAATTCAAGTTTCTTTCTTTAGTTTTATTATGTTGTAAACTTTTTCAATATTTCACTTATTTAAAATTTCTCATAATTATACTTCCACTCAACAAATTTAGTTTTATATAATTTAAATCCGCTGCTCAAGCAGTATGGAAGATCGTGTGTTATCTTTGGATCATTTGTGGTTTTAAAAATTATGTTATGGATAGGTGTAGTCTTGGGTATTGAAAAACTTAGTATAAAATCAAAGAGTTCAAGTGTACTACGGTTTGTATGATGTTGTGTCTAGTAGAATATTGCAGAACGGTACAAAGAGGTCTATACTTTTCCTTGAGAGGCTACTAGGCATTTATGATATGTTTCCCTTATTTCATATATCATATGATATAGTAGAAATGTTCTCTAAGGAAGTTATGCACATTCTTACGTTAGTCCATTCATGTTAACTCAGCCTTATTCTTGATGCAATAAAAATAGACAAGCTTAAATCCTTATAAATAGAGTTTTCTCAGAAAGTACCCATAGGCAGTTATAGGATTATATGTAGACATGAAAGTATGCCATCAGTACTTTTAAGTTCTGAAGTTTAAAAGATTTCATTCATGTTCAAGAAAATCATGCACTAAGCTAAAGTGAGATGTACTTACGAATCCCTTCTTAGAATCCTATGATAACATATGACCTAAAGTTAGAAGCATGAACCTAGAAGTTTAACATCGATAAAGAAAGGATAGTGTTTATATGGATTTAGTAGATTATGTATTCATGGGTCTAGTTATATGAAAGGTTAATTTGTAGGCTTGAAGAAGTGTATACAAGAATTTTATGTTTGTTGATTTGAAATTTTGTATGATGATGTGAGGAATATTGGTGTAATGATAATTCTTATAGTTTGGAAAAAAATAAGTTTAGAGATGTGATATTAGTACATATGAAGGAACAAAGGCAGATTATATATTTAGTTATGCAAGTATGTTGTCAAGAAGGGTGTAAGTATGTGATGATTATTGAATATAAAAAAGTTAAGAATAGTATATATTAAGGGAGTGTTCACGAATGAGATTAGTTTAGTTCATTAAAAGTTTAGTAATATCGATGTTTAGTGTTATCTATGTTTGAATTATTGATGGTTGAGCTAATAGAAAGAAGAGTTGAATTCCTAGATGGTGTGAACGTAGGGTAAGGTGATACTCCTAAAAATTTTAAGTTAGTCAGTGTTTAAGTTATTATATGATGATTATTGAGGTAGTAGAAATTTAAAAGTTGTATCTCAGAAAAAAGTATTAGCAGTGGGGTTTATATTTTTAGGTGTTGTTTTTTGGGTGAGTTTATTATTTATGTGTTGTTATATCTTGGGATCTGGTGTAAAGTTGTTGCATTTCAGTTTAGAGTTTATTAAAGGTGTCCACAGACTCAGAATGATATCTTAAAGCCAAGGGGGAGATGATATAACAACGAACCAAATCATGCTCTCAGATTTTAGTAGTGATGCCAGGGTATTTTAGAACATCAGTAGGTGAGGAAAATGTTTTACTCATTCTTATCTTGGTACAAATTTTTGTTCTTTAATCATCACGACATCTACTCAAGCCTCACAAGTCAGCTGCATGATCATCGATCATATTCACGCTCTTTTCCTAGAATAATGAATGCTTATAGTTTCTAGTATAAGGAGTTCCATTTCACTAAAAAGTACAAATCATATTCCATTAATTTAAGAACTCCAAACTAGAATCATGCTGCTCATAACTCATGTGCTTATGCTTTACAAATTGTCCAGTTCCAGCTATACATGGTACACCATTAATGATCCATGAAATTCAAATTATGTCATATAGGTCCTCAGATTAGATCTCTTTGATGAATTTATGATGTTGATATTCTATTCCTCAAGTCTGAGTTACATGTCAAAGTTACATATGGTATCCTTCTATGCTTCAGGATCTCATGTTCTAATCTTTCAGTGACCCCTCCTTATGAAATGATAGAGGTAATGAGTAATTGTAAAGATGGGAGAGAGTAAATGTTTTATGTTGGGGAAAGATTATTGTATACTTGTTTTGTCTAAGAATATAAGTGTGTAGGAAGATTGTGGCAAAGCTTTTTGTATAAGTCGTGGTTAGTTGAGAATTCCACATGTGTCTTCTTAATAATAATGCAAGAAAATTGTTTTTGATAAAGGTTTAGAGGACATGAGAAAGATGATTTTATTGATGTTTTCCTAGAAGTTCATATGTGATTATACTGATAGGATTTAATGTCATGTTGGTAATAAGTGGATGGGTGCATTGTTCGCTAGTGAATTCCTAGTAAGAGTTGAATTTAGTTGTTTAAGTGGTGAGAAGAATTATTCTTGAGAAGTTTTGAAAATTCATGGGGTATTGAATTCATGGTTCAGACTGGTATTATGGTGTTATGTGTATACCTTGTAATTTTGAGTTAGGCTTGAACATGATGAGAGTATGTACCTCAACTCATACTTCCATTGAAGTAGTTATATGTACTCATGCAAGTATTTAAGGAGAGAGGATAAGGTTAAATTGGACAGTTGCATTGACTAGGCCTAGTAATTTTATCCCAACTTATGTTTCACAAGCCTATGTTCCATGTTACAAAGTTATAGCCACATCAAGATTTCTTACTTAGATATCATATTCAAATCATGCCCAGGATTCTTTTCTCTCGAATGTTATTAGCACTTCTTAGCAAAAGTGTTGAAGAAATACCACGGTTGAGGGTAAACTTTTAGTATGATTTAGTTTGTATATACAAAAATTTAGTTTAGTAGTCAGACAAATAAGCTTTGTTAGTTTTCCAACTTTCTTTCTAGTCTTACTATCAAAAGTTCATAAATATGGCTATTTTTTGAGGTAATTTCTTCACATACATGTAAGCTGCGAATTCAGTTTAGTGCAAGTATTATGCCTAAGATTTAGATATGTAGTCATGATTTAGTTCATAACTATTCAGTAAATGATCTCAATTTTCAAAGTATTCCAACTCAGACATTGTAATACCTATTGTACAACCCCGGTCTCATTATCTCCTGATCCGTTCATAGATAATGTACTTGTGATGCCATGAAGCCCCTTTTTTATCCCAATATGTGTTTTGTTGAGGAACAATTTTTAATGAGAAATTATGTACTTTATTCAATCCTTAGTAAATCTTGGAATTTTATGGCATCAGTTATCACTTCGTAGTTCTATATATAAGTTCATATCATGAACATTTCAAGTGAGTTCTAAACTATAAACATGAATCAGCTCTTTATATTAAATAAAGTCAAGTCAGCTCAGAAATCAGTTTCATGATAAAATTATAATATTTCAGCTCATCTATATCCTTCATTACTAGACATGTTATTTGTACATCATTCCACACTTATAAGGCTTCAACAAATTTCAATCCATCATACAAAGACAAATGATTCCATGGGAAGATAATGTAACACCCTGCATGTTTATGCTAGACATCGAACCATCATTCCTATGTGTGTAAAATCTAATCCCATTATTTATATTTGAATACATGTGTCATGATATTTATCTTAGACTTGAATTGCTAATGAGGTGAAAAATGTTCAAAGGAATCACTTAGAGCAAAGTTGAGCTAAGAGCCTTTGATTCGGCCAAATTTTGGTACTCGATTCTACAAGGGTAAACTTTGAACGTGTATAACTTTTGTCATATGTGGAAATTTCCATATCAAGTCCCACCAAATGATATATAATTGAATTAACTTTCCAACTATATTATTTTCGGCTTAATTCGATACCCGAGCGAAAAGTTATGATCATTTTAGTAAGAAACAGTAAAGTTCTGCAATAGGGCCGCGGCATGGAGGCCATTCCTTCAAAATAAGGTCTGTGTGGTAGATTCCATTCCCCTAGAATAGGGTTCATGCCGCGGAGGACATTCCCCCAAAATAGGATACACGCTGTGGAGGCTATTCCTTCACTTTTAATGATTTAAGCGGCAAAGGGGTAATTTGGTCCTTTCCCCTCAACCCCAGTGCCCAAAACATGAATTATTATAGTCAAAATGGCATTATTTTCCTATTATCATGAAAATAACTCACGTGGAAACCCTCCCATCTCCCAATAATAAAATTCAAGCTTTTTCTGTCAAGAACCCACGAATTTAAGATCCGATTTCTGGATTTCTTCAAAAATTCATCCAATTAAGGTATGTGGGATTTTGAACAAGGTTAGTCTTTAATCCTTGTACCTAAAAGTATGATTTTCAAGTTGAATTTACATGTTTTAAATTAGGGTTCATCCCCAAATTCTCATGTATTGAAGCATAGTATTAACCTATGATTTAAAGGACTAAAGAGCATAAAAGTTGTACTTATTCATGTTCTAAACTACAAGCTTAATATGTTGTCTTGAATTTCGTTATTTTGATGAAAAACTATTATTATCCTGAGTTTAATACGATTCCATGCTTAAATTCATATATTATACTCATTTATTGAACTGTCCAATGTTTTGTGTCTCTTAATTTTGACTCCGTATTACTATTTTAAGTGTTGTTATTGTATTTTAGTAATCTATGTTGACGGGTTATGAACTCCTGAGACCTATGTGTTTACTTGCTATTTTAGACTTTTTAAATTACAAGTCAGTTAGCCCACGATTTATTGTTAAACTAAGTTTGTTATTCTCATGTCGGGTAGTATCAGTTTACATGTTTATGATTACTTCAGACTCTGTATGCACTGATGTTTTCAAAATACCATGGCCTGAGTTTATAAGCTTTAGTGCGTACACCAGTTAGTATTTCAGTATCTTTTAGTTGAGAGTAGGATTTCGCACCGAGTGGGAACTGTGGGTTAAGTGTATCCTAATTCCTTAGAAACTCTGTGACACCATAGGTTTAGGGGCCTCGCCAGAGAGTGTATCCCTTGCCCAATATGAGCTTAGTTTAGTGACCACTCTAATTCAGGTTCTAGTTTGATAGAAATGATAGAACAACCATCTTCAATGTGGATCAAACGTTGGACTCCATGATTATTCACATGGTTTATGTCAGTTACATGATAAGTCCCACGGTTTCAGTTAGTATTTAGTTTATCTCAGTACAAGTTTTCTTGACCCAGTAGACATATTTAAGTAATTATTCAATTAGTTTTACAGATTATTCATGTTATTCAAATCATGTCAGTATATGCAATACTTTTTTCTCATTCTCAGTTTTACATGTTCATGTTTTTATGCTTAGTCTTCATACATGATCCTTAGTTCAATTTTACAACATGTTCCACTTTCCATGAGATTTACATATAGTATTCTTGATTAACTGCTTCAAGGCTTCAGTACTACTTATTCTACAAAAGTAAGGATTTATGAAACTAAATGTAGTGATTCACTACCTTATCATATTATGTTTGTTACTGATTTTTTAAGATACTTAAGATTTCAGTCTATTTTAGTCTCTTGGCAAGTCTACTTGCACTTAGCATGCATGTTTTAAGACTATACATCTATTTAGTTTTACTTATTGCATTCAACACTGCTTACTCAGTACATTCTAAAAGAATTGACCACATGTACTTCTGTGTGAATACATTGTTTCATAATGTATGAACCAGTTGTAGCCTACAAATCATAATCAAGTAGTTCTCAGCTTTCATCCAGTTGGTGATAAGTCCTCTTGTTTCGAGGACTACAGTCCATTACAGTTAATGTGTTGTATTTTTTATTATTCATATGTATTGATTAGTGGTGGTTTAAGGCATATCCCAGCTATCTATAGTCAATATAGTAGTGGCTTCATAGATAGTAAGTCAGGGTCAATATTTCACTTATTTTGATTTTCTCATAATTATGCTTCCGCTCAACATATTTATTTTTTATACAATTTAAATCATTTCCTTAAGCAGTATGCCAGATCATGGGTTAACGTGGGATCATTTGTGGTTCCAAACACCGTGTTACGACTAGGGGGTTGTCTCGGGTTGTGACATAAACTCAAGTCTTACCAATTAATCATTCAAACACCTAAAACTCATCCCAATCTAACAAGATGTCACAATTATACTATAACATATCCTAATATAACAAAGAACAAGCCTAACCTTCCTCAAATCCAAGGAAATCTCAAGAACTGCTAAACCTTCACTTTTTTCTTCCAAGAAACTTCTTCAAGGTACCAAGCTATCAAAAGCACTATCTACACATTATAACAAGAACATCAATACCCTTATTGCACTATTGTGCTTGCGGTCCAAAAACTAATACCAAAACCCCTATTTGGGTCCCACATATTGAAAACACATTTTTTAAGGTATACCTAATGTTCATACACCATCAAGAAATCATAATCCTCAAAAAATAGGTGAAGACTAATATTATTTGGGTTTAAATAATGCCTCCAATCTATTTGGTGCTTTGGTCAGGAATTCAAGAAATTCAAGCATGAATTGAAAGAATTCAGATCTCGAATCCATTGTTTATCATTAAAATATAAGTTAACTGAGCTCCTAAGACTCAATTTTAGTTTAGCACACCATTTTAGGTTCCTAGGATTCAAAGATAAGAGAAAAGTGCCCAAAACACAGTGTTAAAAGCCTTCAAATACCCAACTTCGGCATCTAAGTGTCGTGATTGTCATCCACGTATGGTAATCGCGCAAGGGCGATTACGAACCCTTTCATGGCAATCCCTATTGGGTGATCATAATTCCCTTTGCGTGATCATGCACACCTCAACACAAGCAAACTTAGGAAATTTCCAAGTTTTCCAACGATGCCTCAAGATTTTTTTGGGATTAGATATAAACAAATAAACTATGTAACCACGCTAATTTTGATGTTTCAAATGCGTTGGCAAATTTGGATTTTCCGTTTGAAGTCATTTCAACCAAATGTGGGCGCTACTACCAAAGTTTCAAATTTCCAACTTTCTGACCAATAGTTCAAAATGAGCTTGGTTGTATTTGAACCAAAACCAAAGGTCTACCTAGCCTAAAATCAATATTTCTGAGCTGACGGCAATGTTTGAATTTGCATTCAAGATCATTTCACCAAAGTTTTTGCCCGATAACCATTTGGAACCAACAAAGACTTTAAACAGGGAATTGACTCTAAGGGTGTGTTTGGTATGATAGAAAATGTTTCCTAGAAAATGTTTTCCTATTTTCCCTTGTATGGTTGGAATAAAATGTTTGGAAAACATTTTCCACAACAACTCATTTTCCCTCAAATTTCCTAAATTTGAGGGAAAATGACTTCTCTCATGGGCCAAGGGAAGTCATTTTACAAAAAATAACAAATGTGACTTATGACCCCACCCCCACCCCTCTTCCACCCCAACAGGAAATTTGAGGGAAAATGACTTCTCTCATGGGCCAAGGGAAGTCATTTTACAAAAAATAACAAATGTGACTTATGACCCCACCCCCACCCCTCTTCCACCCCAACAACATTCATATTCATATGACTCAAAAAATTCACATTTCTCAAAAATTTACATTGCTTGGAAATATTTTTCACTGTCCTTTGCTTTAATTCTTCACTGCTTGAAATAAAAAATAGTGAAGCCCAAATTTTTCCCATTTCCAATGTTCGTTGAATATATTGTTAGTTTCATATGAATCGAGGAAGACTTACCTATGTTACTTTTGCTAATTGCATGTTTCATTTTGTCATCGATGTAACTTGTTTCACGAGGTTGAATTAGCTTGTCGTTCCGTTATATTTCTATTGATTGTAGTATCTTGAGATTGTCCTGACAAAACATTGAAAGTGTCTCCTATATTTGCTAATTAATAGTTGCTTAAATTTAGTTATTGTAATATTTTAGTATTCAATATTGATATTATTTGTTATGCTTAAATTAGTTATTACAAATTGTTGAGTTGCTAGAGGCACTGATATACTAGTTAACAGTTAGTAGTATTTTCTAAAAAAATATTTTTGCACTCACCAATCAAACACTAGAAAATATTTTTCTAAAAAATAGTCTCTACTCCCCAACCAAACACCATAAAATATTTTTCGGAAAATATTTTCCACTCACCAACCAAACATGAGAAAATAAACAGAAAACGAACTTATTTTCGAGGAAAACATTTTCCAAGAAAACATTTTCCATGGAAAATATTTTCCATCATACCAAACACACCCTAAAAACCAAATGAACTACCTGGTAACCGAGCTATCAGTTTCATCAAGTCATAAATGACTTGGGGAAACTATGGAATAGCTCTAACAGCAAAAATAAAAAAAAAATATGAAAAATATCCTAAAGGGTTATTACAGTATCCATACTGATGGAACTTTTGTCCCCCAAAAGTTAAAGTTGAGAAAGTACCTGAAGTCTCGAATAGGTTAGGATACTGGGCCAATATATCACTCTCAATCTCCCATGTGGCCACTCCATTAGGCCGTACCTCCATTGACCCTTAACTATAAGAATCTCCCTAGTACGCAAATGCCTCACATCACTAGCCAAAATAAGCATAGCCTCCTCTATAAAGGTTAAATGTTCATCTTTCTGGACTAAGTCCCATCTAAGCACATAGGACAGATCAAGAATATACCACCGCAACATAAAGACTTGGAAAACTGGGAGAACAACAACAAAATCTAGAGGTAAGGATAACTCATAAGATACCTCACCAACTATGTGGAGAATCTCAAAAGGACCAATGTATCAAGGACTAAGCTTACCCTTCCTCCAAATCTCACTACACTCTTCACGGGTGATACACGGAGGAATTCATGGTCACCAACCCTAAATCTAAAGGCATGAAACCTACTATCTGGAAAGGCCTTCTGCCTACTATTGGTTGCTCTCAGCCTGTCCTGAATCACCTTGACTCTATCCAACGAGACTTGAAGCAAATCCATACCACGGGTCCTCACCTCGAAAGTTTAAGACAACCTGAATGGAGAACGGCATCTCCTACCATACAAAGCCTCAAAAAGTGACATCTCAACACTAAATTGATAACTATTGTTATATGTGAAATCTGCTAAGGCTAAGTATTGATCCCAGAAGCCTCCAAAATCCCTAACACAGGTTAAAGCATATCCTCAAGTATCTAAATAGTTTGCTCGGACAAACCATCAGTCAGCGGGTAAAAGGTTGTACTCAAATCCACTTGAGTACCCAACTCCTCTTGAAATGGCCTCCAAAACCTCAAAGTAAACATATATCCATAGTCTTAAATGATAGAAATGGGCATCCCATACAAACGGACTATCTCCCGCATATAGATATGGGCTAATCTTTAAGCATTGAAGGTCATCTGAATAGGAATGAAGTATGCTGACTTAGTCAAACTATCAACAAAAACCTAAATGAAATTGGAAATACAGGAGGTACGACACAAATTACTAATAAAGTCCATAGACATCCATTCCTATTTCCAAGCGGGAATGGGCAACTCTGAATAAAACTACCACAACGCAGATGCTCGACCTTTACCTACTTACAACATAGGAAATGAGCTACAAAGTATGCCATATCTCTCTCAATACCACTCCACTAATAATGCAACATCGAATCTCTATACATCTTGGTTATACCAAGATGAATAGAATATCTAGAGCTGTGAGCCTTATGCAATATCATCTAAATCAAGTCAACTATCTGAGGAACACAAATACAGCCATCAAACCTTAAAATATCCTTAAAATCAATAGTGTACCTCTCAGACTAACCACTCAACGCCTGATCACGAAGGGAGAAAAGCTTACCACTTTCATACTGATGATTATGAATCTACTCAAATAGTGAGGACCACGCCTCCATACTAGCTAAAATCCTTCTATGATCTAAAATATCAAGGCAAGCCATTTAATTAGCTAAGGACTGAATGTCCCATGCCAAAGTCCTATGAGAAATTGATATGTAAGGAAAGCTACCCATACTCACTGCCTTACGATTTAAGGCATTAGCTACCATATTTGCCTTACCCCAATGATATAAGATTAAAATATCATAGTCCTTAAGCAGCACTATCCATTTATGTTATCGACTATTAAGCTCTTGATGCATCATAAGGTGTTGAAGGCTTTGATGATCGGTGAAAATCTCATAATGCATCCGATATAGATAATTTCTTCAAATCTTAATTGCAAAAACTATCGCTGCCAACATCAAATCAAAAGTGGGATAGTTGTGCTCATGTACCTTAAGTTGTCTAGAATCATAAGAAATGACGCAACACTTATGCATCAAAACACAACTTAGACCAATACCAGAAGAATCACAAAACATAGTGAATCCCTCACCCTCAATAGAAAAAGCTAGCACAGGAGGTAAAATAAGGAAATCCCTAACCTTTCTAAAGCTCAACTAGCACTCCTTGGACCATTAGAGAAGAATCTCCTTCTGAGTCAATCTGGTCATAAGGGATAAAATAGTAGCAAAGCCCTCGACAAAGCATCTATAATAAAAGGCCAACCCATTGGAGATATAAATCTCAGTCAGAGATATAGGTCTAGACCAATCACGAATTGCCTATATCTTCGAAGGGTCTACCATAATACCATCCATAGCCACCACATGGCCAACGAATGTCAATGACTCAAGCCAAAATTCACACTTGGACGACTTGGCAAAAAGAAAATGATCTCTTAATGTTTGTAGCACTCTCGTCAGAAGCTGCACATGCTCCTTGCTACTCCTCGAATATACAAGAATGTCATCAATGAACACAATTACAAAGGAGTCAGTAAGTCCTGAATATTTGTTTTATTAAATCTATGAATGTAACTATAACATCCAAAGTCTCAGCCTTGGGTCTAGCAATTACTACATATAATTGACCATTCCCACCATCTAGCTAGACACCTAACCGACCTCCTATCCTGCCTTCCTAAGAACCTTCTCAAGCACCCTGGTAACCATCCTAATGACTATAAATACCACTTTTACTCGATGAATGAACTTCCCTAATAGGTGTAACATCCTGAGATGAAATAACTATTAGATTAAAACTAGGGCAATCCCACAAATAATGACCAAGAAGTCCAGAACCAATACATTTTGCTGACCCAGAACAACAACCATATCTAGAATTACTCAAAGATAAACCCCTTGACTAATCATTGCTTTTGCCAAGTTGACCACTAGCATCAAGCTGACCTTCATTAGTAATCTAAAGAATTGCCTTAACTGGTTCACTAGGCTGACTTTGAGGTTGAAAAGATAGACATGGAGAATACCCAACATTATAAATACCACTTCTGAATTAGAAACCACTATGAATCCAATTGTATCTGCTCTGAAATCTAGGACTCTTATCATGGCCCTCATGACTATCATAGTGCATCTAATTCATCACCTTAGATTGATCCAAAATCTCAACAATAGTCCTATCCATAGTATCTAAAAAATAAGTATCCATACGAATAGGTAGTCTTACCCCTCTAGCAATACAACAAACTCTCTCATACTCAGTATCAAAAATAGAAGTCCCATGCTTGGCTAACTCATAAAAATGGGCCTTATACTCAGCAATTGTCATCTAGTCCTTCTCCAATCTAGAGAACTAACCCCTTAACGGATCTCTAAAGATGTAGAATATACTTCTCTAACACCATCTTTGACAACTGAGTCCAAGACAAGGGAGAAGATCCAATTGGTCTAGAATCCATATAACCTCTCCACCAATGATGAGAAGAGAAATCCAATTTAAATATGTTGTAATCCACATCACCACTTTCAATAAGGTGTAAACCACGTAACCTATCCACATAAAAAGTAAGAAACTTATACGCTTCCTTGCCTAAAGCACTAGAAAATCTAAGTGGAGCCAACCTCAAGAATCTTCCCAACATTTTCTACTCCTTAAAAGACATAACAAGTTGAGTCACAACTGGATAAGTAGCTACTGATTGAACAACTGCCGATGTAGGGGAACCTCAACTCTAGGAGCCAAAGCTATAGGTTGCTTCCCTGCCCCAGTGGAACTCCGATCAGTAGACTGTGCACCATGAGATAGTACAACACCAATAATCCCCCAAAGGTGAATCAAAACATCTCTAAGAAATAAGAAGGAAACAAAACCTTATAGAACTGGGCTGGTCCATAGCACACAACTGGCTATTATTGAAGAATCTCTAGCTTAAGTGCAGGAATAGGGTCTAGGGAGGTCAACCTATTATGGTCCCTAGCTGGGTAAACATAACGAAGTTATGCTCAACCTCTAGGTTGTCCACGAATAGGAGTAGGATCCTTGGGATAGATCTCAGGACACTCATCTCATGTAGAGGTAGCATGTGTCCTGGCCATCTACCAAAAAGTAATGTCAAAGAAATATTCTATGAATCAAATTAGAATTTTAGCATGATATGACTTAAAGAAGTGAATAACCACTAAGAATGTCCCATAGCCTCCCGAAGATAGGAAAAGACAGTCAATATTCCAATCTATAAGAATTTACTAGATATTTGCTCTTGTACCAATAATATTAGTGAAACCTAGGCTCTATACCAATTTGTCATGACCTAATTTACAAGTCATGGTAGTACTTACTAAATTTCATCAGTAGGTAAGACAATACCATAACCCAGGGCTATCACTATGGGTTAATTTAGTATGAAATACCAACATAGGAAAAATTTAATAAACATAAGTTAAAATATAAACCTTGTGTTCTAATATAGATAAACAGTCATCATAATATACTTATCTCATGAACTAGTAAAGCTAGCACAAGGCCATCTAATGTCAATATACAACCCAAAATACTTAAAGTATAGTCAATACATTTATCTCAAATAGTGAAGACTTAGTGTAAGAGATAAAGGGAATATGGGTGACCCAAACTCCTTGAGCTCACCCTATTTCTGAAAGATCAACCCCGCATAAGCTCAAATCAACAACATCAGCTAGTACTCTGATCTGCACCAAAAAGGTAAAAAAGTGTAGTATGAGTACCAAAACAATGGGTAATTAGTAGGAATCATCGACCAAATATGCTAAGTCATGATATAAAGATGATATAATGCGACATAATCCTAGGTAAGTCAAGGTATAGAATCGAACTTGAATCATCTCCATCATCACTATACATAATAAGTAATTAAACTTAAATAATAGTATAACATACAACATTAACACATACCAATATCATCATTCATAAGAAATAGTCAATTTAGAACTATAACACATTACAAGGCATACACACAAGCAAGCATAAGTAACAAGTTGGCACCCATATGCCAACTGGTACATAAAGTAAAGAACTCATCCCCTCATCCCATACTATAGAAGAGTACAACCAAGAGAGATAATAATGAGGTATTAAATAAATAAAATAACCAAATCTCATCATTATTGAACCCATCCACATTTATCATTAATCTATTATTTTACCGCACTTTCATTGGTTACCAACATTGACCCCATAACTATATTCTATACAATTACCATCATAAGTCACTTATCATTAATACCCTCTAGCCACTACTTACTATCTAAGAAAGAATCATAACTAGTCCATTAGATTCCTAACCATCGCATAGTTATAGTCATCTATTAGGCAACTATTTATCACATAGCTCTTTTAATAGTCAATGCTTCATAACTAACCATTATTTAATAAGAACTTTACTAACTGAGTGAATCCTTATTTTTCAACTAGTTTCACGCATACCAACTAGTCTTGATTCTTTAATTAATCAATAGCCATCACTAATTCTTAGTTATTATTAATCATTGACTACACCACCTTATATGCGTTTAACACTAGTGGGCTATCTCTGTCATTCTAATATCACATCCCATCCATATTACACATATAAATATGTATGTGTGTGTATATATATAAGAATAAACGTTCTCTACATAGGTATAGCTAGACTTGATCCAATAGATGCACAGGTAGGTACATCAAATAATCATCCTCTCACCTTGCCCCGTATCAGTATCTTTATCACAATCTCCTCAGGCCTTCTCAGGCATTAATATCACCATAATATGCAATTTATTGTATATAATAAAGAACAATCCCCACATAGGCTAAATTAAATGACAAGCCCCACGAGGGCTCAAGCAAATGACAAGCCTCACGATGGCTAAAGTAAATGATAAGCCCCATGAGGCTAAAGAAAATGAACATAAAGAAGAAGTAAAAATATAAACCTTCAATTATCATCACTCATCTTCAATGTTAATTTATCAATAGACATACATATAAGTAACACGAGTATTACAATTATCATTGGTTTTCAAGCATAAATAGCAGCATAACTTCCCATGAAGTCAATAACCAAACCTTCTAGAATCATTAGTATAATGTATCAAATATTTTCAATATGAGGGCTTTATAGCATGGTCACTAATTTGGTTACTAAAGAAGAGAACAACATGAGTAATAGCATCGCCCGAGCCCAAAACAATAGCATAACCAATGGCTCACTTGATAACATAGACATTATCTTAAATGATTGCATAAACCATAGTTACTTATAGAATTTAAGGTAATGTAGCAAACAAACCATGTACATCACTTCTAATGTGATCACCATAATATAATTACTCAATTTAGCCAACATGCTTCCAAGAGAGCAATTCCATAGTATTTACCAATCGTCTAAGGTCTTCAAGAGAACTAAATCAGTCCAAGCTTAAGGTGGGTCAAAAAGCCCCTTCTATTTCCCTAAATATATTTTAAGTCCAACTTCTACCCAGGACTAGACTAAGGTAGCTAAATCAATTCTTAGATGCATAGTAAGCCACAAATAGTCCTAAGGTAAAGGTCTTCTCCAAACACTATACCTAATTCAACCATAGTATCGAAAGCACTTCCTTTAACATAAGCACTAGGGTCAAATTACCCATAACATAAGTGACAATGTCACTCTTATTCAACTTTAGTGACTAAGGAATCCTCATGCTAACCATGAGACATAATATGTAATTCACCAAGATTAAAGCCTACGAGTAAAATATACCAATCCATAAGTTCAAGTGACCTAAATGATTCAACTAAATACAAGTATTATCATTCAACATTCCTACACCTAAAACCCATCCCAATATAACAAGATGTGACAATCATACTATAACATTGCTCAATTTAATAAGGAGCAAGCCTATCCTACCTCAAATCCAAGGAAATCTCACAAACTGCTAAACTATTACCTTTTCCTTTTGACAAACTTTTTCAAGGTGCCAAGCTATAAAAAAAAATCTCCACGTTATAACGAGAACATCAATACCCATATTGTACATTGTGCTTTAAGTCCAAAAAGGATGTCAAAACTCCTAAGCGGGTTCCACCTACGGAAAACACATTTTTTAGGTCAACCCAATGTTCATACACCATCAGCAAATCATAACTCTCAAGAAATATGTGAAGACTAAGCTTATTTGAGTCTAAATCAAGCTTCCAAGATAAATCAGGTTTTTGTCAAGAACACAAGAAATTTAAGCATAAAATTAAAGGATTCATACATCAAATATGTTGTTAATCATGAAAATATATGTTAACTAAGCTCCTAAGACACTCCCAAGGCTTAATTTGAGTTTAGAACACCATTTTATGGTTTCTATTTTTCCAAGATATGAGAAAAGAGCGCAAAATACAACCTAAAAGGGCTTTAAATACCAAACTAAAGCATCTTAGTGTGTAGATCGCCTTCCAAGAATAGTAATAACGTAAGAACAAATGCATTCCATTTAATAGAAATCTCCATATGATGATTATGACTCCCTTTACATGATATCACACACCTCAGCACTAGTAAACTTAGGGGTCGTTTGGTTTAGAAATAGTTATCTCAGGATAACTAATTCTGAGATTAGTTATCCTGAAATTACCTAGGATAACTTATCCCACCATGCATATAGTATAACTTATCCCATCACTATGATTCAAATGGTAGGATAAGTTATCCCGGTATTGATAAATCCCTTATACCAAACATGGGATAAAATGATTCTTTATTTTATCTCGGGATTATTAACCCTTATACCTCACACCAAATGACCCTTAGGAAATTTTTAAATTTTCTAATGATGCCACAATATTTGTTCGAGATCCAATATAAGAACATGAATTATGTAACCATACTAATATCGATATTTTGGATGCATTGGTAAAGATGGATTTTCCATCCAAGGTTGTTTCGACCAAATATGGGTCCTACACCTGAATTTGCAATTTTCCAACTTTCTGACTGATAGGTGAAAATGCGCTTGGGTGCATTAGGATCTAATTCAAAGGTCTACCTAGACTAAAATTGATATTTTGGAGCTACTGGCATAGTCAAAATTTTCCTTGAGATTGTTTTACTGAAGTTTTCACCTGGTGTCTATTTAGAACTAACAAAGACTTCTAAACAGGGACTTGACTCTAAAAACCAAATAAACTACTTGGTAACTGAGCTATCAAATCCAGAAAGTTATAAATGACTTAAGGTAGCTACAAAAAATCTATAACGGTGAAAAAAAGAAAAAAAATATGGAAAATGACATGAAGGGTGATTGCAACATAATAAGTAATTTAATCGGAATAAAAATATAACACAAGAAATTATCACTTTCCAACATCACTTGGAAATATAAGTAAATAAATCAGAATAATAATATATAACTAGGCATAACACAAGTAATCATAAATTATAAAATTATCTCCCATACGCCAATTGGTGCAAAAGGTAAATAACTTACCATAGAATCCCATACGCCTGGAGAGTACACTCAAAGATAGAATAAATGAATCATTCATCGCTTACAATTGACCAATTTGTAATTTAACAATCATTCTATAATTTACCAATATTAAAAAATGTACCCATATTCCATAATATATCCATCATTCAACAAACTTATCATCAATACTCGCTAGTCACTAGTTAACGGTCTCTTATTAACTAATTCATTGAATTACTAGTCATCATATAACCTCTAGTCATAATTTAACAATCATTTACCATCTATCCACTAATTACCATTTATTAAATAACCATTATTTATCAACTATCATAATTTATTAACTAATCATCCATTACCAACTATTACAAATTTATCAACTAAACATGATTATTTATTGTAATACCCCATACTTCTACCTAACTTGAAATCATCCCAAGAATATTAGAAACTTACTTTGAAATATGAATCCATTTTTGTACAGAAACTTACTAAGGCAGAAAGTCCATTTTTTGGTCTACGTGGGATGGTCAGAACGAAGGACTTTCGAGCCAGCGACGGACCATCGCACAGGCCGTTGTAGATCCAATTCAACAATTTATATTTATTTTTAAAAGGGTATTTAGGTCTTTTCCCACCTGTTTTAACCCCTAATTATACCATATCATAGCACATAACTTCATTATTTTTCCACAACATCAAATTAGGTTTTTCTCTCAAAGATAATCCCCAAGAACAAGATCCAAATCCTTCTTTAAGAAACTAAGAAATTCAAGTTCTTCAGGTCCAAGAACTTCAAGAAACTCACAATCAAGATATGTCATGAGTTGATTCATAGGTCCCTTTCACCCATGAAGCTCAAGAATCTCTTTTAAAATCCAAGATTTGGTATTTGTGAATGTTCATGATTTAAATTTAATTAAAATTCATGTTTGTGATGTTGTGTTGTTTTGATTCATGTTTTAAATTACACATTCCAATGATTGACCCTAGTATATGATGATTTGTATAATAACCATGATAAACCCCCTTCAAATTACAAGTTAATTGATGTATCCATGATTATTAGATGTGTTGATGATCTTATAACCAAAGCATTCTCCCCATGTGTTTGATTAAATGCCTATGTGAAAGAAAAGTGTCATACTAGTATGATAATATGAAATTCCCATTCATGTATAGGTTGTTGCATATCAAATGTTTGATGAAATGTCTTAATGAATTTTTTATTATTGATGTTAGTCATATATTCAAGAAAGTCATGATTGGTCATTTTATTTCCATGGAGTCCTGGAGGTACTTGTACCAGAAAAATATAGATGTGTGCCTAGATTCTATGTCATGTTTTCACGATATCCTTAGTCAATCCATGATCCATAGAACTCAGTCAGTCATGTGACTATAAAAATCTCAGTAATACAGTAATCTCAGTACTATTTCGTTAGTTAACAAAACTAGTTTAATTCAGTTCAGTAATCCATTTTCAGTGTCTATTTTGATGGGTGTAAGAATTAGTACTGAGTGAACCTAAGGATGGGAAATCACCTATTTTATAAGGGTGTGATTCTAGAAGCAATCCTTGTGTTCCAAAACTATGTAGCCAGCTTAGGTTGATACATCATAGCATGCTATGTGAGGGTAGATGAGGTGGCTTAACCTATTATATAAGAGGGTTCCCACCATTCTCACTAGAGTTATCTGTTATATGAGGGTTACTCACAAACTGTCCTTACCATTGGCGTTGTATTGACACCCTTCCAACTGGTGTTACAGATTGGACCACAACTTATCCATAATGGCGTATTAGGGTTATGTGGGTTACATAACTACTTTCTACAGTTTTAGTTACAGAATCAGGACTGTTAGAGACAGTCATTTAGTCTCGGTAATAGAACTCATATAGTTCTACAAAATTTAGGGCTGTTAGATATAGTCGATGCAGAACAACACGGAACTCACCTAGTTCCACTAGAAACTAAACTGTCAGATACAGTCGTTCATTATTAGTTATTTCAGTTATACAATTATTAGTATCTCATGTTATCAATACTCCGATTCAGTATCATGCTATCACAAACTCAGTTCAGTTATTATGTATTCATGCATTAATTCTCACGCTCATGTTATTCAGTCAGTTAGTATTATTCATATATATGAACCCCTGACACATTTGCGCTATGGTGTTTTATACCATAGGTTCTGAAAGACTAGCTCCAGAGCATCAATAGCATTCCAATCTCAGTGGTTAGAGATAGCAATGAGTCCTCATCCTTCGAGTACATGACCATTTCTTTATTATCTCATTAATTAATTTATTTCAGTAGTTGGATTTAGTTGGGGACATTTCCCATCAACTCCTTATTCAGACAGTTCAGTCAGTTAGAGGCTTTTCAAACTATCATGTTCAGAGAGTTATTTTAGTGTTTTTGGTATTTCATACCCATCTATATGTTATAATTTGTCAGTTGTGTTTCAGTTTGAACCATAAGGACTTTCAGTTTATGTTTTTGCGATTATACAGTGTATCATCCAGTATACAAGTATAGATATCAGTCATGTGTTTGCTTGTGGTCCTTTGGGGTCATGAGCACCGTGTATCTTTTCGAATACCAGATTTAGGGCATTACATTCATTTAATCAATATCCATCACTAATCTTTATTTATCACTAATCTTCAAGTATACCACCTTATAATCATTTCCCACTTTTGGGTTATAATCGGCATCCCCAATATCAACATTATACCCAACTTGTATATGAATATATACATTTATTTATTAATCATATCATAATAAATAGTTGTACTCAAACTAGTAGATGTACACATAGGTACATGATAGAATCATCCTTGGACCTTACTGGATATCATATATATCATCATAATCATCCTCCGGCCTTGTTGGGTATCAATATATCATCATAATTATCCTCTAGACTTGCCTGGTATCAATGTATCATCACAATCATCCTCCATCCTTATCAGATATATATCATCATAATCATCCTCTATCTTTATCAAGTATATGTCACAACTTGAGACTACCCCCAGTCATAATACGGTGCTTAGAACGACAAGTGATCCCAAGCTAACCCATGGCACTGGCATAATTCATGAGCAACTAATTTAACACATATATATACTATAAACTAACTAAACAGAAGCATAATCATGACATAATATATTTTAATACATTACTATTCCAATTTTACAGCGCTGTAATCTAAAAAAATAGGTAAAACTCAAGCAATGACTCTGATTGACCATCTATGAAGCCTCTACTAATACTGACTATATCTAGTTGAGACATGACCCCCAACTATCCCAAATAAATGTATACGATTAAGAAAATACAATACAAGACTATGACTGACTTGAGTCCCAAAATAACAGAACTCTTCACCTGCTGGCTGAATATTGTGATCTGCTTGGCTATTATCCTATAGTAAGAACCTAAATCTACATCACATGAGAAATGTAGGTATAAAAGATATGCTATCAATAATTTGGAATATAATGAGCAAGTGAGATAAGCACTATTCATGAAAATACTTAAAATATGCTTTAAAATTGAGGACATAAGCCACTTGCTAAAATATGCATTTAAAACATGTCTCTACGTAAAATCTATAAGGCATAGTGAAATATCTAAATCATGAGATAAAATATTTCTATTAAATGGGAAGAAATAAAAACATGAATATTATATTTAATGTCAAGTTAAAGTTGAATTTACTGTTTAACTATACTGAGGATCAAGTATGAATATTAGGTGTAAAATTATGGTTGTGAACTAATGGAATGACCAAGTATAAATATGTACTGAATAAAAATCAAATAACTGAGTACAAGGTCGTACATAATATGAAAACTGAACATAATTTGAAACAAGATTTAAGGACTGTGGGAGCTAAAATTAACCGAGATGCCCCAATATAAGTTGATTGGCAACCTGTTACCCCAGTTTGAAGGTTGTTAGTACCTTGCTAAGGGTACTAATACTGGTTGACGTTGATCCACTAAACCTATATCTCGAAGGACTATGGTATATGTCCTATACTGATAGGTGTCCCCTCATAACCTACGATGGTAATGTAGTTCTTGAACTTAGGAAATTCTACTAAAGGTTTCAATCCTCAACTGGCGGATGAGCCTTCATCACTAGGTTCACTCGATTCTAAGTACTACTTTGAACTAAAATGACATTGATAACTAATATATGATAAACATGATCTGATAACTGATATGTGCTCAACTTGGTAATATTCTAAATTTAACAACATATGCATTATCTGAATGGCTCATAACATGTAAACAAATATATGCATGAATGTCCTAGGTATCAATTGTTCATAACCCATTAGCTTTATTGAATGTAACTAAACATAATAGTATTAAAAGTTGATCATAGTAGGACATTTCATGAATAAAGCCCAAAAATTCAACATCTAATCATAATATGGTAATCCATGATTCTAGAACAAAGAAAGATGTTATTCTTATGGGAAAACACGTATACATCATTTAATTACAAAATGATAGGAAAAAATTAGGAAAACTCACATAGCTTGATCATATTCTTGAAATCTTAACAAATATCAAGTAAAGAATGCTTGGATTTGACAATAGTGTGAATGATAGTATATGGTCCTATGAAACAATGAATAATCATTAAAACATTCCTATGAAACAATGAATAATCATTAAAACATTCTCATGACTGACAAATATATCATGGGGAATCAAATTTATGCTTGGAGTAACATTTTGGATAAAGCCCTAGTTTATGGAGATCATAAAATTAATGAGGAAATAACAATTTGGGCATGAGGATGAAAGAATATCCTCATTGAATACCCACATACCCAATTACTTTTAATTCTTGAATTAAAGCTTGGAGATTTGGACTTGGAGACGAAAACCCCCAAGTTCATGCTTCGGAAGAGTAGAAAATCGGATGTCTCTTGAGTAATTTTGGTGTTATGCTGCGAATGATGGATTTGAGGTTGTTTGTCTATATATTTAAACTTAAAAAAATCTTAAAAGACATAGTTTTGGAGTTAAAAGAATGGTAAAAGACCAAAAAACTCTAAGAAACCATTTGGAAGTTGCCTGAAAGCAGTCCTGGTGACTCAGGTCACAACTTGTGAAGTCTGTCCATGTGTCATAACTTTAGTTGTAGTTAGGAACCACATTTCAGCCACTACTGCCCAGATTATGAATCTCTCCTAACGGCCACTAATGTATAATTATGATCCGTAGTCTAGGCATCTTCGGCAGTGCTTTGGTAGTTTGGCCAGAACTTTTCTCCCATAAATTTAATTAAGGAAAAATTGGTACAGTGGGAAATATAATTCTATTATCGATCTGATGGTGAGTCTTTGATATCAAAAAGCATTAGTAAAATAAAAGTTATGTTTGTTTGAATTTGACTATATTCATAAACTTCACAAGAATTTAATCGCTAAAGGATGCTTTGGCTTGTCTATAATTTAGGAGCTATTAGAGGTCTTATTATATCTCTAAATCATATATAAAATTAAGAAAACATGAGGTTCGAGTTTGAATTGACTAAAAGTATAGTTCAAATATTGGCTTGAATTCTTGGCGTGTTATAATATATATGTATCATCATCCTGTCATCATCAATATCATTAATATCATAGCCATCCTCTAAATTTCTAGAGGGTATATATAATCGATATCATCATCAATATGTCTAATACCATAATAATTATAATATTTAATAGCATGACCATTAATATAATATACTAACATGATCAATAATCATAATCGAAATCATGAGTTCTAACATAACCAATAGCATGATTGCAAATATAGTAAAATAAGCATAACCTTTGGCATAATCAATGGCATAATTTCTTATATAATCAATAAGTATGCTCTGAAATGTAATCCATAACATATCAATGTGCATTATAAAAGCATAGGCAATAAATTGTCAAGATCCTAATTAAGGGCTTATCATTAGCACAATTGATAGTTTATGATTAGCTTGGTCACAATCAAATCTAGGGCATAAACTATAGCTTATCCATAGTATAATCAATGGTTCAATCACTAATGTAGTCAATAAGCATGGCCTCTGGCATGAAAAAAAAATTATAAATACTAATTTATCGATGAGAATAATTACTAGTGTAGTTAATACCTCATTTTTTGGCTCAATTAATAGAATAATTTATGGCTTAGACAATATGATAATCAAGGGCTTTTTCAATAATACATTCGATAGCCCAAATAATTGTCAAATCAATAGCACAATTTAATAGCTTATCTTAAGCTTAACTAATAATTTTTTTACAGCTTAATAGTTAAGCATTACTTTAGACATCATCCATCATAAAAACAAATACCAAGGAGTCTATGTATAACTGAAATAACCATCTTCCAAGATGTACACAAGTGTATTCTAGGGTCTTCAAAAAGTATCACAATTCTTGGACTAAGGTAGCTCAAGCCCACATCTAAATCCCTAAAATCATTATCAAAAATATCTACCCCGGACTAGGCTAAGGTATCTAAATCCACTATTAGATGTTAAAAAAGCATCAACTAGTCCGGGGATAACAATTCTGCCTAATATAGATCAACTACGTCAATTTCACCAAAAGTAAGAAAATTTGGGTAAGTTTCATCCTAAACTCATATGACCAAGGAAATCTTCTCGTTAATGGAGTAACTAAAGTAATTGCACCCTAACAAGAGCCTAAAAGGTCAATTTCACCTAAGATAGGAATAACTAGGCTAATCATGCTCAAACGTAGTCAAAATAGCCTAAATGGTCCAACTAATCTCAAGTATTCCAATTTTTCACATCACTACCTAAACTCCTTCCTAAATCTAACACAATATTATAAGAATAGTTTGAAATATTTCATTCTAACAAGGAATAAACCTAGCCTACCTCGGCGCCGAAGAATGTTCAATGATCCATTAAAACCACCACTCTTTTATTTTGAGAAGCCTCCTTAAGATGCCAAGCAATCAAAATCATATTCCACTCAGCAATATGAGAATAATGATGTTCATATTTCACCATTGTTCTTCGAGTCCAAAAATAACATCAAAAACACCTTGTGAGTCCCACTCGTGAAAATCATATTGTTTAGTCAAACCCAATATTCTTACATAATCAAGGAATCATTTCCCTCAAAATAGGTTAAATTCAATCTAAATTTGGGGTTGTAATCAAGACCTGAAGGTTTTGGAGGTTTAAGCATGAAATCAATAAAATCCACCAAGAAAAGGATGAATTCTTACCTTGAATTAGAAGATAATCAAAAAAAATAAATGTAAATCACGCTCCCAAAACACCCACAAGTATAAGTTTTAAGGTATCTCACTCTTTAGGGGTTTTACTATCAAGAAATAGGAGAGAAATCACTAAATTCATGATGTAAAGGTCTATTTATACCTATATGAGGTACTTGGTCCCACTATCGCAGACCCAAACATGTGATTGCACTATCTTTGGGACTGCACAAGGTGTTACAATTGCAATACTTCTTCCCATGATTGTACAAATTCTCCTGCAAAAGGAACCGCAATCGCGACCCATGACTTGTCGTAGTAGCTACACCAGATGACTGGTGAAACTTCAAAAATCTTCCAAGTTTTTACCAAGATCTTGAGATTCATCCAAAATCCCATATATACAAACAAACTATGTAACCATATGAAATTTGATATTCTGGACTCAATGGTGCAATTAGATTTTCATCTGAGGGCATTTCATCCAAATATGGGTCCCTCACCAATATTTTTTTTCTTAACTTTCTAACCAATAGGTTGAAATGAGCTTGGGACTTGAACCGAAGGTCCACCTAGAATAAAATCAATATTTTAGTATTGTTGGAACAGTCAGATTATGAATTTAAGGTTATTTTGCTAATGTTTTTTCCTAGTGGCCATTTGGAACCAGCAAAGGATTCAAATAAAATAATGTCTATACAAATTAAATAAACTACCGGTAATCAAACTATCAGTTCCGTCAAGTTATAAATGACTTAAAACATTTATAGAAAATCTTTATGGGAAAATATAAACAGAAATATGAAAATTGACTTGAAGGGTTATTAAACTATCCATTACTTAAGGAACTTTCGTTTACAAAATTTAAGGATTAGGATATACTTGAAGTCTCGAACAGGTGAGGATACTTGGTCTACACCTTCCACTCAATCTCCCAAGTTGCCTTCTCCACTTTGTGGAGACTCAATTGAATCTTAACTATAGGAATCTCTCTTGTGCATAAGCCAAAATAAGCACCGGCTCCTCCACGATGGTCAATCGCTCATCCAACTTGACTGTGTCCCATCTTAGCACATGAGACAGATCAGGAATGTATCACTGCAACATAGAAACATAGAAAACAAGATGAACATTGGAAAAATATAGAGGTATAGCTAACTCATAAGCTACCTCACCAATTGCGCGGAGAATTTTAAAAGGTCCAATATATCTAGGACTGAGCTTGACCTTCCTCTGAAATCTCATCAAACCTTTCATAGGGGATACACGGAGGAATACACGATCACTAACTCCAAGTCTCAAGTCACAAAGTCTATGGTCTGCATAGTCCTTTTGCCTTCTCTGAGCTACTCTCACCCTATCATGAATTACCCTGAATCTGTCCAATGACTCCTGAAGCAAATCAGTACTGTGGTGTCTAGCCTCATAAGTCTTAAAATATTCGATTAAAGAATGACATATCCTACCATACAAAGCCTCAAAAGACATTATCTCAATACTAAAATGATAGATATTATTATATGAAAACTCTCTAGAGGCTAAGTGTTGCCCCAATTAGCCTCCAAAATCCTTAATACAAGCTCGGAGTATGTCCTTAAGAACCTGAATAGTCTACTTTGACTGACCATCAATCAATGGATAAAAGGTAGTACTAGGATTAACCAAAATTCCTAACTCCTCCTGAAATGTTCTCCCATATCATAAAGTGAATACAAAACAACTGTTAAAAATAAAATAAATAGGCATATTATGAAAACAAACTATCTCTTGAACATACTTATGGACCAATCTCTTAGAAATGAACGACATTTAAATAAGAATGAAATATGCCAACTTGGTCAAATAATCTACAATGACCTTAACACCATCGAAACCAATGGAAGTGTAAGGCAAACCACTATAAAAATCCATGGTAATCACTCTTATTTTTAATCGAGAATGGGAAATCTATGAATCAATCCACTAGGTCACTAATGTCCGGCCTTTACGTGCTTGCAACATAGGAAATAAGCCACAAAATCTACCATATCTCTCTTCATACCATTCCACTAATAATTCTCTCTCAAATCTTTACACATCTTGGTTGTGCCAAGATGTATGGAATATCTAGAGTTGTGAGCCTCATGAAAAATCAATTGGATCAAGTCATCAATCCTCGAAACATAAATGCGGCTATCAAATCTGAAAATACCCTCAAAATGTAAGGTGACCCTCTCGGACTCATGACTCAAAACTTTTTCACAAAGGAAGCGAATCTTACTATCCTCAAACTGACAATCTTGAATATGCTCAAATAGCGAGGACCTTACCTCCACACTATCCAAAATTCTCCTAGGGTCTAAAATATCAAGGTGAACTATCAAGTTGGCTAAGGACTAAATTTCCTATGCCAACAGCCTCTGAGAAACAAAAATACAAGCCAAGCTACCTATACTCACTACGTTTGTACTCAAGGAATCTACTACCATATTTGCCTTGCTTAGATGATACAAGATTCTAATATCATAATCCTTAAGAAACTCCATCTATCAACGTTGTCTAGCATTAAGCTCCCCCTAGGTCAGAAGATGCTAAAGTTGGCAATAATCAATGAAGATCTCATAATGCACAACATAAAGATAATGCCTCCAAATCTTCCACTTGAAAATTGTCACCGATAACTCCAAATCATAAGTGGGACAGTTGTGCTCATATACCTTAACATGTCTAGAAGCATAAGCAATGACATAACCCTACTACATTATTACACAACCCAAACCAACACTAGAAGCATCAACAAATATGGTGAATCCCTCACCCGTAAGAGGAAGAGCTAATGTAAGAAAATACTTAAGCTTTATAAAGCTTAACTCACACTCCTTCAAAAATAGGAACAGGACCTTCTTCCTGGTCAGTTTGATCATAGGCACTGAAATAATAGCAAAACCCTCGATGAATCATCTATAATAACCAGTTAAACCAATGAAGCTATGAACTTCAGTTAGAGATATAGATCTATCCCAATAATGAATTGCCTCAATATTAGCTGGTTCTACCATAATACCATCCTCAGATACAACATACTCAATAAATATCACTGAGTCAAGCAAAAACTCACACTTACAGAATTTGGCAAAAAGCACATGCTCTTTCAAAGTTTGGAGCACAATCCTTAATTATCATGCATGGAACTCTCTTCTACTCAAATACACAAGGATGTCATCGATGAACACAATCACAAAGGATTCTATATATGGTCTGACTTGGTCTATCAAATCCATAAATATTGCTAGGGAATAAGTCAAGCCATATTACATCACAAGGAACTCATAATGACTATAATGGGTCCTAAAATCTATGTTTGGGTTATCTTGGCCCAAATCCTTAACTGATGGTAACCAGGGGTCAAATCAATCATAGAAAACACTACTGCACCCTGAAGATTGTCAAACAAATCATCAATGCGAGGCATAGGATAATGGTTCTTTATAGTAGCCTTATTAAGCTGCCTATAATCACTACACATACACACTGATCCATTTATGTTCTTCACAGACAGTACAGGAGTAGCCCAAGGAGATATACTTGATCTAATAAAACCCTTTTCAAGAAGAAATTGAGAATTTAGCTACAGAATCTTTGATGGAGCTATATGTTAAGGTGCCATAGAAATAATTCAAGTGCCAAGCTCAATATTAATAGGAAAATCAATCTTACAATCAAGGGCAATACCAAGAAGGTCTATTGGGAACACATAAAGAAACTCACAAACAACTGGAATAGAGTCTACCGATAGACTCTCCACACTAGTATCATAAATACAAGCGTAATAAGATGCACAAACTCTCAAAATAAGCCTCCTAGCATAAACATAAGAAATAATCCCTATCAATTCACAGCTAATCTCTCCCTGCCACATGAATGGGTGTGCATCAACCATGGCTAAGATAATGATCTTAGTCAAACAATCCATGATGGCATGGTAGTGGGATAACTATCCCATGCCTAAACGTACTTCAAAATTCACCATATCCAAAATAATAAAATCACCATAAGTATCAACATCTCTAATAGTCAGAACACATAATCTGAAAGCTCGATCCACTACTAAAGAATAACCTATGAGAGTGTATGCATGCAATGGCACAGATAATAAACCCCAAGATAACTCAAATTATGGAGCATAATAAGAAAAAATATAAGAATAATTGCATCTTAAATCAAACAAATCAAGGCCAACTGGTGGCACACCAAAATTATACCTGTAATATAAGCATCTAAAGTCTCAACCTTGGGCCTATTAGGTACTATATACAACTGACCATGCTTGCCACCTGGCTGGACACTTAATCAACCTCTTATTCTTCCTTCCTGATAACCTTCTCGAGTACCCTAACAACCATCCCTATGACTCTAAGAGCCACCTATAGTAGAGAAGTAAACTAGTCTAATAGGGGGAACACTCTGAGCTAAAGAAACAACATTGCATGACTAAGGCAATCTCATAAATAGTGACCATAATCTCTAAAACTATAACATGATTCCTGAGATAAACCAAACCAATAGCTTTGGCTGACTTAGAATAACCATCGCGTCTAGAATGACCAAATAATAAACCTCTCAAAGACTGACCACTGCCCTTACAAAAACAATCAATAGTACTAGACTAACATCCATTAGTAATATAAAGTACTACCTAAATAGGTCCATTATTCTAACTCTGAGACTAATAGGATAGACATAAGGGATATCTACCATAAAAATTTCTACCTTTGAATCGACAGCTACAACAGCTCACATAGAATAACCTTGATGTCTAGGTATTTTATTGCTGCCCTTACAGGCCTTACAATTCATCTTTGCTATAAGTTGTGCATGATTAGAAACATAAGTAAAATACCTACCCACAATAATCAAAATTTGAGTAGACATATGAAGGTGAAGTCTTAACCTCTGATAAAGCAATGAACTGATACACCCTAAAATTTATCCTATGTAAATTTGTTGAGTCTTTAACATTATACTAATCTTACGATTCACCCCATAAGTTGTATGGTATGGTGACGGGTCTAGTGATCCTAGTCTTATATTGGCAAGTGTATTGTTGGCCAAATCTATCCTGGTTATAAGAGACTCCATACAAGTCATATGGTTATATGATGAGAGGGTTAGGGTTAAATTATATATTTTCTAGTATTTAGCCCCTTGTGTTCTACCTTGGATACGACTATACCATACTAGTTGTATGGTCTAATGATGAGTTGGGCAAGGGATTCATAAGTTGGACAGAATGTGGTGTCTAACCTTATATTCTGATAATGACTTGATGGTACCAATCCTATGTTATGGTGATGAGTTGGTGAGTCAACTCATACCCACCTATGGTTTTTTATTTCTTTTAAGTAGAGGATATTTTGGACATTTTCCACACTAATCCCTTAAGACACCACATATTTTAACATAAATTGGACATTTATTCTACACGTAGCAAGATTAAAACACTCTCTAAACTGTCTAAGAAAACCTCACAAAAAGATTAGGCTAGGGTTTTTCAAAGTGGTCATCAAGAGGCTTAAGGATCAAAAATATCTCCATAAATCTTTGTAACATGGGAATATGACTCTTCCCTCATTTTTAGTTCACTAAAATCATGTGTTTTAAACATTGTTCATGATTCATTAAGAGTTTCTATGAAAATCAAGGTTGAGTGTTTGAGTTAATATTATTGGGTATTACTTTATCATGATTAAAATTATGATTATACATGTTTTGATAATGATTTTTCACTTGTGGCTGCATAAATGTTGTGGTTTCACAAATGGGTTTGTTTAACTCAAAATTTGTTTTTGGCTTTTATAATGTTATTCCCTCAAACTGTTTGTAAAAATATCAATGACAATGATTTTCTCAAATGTTGAATTGTGTTTTCGACATGAATGACTTCTTGGACATTTATTTGAATTATAACATTGGTGGTCTAATTTAATAAATGGGTTTTAGTCTCTAATTGTTGAATTAAATTGATGTATTTATTTGGACAATGGGTTTGAGTCCCAAGTTGACTAATAATGTTTATGGTATGTTGTACGCTTCTAAGATGGGTTTGTATGATGATACCAATGGAATACCTTTGGTAAAGAATTAAATGTATGGTTGTGTGTGTATTGAATGTCATAATTATGCTATAAAGAGGGATGTATAGCTAGGCAATGAAAGTGGTGTCCAAAGGACTAACATTGGTAACCGGCTAGCTGGTGCGGGTGTCTATATGATCCGGAGGTTCGAGTCCCCCAAATAAATATATGAAAAAGATGCTTGAGTCCCCATAATATATACATTAGTGCTTATTTCACCTTGATTATATTAGGAGGTTTAATTCCCCCATGAAGGCTTATAAGGATATTGATATTCTCTAGTTCATGCAGCTACACGCATTGGGAACTTTTTATCTAGAGGAAAGCTAAGCCCATATAGATCGTGGGTGCCTTATTATATGATGGTTATGATACAAAGCCCATGTTAAGGTTTTCAAATTTCATTCTAAGCCCTATTCCCTATCTCAGCATAATATATATATATGTGTGTATGTGTGTATGTGTATATATGTGATTGCATATGGTTATTTCATTTGGTTTGAATGATGGCATTGTTTGATTCCTCGATCCCTGAGAAACTTTCTAGCACTCCAATTGCTAACCATCTTCGGATATTATATTCCCACATGATGTAGGCATCATAACTTTTACTTTTCCTGCGTAGTAATAAGGTTTTAGAGTTTTTTCCTGAGTTAACATTGAAGTGGTGAGCTTCCATACTTCGAAGGGATTCATTTTTTGGTCTTTATTACTTGTGTCTTTGACATTGTTCAGACTTTATTTTGGCTATTGTTGGGCCATGTCCTAATATTTTATTGATTTCTTTTTATAGAGGCTTCACTGGATTAATTTGGACTTAGGTATGTTGTTTTAGTGGATTATCTTGGTGATAGATGGGTGTTTGGTTTTGGTTACCAATGGTTGGTTTAAACTTTTCATAAATTAATATTAGTCTTAGCTTATACTAGCTTGTTATATATTTGAAATTCATCCAACACTTGAGCTTGTTGTGTTTACTAGGTAAAGAAAAAGGGTGATCTTTGATCCATATAGGACTTGGGATACTCATCGCAGCTAGGCCTTGGTTCAGTTTATGACAAAGTTGGTATCAAAGCCTAGGTTCATAGTCAATTGGGTATCCACAAAGTCATGTGAAGTTGTGTCTCTTTTGTTGGAGTGTATAGTTCCACACTTACAAGAGAGAGGCTCTGAGATATTTAGGAATGTTTTTCTTTCTTGTTGTCTTAATCTCAAGCTATCAAGTGTAAGATCTTGGATCCTTCTGATTTTTATGTGTTCATCTTTTCGATCAGGCCTGAAAGATGATTTGATGTCTGTTTGAAATCTTATATCCTATTTGAAGACAATGTGGATGGAGCTCATCCAACTTTTAGGCGTAAAACTTGATCAAGGGTTGCTACATATGACTCTCTTTATGAGGTTCTGCATGACCCACTAATCTTACTCCTAAGGAAGACACCCATACTCACTCTTCTCCCAGGGAGGTTACTGATGCTGAGTTTCTCTATTCCTTTAACCTATTGACGTATTTGGTGACATCTCAATAACAACAGTCAGGTTCTGCTGGTACTTCTACAGGTTCTTATAAGGCTTCTAGAGTTAGCCAATTTATGAGGTTGCATCCATCAATGTTTATAGGTATAAAGGTTGATGGGGTTCCTCAAAATTTAATTTATGAGATAATGAAGATCTTTTGTGTTATGCATGCTTCTGAGGTTGAAGGTGTATAGTTTATAACGTATTAATTGAATAATATGGTATACCAGTTGTATGAAGAATAGGAATAATTGAGAGTAAGGATGTTGGTAATGCCATATGGGATAATTTCTCTAGTGTTTTCCTAGATCGCTCCTTTCCTTAGGAGTTGAGGAAGGAAAATATAGAGAAATTTGTTAACTTAAAGCAAGGAAAAATGATAATAAAGGAGTATACTTTGACATTTCTTTAGTTGTCCTGGTAATCTCCTAAGCTGGTATCTAATATGAGGGCTCAGATGACAAAGTTTTCTTTGGGATTATCCCATGAGTTAATTCTTGAGAGTAAGGTTTCCTTGAATAACTACATGGATACCTCTAGATTGGTCATGTATATACAATAAGTCGAAGAGGATAAAAAGAGCATTCTGAGATTAGTGAGAGGCAGAGTAAGAAATTCTTGTTTTTGGAATAGGATGAAGGTCAACAGAAAAGTGGAAAGTGGGCTAAGAAGAAGATCTAGGGAAGTACCAACTCCTATTCTACGTCTCTCTCTACCTAAAGTCATCTGGTGACTGACCTTATTAGGATGTTATTTCTTCTAGGGCATAGGGTGCCCAATCTTTGGCTAGAGGGGTATAGTCAACACCGTCCTACCCTTCATATAGATTCTATGGTAAACATCATTGTGGTCAGTCCAAGAAGGGAGGAATAAATGTTTTATATGTGGTTAGATTAGGCATATACAACGGGATTGTCTCTCTAGAATGCTTTTGGGGAAACCAAGGTTCCTGTTGCCTCTTTATCAGCTCCTGTACTAAAGGGTTCTACTTCTAGCTCCTGTACTGGTCAAAACTATCTTTATTCTCTTACTAATCATTAAGAATATAAGGTATCTCTAGATATTGTGATTGTATATTGAAACTCTTTTTTGAGATGTGTACTATTTACATAATTTGGGGTCTACTCTCTTTTATGTAACCCTATTTATGGTTGTGCATTTTGGTTTAGGTCCTGAGTTTTCTTTCGGACCTTTTTGCTATTTCTACCCTGGTTGGAGACTCTGCGGTTGTCAAAAGAGTCTATAGGGGTTGTGTGGTATCTGCTACTAATAAAAAAACTTTGGTAGACTTGATAGAGTTAGACATGGTTGACTTTGATGTTATTCTGGGAATAGAATGGTTGCACTCGTGCTATGCTTCTCTAGACAGTCGGACCTGTAAGGTCAAGTTTAAATTCTCTAATAAGCCAATTATTGAATGGGAGGGAAGTTCTCTAAAGCCAAAGTTGAGATTTATATCATATCTTATAGCCTAGAAGTTAATTTTCAAAGGTTGTGTTTATCATCTGGTCTAGTTTAAAGATTCTAACTTGGAAGATCCTTTCTTACATTTTTTTCTTATGGTAAATAAATTTCTGGAAATCTTTCCTGATGATTATCGTAGTGTCCGTCCCGATAGGGAAATTAAGTTTGGGATTGGTCTTATTATGAGCACTAATCCTATTTTTATTCCCCTATATAAAATCGCTCCATCTGAGTTGAACAAACTCAAGAAGTAGTTGAAAGACCTCTTAGATAGGGGTTCATCCATCCTAGCTAGTGTTTTCCCATAGGGTGCACTGGTATTGTTCACACATAAGAAGGATGGATCCCTTTGAATGTGAATTGATTATTGGATACTGAACAAGGTGATATTAAAGAATAAGTATCTATATTTGAAAATTAATGATTTCTTTGATCAACTTCAGGGTGCCAAATTGTCCTTTAAGATGGATCTTTGGACCAGGTATCATCAGTTAAAAATTGAGCTGGGTATCCCTAAGATGACTTTTTGTACCCGTATTGGCATTTTGAGTTCTTTGTCATGTCATTTGGCTTGACCAATTACCCTGTGGTAATCATGGATTTGATTAATAGGGTCTTTCATCAGTTTATAGACCTATTTATTATTGTCTTCCTTGATGATATCTTGGTGAACTCTAAGTGTGAGGAGGGTCATGTTGATCACCTCCACCTAGTGTTATAGACCTTAAAAGATCTGCAATTATATGCTAAGTTCTCTAAATATAAATTTTGGTTGAATGGCGTTACTTATCTGGGTCATGTTGTGTCTAGTAAGGGTATCATAGTGGATCCTCAAAAGGTTGTTGAGATTAAGAAGTGGCCTAGACCCACTACTTCAACCAATATTTGGAGGATTTTAGGTTTAGCTGGTTACTATAGGTGGTTAATGGAAATCTTTTCTTTTATTATTGCACCATTAGCTAAGTTTATTGAGAAAAAGGTGATGTTTTTGTCATCTGATGCTTGTGACAGTAGATTTTGGAAGCTAAAATATAAGTTGACTTTAGCTCCATCCATGACTCTACCTGAGGGGATCGAGTTTTTTGTTGTCTATTATGATGTATCCCGGGTTGGTTTGGGTTGTGTATTGTAATAGCACGGTAAAGTGGTTACTTATGCCTCTAGAAAGTTAAAGGTTCATGAGAAGAAATATCTGACTCATGACTTGAAATTGGTAGATTGGTGTTCACAATGAAAATTTGGCATGACTATATTTATTTTATCCATGTTGACATCTTTTTTTATCATAAGAGCCTGCAGTATGTGTTCACTCAGAAAGAGATTAATCTCAAGCAAAAGAGGAGGCTTGAGTTGTTGAAGGATTATGATATAAGTCTTTACTATAACCCAGGTTAGTCTAATGTGGTTGTTGATGCTCTTAGCAGGTTCCCTATAAGAAGTTTGTCACATGTGGATAAGGATAAGAGAGAATTGGTGAATAATATTCACCTACTGGCTAACCCTGGATTTCATCTCTTGGACTCTGAGGATGGTGGTATGCTTGTGCAACAGTTGGGTCAATCATCTCTTGGTTCAAAAATAAATGAGAAGTATGTATTAGATCCTATTTTTGATAAAGATCAAGGACGATTTAGGTGAGCAAAAGGTTATGTCCTTCGAGATTGGTGGCGATGCTATCTTAAGGTACTAAGAGAGGTTGTGTGTTCCCGACATGGATGGATTGCTAGGCAAGATTTTTGCTGAGGCCTATGAATTGTGGTATATAGTTTATCTCGGTTTTGACAAAGATGTATCATGATCTCAAGAATATGTACTGCTGAAGTAACATGAAACTGGATATCGCTAACTTTGTGGCTAAGATTATGGTATGTCAGCAATTAAAGGTGGAGCACATGACGCCCAGTGGGCTACTCCAAGAATTTAAACTACCGGTGTGGAAGTGGGAAGTAATTAATATGGATTTTGTTACCTACCTTCCATAGTCGCGGAATCAGTGTGACTTCATTTGGGTCATCATGGATAGGATGACTATATCCGCATACTTCTTGCCAGTGAGGACTACTTATCCTGCCGAAGATTATGCGATGTTGTTCCTTCAAGAAGTTGTAAGGTTGCATGGTGTACCTGTCTAGATTATTTTGAATTGTGGGACTCAGTTATCATCACACTTTTGTCACTCTTTTCAATGTGGTTTGGTAACTAAAGTTAGCCTTATTATAGTTTTCTACCCACAGTAGCATGGGCAAGCTAAAAGGACTATTTAGATATTGGAAAACTTGCTACGAGCTTGTGTGATTGACTTTTATGGTAATTGTTCGACCATTTGTCTCTAATTAAATTTGCCTATAACAATAGTTAACATTCTAGCATTGGTATGGCCCCATTTCAGGCATTGTATGGTAGGAGTTGAAAATATCCTATTGGGTGGTTCAAGGTTAGTGAAATGGAGATGCTTGGACAGGATTTCGTTTTCCAAGCTATAGAGCAGGTGAAGGTGATTTGGGATAGGTTTAAGACTTCCCAAAGTCGCCAAAAGTCCTATGCAGACGTAAGTCGAAGGGACTTTGAGTTTTAAGTTGGAGATTAGGTATTCTTGAAAGTGTCTCCCATGAAGTGAGTAATGCAGTTTGGAAAGAAGGAGAAGCTCAGTCCCCGGTATGATGGCCTATATGTGGTATTTAGAAGGGTCGGTAGTGCTGCATATGATTTGGAATTACCCTCTAGCATGAGTACAATAAATCTGGTATTCCATGTGTCCAAGTTAAAGAAATATGTGGGTGATTCTTTATTGGTTGTTCCTTTGGAGAACATTGGTATTTTGGATTATTTGTCCTATGACTAGGTCCCGGTGAGGATCTTGGATCAATAAGTTCAACTGTTGTGAAAAAAATACGTGGCTTTGATAAAGGTTCTATGGCAGAACCAAAAGTTTGAGGAAGCTATTTGGGAAGCCGAGGAGGATATAATGTCCAAGTATCCGTTCCTATGCCTGGTTTCAGAAAATCATGCTTAAGGTATATGTTGTTCTTAACATCTTTGTTTTCGGTCTTTGTTAAAGTAAAAGGGTTGTTTACTTGTGATCTTTGTTTTCTAACTTGGTTAATGGTAAGAGTAGAGCCGTGTAGAGTCCAATCATGATTGTATTGCCTTGTCCCATCATTTGAGGATGAATGATCCTAAGGGGAGAAACTGAAACATTCCAAACTTTGGCCCTCGTAAATTTCTTTAGTCTTGAACTTTTTGTTCATATTACGTCTCACACCATAAATTATATGGTGCAGTGACGAGTTTAGAGACCCTAGTTGTATGTTGGTTAGGGTGTTGTTGTCCAAGTTTTTCCTAGTTATGAGAGACTCCACATGATTTGTATGGCCATGTGATGAGAGGGTTAGTATCCAATCGTACGTTGTCCAGTTTTTAGTCCTTGGTTATCTCTCTTGGATATGACAAAACCATACCAGTTGTATGGTCTAGTGACGAGTTGGGAAAAACAGTTGTAAGTTAGATAGAGTATGATGTCCAACCTTCCGTTCTAGTGGCAACTTGGTGGTACTAATTGTATGTTGTGGTGATGTGTTGGAGGGTCAACTTGTACCCACCTATCAGTTTCTACAGCTTTTAAGTTGAGGGTAATTCAGACATTTCCCTCCCTAATCCCGTAGGACCCCACATCTTATAACACAAATTGGACATTTACTCTACACTTAGAAATATTGAAATGCTCTCTAAATTGTCTCAAAAAAACTACTCAAGAAAATTGTGCTAGGGTTCTTCAAGGATGTCATCTAGACGATTAAGGATCAAAAATCTCTCCAAATATCTCTGTAACTTAGACATGTGACCCTACTCTCATTGTTATTTAACTAAAATCATGTATTTTAAACATTGTTCATTAGTCTTTAAGAGTGGTTTTGAAAACCAAGGTTAAGGGATTGAGTTAATGTTGTTAGGCAATGCTTTCTCATGATTTAAATTATGATTATACATGTTTTGATAATGATTTTGCACATGTGGGTGCATGGGAGTTGTGTTTTAACAAATGGGTCATGTTTAACCCTAGATTTGTTGGGTTTTGGCTTTGATAATGTTATTCCCTCAACCTATTTGTGAAAATGTCAATGAGAATGATCTTGTGACTTGTTGAATTATGTTTTGGACTAAGGCATTGGCCTGGAATGTTAATGATTGGTAAATTGTTTCATGAAGGCCTTGTTGGCCATAAATTGATTTTAATTATAACCTTGGTGGTCTAATTGACTAAATGGGTTCAAGTCCCCTAAGTGTTTAATTGAATTAATGCCTTTGTTTAGAAAATGGGTTCGAGTCCCACGTTGACTAATAATGGTTATGGTGTGTCGTACGCTTGAAAAATGGGTTTGGTATGACGATACCAATGGAAAGTGTAGTATGAGTATCAAAACAATGGGTACTCAGTAGGCATCATTGGTCGACTAAGCTAAATCATGATATAAAGATGATATAAAGTAAGATAAAAACTGCAAGTCAAGGTATAGAATCGAACTTAAATCTTCTTCATCATCACTATACAATATAACTAATAACTAGAACAAAAATATGGTATCTCATATCACTACGTACCTAAGCCTTCATACAAAGTGAATAATTAATCCGGAAGCATAAAGAAACATGTCTATACAATTACAATCACGTGAATACCAACTTCAACACACATACAATCATTAAAGGACAGAGTAAAAGAACTTTCCACGGCGTTCCATACGAACGGGAAGTACACCCAAAAGAACACAAATTAAAGAACACATTGCAATATCCCATAAAACTAGAGAGTGCACCAATAGATATATTCATCAATGTATCAAGAATATATATATACGCATCACCAACTCATATTTACCACGGTTTCCACAATTCCCGTCACGGTCACTTGCCAAGATCCATAATCATCATCAACTACTAGAAGTAGAACCAACACATATAAAATAAACATAACCATAGTTAGATAGTCATTTAGAACTTTAACTCAGTAATATACTCTAGCTAGTCTATATTAACTAACCATCATTTATTATTAAGCTACTAGTTTTCTAGTCATCATAAGACCTCCTACCATTAGCCTAACAGATTACTCATATACTCCTTCTTCGTAGAGTAGCAACTAATTATGATTCATTTGATAGATAACATCCACCCCTAACCAACACACATCGCTATACCATAATAACCATTTAACCAACTCATTCCTAGTTATCAAAAGTACACTAGTCATCAAGGTAGTGAGAAACTACATATTATCTACACATTTATCTATAAATAAACCAACTCTTTTTTTCTCGTTAGCACTATAATTATCCAAGTCCTCATTTAAGCTACTAATGAAATTACATGCTAGACATCAATATCACTAATCATCAACAATGCTAAGTCTATTATCATCATAAGGCATTAAAACCATAGTTACTAGTTACCATATTTTAACTAAACAACTAGTTATATAGACAACTAGTTATCACATAGACCATTTTACTAGGCTACATCCAATAACATAACCATTTATTCAAGCCAAATATATCCACTCGGTAAATCCTTTATTCTACACATGATTACACTAACCAATTAGTCTTTACTCCATATTCGGCATATTCTACTTCTTTTTGCTATTTAGTGTTAACAATAGCCACGCTAGTTAACTAGTTAGTAACAGTGTAGAACTTTGGATAACTTCCTAGGAAAATGCCATATCCTAAGTGCACATAAGGTTTTAATCATACCATGGCATAAACACACATATACCTATATATTCATATACGATTACCATACATAACATCAACATAATATTAATATATCCTCTGGGTTTACTGGGCATCATATAACATGAATACCTCTTTTGGATTTATCGGGCATTATCACATCATCAATATATCTTATGTATATATACCGAGCATCATCATATCATCACTATATTCTTTGAATTTACCGGGCATCTTTATAATTTCAATACCTCTTCTAAATTTATCAAGCATTTTCACATCATCTATATATCCTCTAGATTTAATAGGCATCATCATATCATCAATATTTCCTGCAAATTCACCAAGAATCATCATCACATCCATAACCACCAAGACAACAATAAATACATAATATGAAGCCAAATCAATAACAAGTAAAATCCCATAACCATAAAGTGTAAGAGAGGTAAGAAATTACATATCATGGTACTTAACCATTAATCATCACTATATTATATGGATAGATGCATGGGCATGTATATACAAAAGACATGATAAATCACCACTCTTCAAAGCTTAATCTTAATTATTAACAAATCGATTATAAGTCAAGGGTATGCCTTCTAGATTCCTTGTTTACACATACAGTTCCCAATACTAGCGAAAGGAGACTCTTTTTCACAAAAATTAGCTTTGTCATTAAGCTTGAATCATAATAAGAGTTGTGACATAATTCAAGACTCACATAGTAAACTAGCCTATAAGTTAAGTTCTAGCATAACCATTGATTCAATTCTCAAGACTATCCAATGCTATACATATTATGACAACAAGATAATCAATCAAGTATATATATTATCCCATATCGGCCACATGCATAGACCATTTAATGGGTTTAGCCAGCATATCACCAAAAGCATAATCTAGGTGTTCATGATGTATCTAGGTCACTAATGAAGTTACCTAGTTCAAGCTTAAGGTGGGTCAAATTCCACTTATAATAATCCCTAAATTCTCTTCTACAAGTCTAACTTCTACCAAGAGTTTGGATTAAACGAAGACTTCTAAATAGAGAAATGGTTCTAACAACCAAATAAACTACTAGGTAACTGAACTATGAGTTCCAACAAGTCATAAATGTCTTGGGACAACTATGGGAATGCTCTATTGGAGAAAATAATTATGAACACTGAAAATGACCTAAAGGGTCATTACAATGATTTAATTAGGATTCAAACAGGGATTTGTAGTCAAACTATGAATGTGGAGTCAAAAGAACTAATATTGGAAACTATGCTAGCCAGTGCGGGTGTCTATATGATCGAGATGTTCGAGTCTCCTGAATAAATGTATGAATTAATGATTCGAGTAGCCCATATTATATACATTGATGCTTCTGTCACCTTGATTATGTCGGGAGGTTTGAGTCCCCCATAAAGGCAAATACAAATATGGATATTCTTTGGCACGTACTAGGGCCTTTTAGCTAGAGAAAAAGTTGGGCCTATATAGCCGGTGGGTGCATTGTTATATTAAAATTATGCTAAATAGCCCAAGTTAAGGTTTTCAAAGTTCATGCTAAGCCATGTTCCCTAACCCAATGCGATATATATATATATTTATATAAGTATATATGTGATTGCATGTGGTTATTTGATTTTGTTTGAATAATGGAATTATTTTATTCCTCTATCCCTAAGTTACATGCTAGTGCTAAAATCACCATTCATCTATAAACATTGTTTCGCCATGCGGTAAAGGCATCAAATATTTTTCTACTTTTCCTGCGCAGTGATGAGGTGTTCGAGTTAGTTCGTGAGTTGACATTGAAGTGGTAAGATTCCATACTTTGGAGGGATTTACTTCATGGTATTTATTACTTGTGTCTTAGACATTTTTCATTGGCTGCTGTCGGGGGTATACCCCGATAGTTTATTGATTTCCATCTATGAAGGATTTATTGGATTACTGTGGACTTGGCTGTGTTGTTTGGGTGGATTGGCTCGGTGACGGGCTGTTGTCCAATTATCGGTGGTTGGTTTAGACTTTTGAAGAAATAATATTAGTCTAAGCATACACTATCTTGTTATATGTTTGGAATTCCCGACAGTTGAGGTTGTTGTGTTGACTACGTAACATGAAGGGGGTGATCTTCGGTCTTCAAAGGACTTGTGATACCTGTCACGGCCAAACCCTTGTTCAGGTCATGACATGAACTCTCTCATAATCAGTAGCAAGAATATAACTCACAAGTGATGACAACTTATGAAAATGAGCCACATACTCTGCAACTATCATGAAGCCCTGCTTTAATATGGATAATTAATCCTTAAAACTATCCCTAAGGCTGTGAGGCATGTCTTCTCCAAGAATATCTCCAAGAATTGATCCCATGTCAAAGGAGAAGATCTAGCTAGTCTAGAATCCATATAACCTCTCTACTGATGTCAAGCAACCATGTCCAACTTAAATGTGATGTAATCCACACCACTAGTCTCAACAAAGCCGAAATTATGAAGCCTATCCACATAAGCAATCAAGAAATCATATACATCCTCGCCCAGTGTATAAGAAAACATCGACAGAACCGATCTCAAGAATCTACCCACAATCTTATTCTTCTCAAAAGACATATTAGGCTGAGCAACCACTGGATGAGAAATAACTAGTTAAAAACTACCGGTGCGAGAGGAACATCAACTCAAAGAGTCGTATCTATAGGTCGGGCCTCTACCTTTGTACCATTCTAATTTATAAATTATGCACCATCATATATTGCACTACCAACTAACCCCAAAAGCATAACTAAATTATCTCTGGGAACTGAAGAGGAAATAAACCATGGTGGAGCCTGGGCTAGCCCCTAGCCCATTATTGGTTAGGGTAGAAGAACCTCTAGCTTAGAAGTGGGAATAGGGTCTGATGGAAGAATACTATCCTAGCTAATAGCTTGGGCCACATACTAGGATGTCAACAACCACTAGGTCATCCACAAATAGGAGAAGGATCTCTAGGCTTGGTCTTGGGACCCTTTGTCGCGTGTAGCAGTAACACGTGTCCTAGCTATCTGTGAATGAGTGAAGAAAAAAAATGTTCTATCAATCAACTAAGACTCTTAGAATGATATAACTAAAAGAATTTAAAAACTCCTAAGAATGTCCCATAGCCTCCAGAAGATAGGAATCATATGTCATCATTTCGATCCGCAGAACTCTACTAGATATTTTCTCTTGTACCAACAATACTAGTGTAGTCTAGGATCTAATACCAATTTGTCATGACCTGATTAACAAGTCATGATGATACCAAATATTTCCCACCATTAAGTAATACAAACCATTACTTAAAGCTAAATGCAATAGGTTAACTTAGTGGAAAATGGACAACTTAGGAGAAAGTCAACAACAAAATTGAACAATTGGTAAAACATTCAACATAGATTAAAATAGTTCATACAAAATACAATCCCATGATCTGGTGGACCCAGTATAAGAGAATCTAATACTAATATAACTCAAATGTCTAGAATAGGCAATAACATTTGTCTCAATAACAAAAATGTTGAATATCAAAAGGTGGAACAAAATAGAGACTCTAACTCTAAGATCTCACCTATCTCTTAAAATCATTATGGTACTATCAATGATCAATAGTGACAAATGGCACTTAGATCTACACTAAAAAGATACAGAAGTATAGTACACATGCCAAAACAATGGGTACTTAGTAGTCATCGTTGGCTGACTGAGCTAAACCATGATATAAGTATGATAAAATGCAAGATAAAATAACTATGTCAAGGTATAGAAAGGAACCTAAATCATCTTCAATACTACTGTACATAAAAAGTAATTTAATTTGAATAAAAATATAACACAATGCAACAACACATTCCAACATCGTCAAGCAACATAAGTAAATAAATCAAAATAATACCGTATCATAAGGCATCACTAAACCAATTATAAACTACAAAATTTACTCCCATATGACAATTGGTGTGAAAAGTAAATAACTCCTCAGAGACTCCCATACGCGTGGAGAGTACACTCAAAGATAGAATAAAGCAACCATTCATCACCTACAATTTACCAACTCGTTATTTAACTAACATTCCACAATTTACCAACATTCCATAATTTACCTACATTCAAAAATATTCTCATCAATCAACAACTTTGTCATTAATACTCACCAGTAACTATTTATTAGCTAACCATCTCTTATTAACAAATTTATTTAATTATTAGTCCTTATATAACCTCTAGTAATCGATTAATAACTATTCATCATCTATCCACTAATCACCATTTACTAAATAACCATCATTTATCAACTAACATCATTTATTAACTAATCATCCTTTACTAACTAATCCAAATTTATCAAGTAGTCATGATTAATCAATTAAAAAATATCCACCACTAATCCTTATTTATCACTTATCCTAAACTATACCATCTTAAATCATTTATTATTTTAAGTCTATGACTGGCATCCCTAATATCAACATCATACCCAACTTGTATATACATATATATAAATAATAATCATATCATACTAAATGTACAAACTCAAACCTGTAGATGTACACATAGGTAGATGGGCATAATTACCCTCTGGCCTATCAGGTATAAATGTATCATCAAAACAATCCTCAGAAATCAAACTTGTTATCAATGTAATTACATAATTATCCTCCGATCTTATCGAGCATTAATGTATCAACTTAATCATCCTTCGGCCTTGCAGGGTATATTTTATCATAATTATCCTATGGCCTTGTCGGGTATATATATATCATCATCATGTCATCATCAATATTATCAATATCGTCAATATCATAGCCATCCTCCAAATTTTAATTGGGCAAAAATAATTAATATCATTATCAATATTGCCAATAGAATAATCATTATAGTAATTAATAGCATAACTATTAACATAATATAGTACCATGATCAATAATCGTAATTGAAATCATGAGTTCTAGCATACCCCATTGCATGTTTGTCAATACCCCAATGCATGTTTGTCAATGTAGTATATAAGCACAACCTTTGGAATAATGCTAATATAATTAATAAGTATGCTCTTTAGCATAATCCATAACATATCAATGGGTATTATAGAAGCATATGCAATAAATTATCAAGAGTTTCATTAAGGGTTTATTATTAGAAAAATAAAGATCTTATCATTAGCTTGGTCAATACCTAATCTATGGCATAAACTATAGCTTATTCATAGCATAATGAATGGCTCAATCACTAATGTAGTCAATAAGCACGGGCTCTAGTAAGAACAAAAGTGTTAATGTTAATTTATCAACAAGTATAATCGCTAATGTAGTTAATAGCTCATTTGTTCAATCAATAAATAGCATAATTTCTGGATTAGTCAATATGATCATCAAGGGCCTAATCAATAATATATTCGATAGCCCAAATCATAGTCAAATCAATAGCGTAATTTAATAGCTCATAATAAACTTAACAATTAATTCATTTATAACTAATTGTTAGTCCTTTGAACAAGGAAGTTATGGTCATTTTACTAAATATTGTCAAAATCGCCCAGGTTTAACGGACGATTCGATGGACCTCAAGTCTGCGATAGACAATCAATCATCCCATCGAAACCAAGGTAGTGACCCCTTTTTTTTGGCTATTGTGCGATGGCCAAAATGATGGACCACCAAATTTTTAATGAACCGTCACTTTGACCATCGCTATGAGGTAGTGTGGCCTCATCCTGACCATCGTACGATGGCAAAAATGGTAGACCGCCAAAATTTTGATGGACTATCACTAAGACCATCACAGCGAGGCAGTATGTCCCTTCTTCTGGCCAGCTTACGACGGACGATCCGATGGACTGTCGAACTTTTGACAGACCGTTGATTTGACCATTGCAGCCCCTATTCAGTATTTTTAACCCATTTTTAAAGGGATATTTTGGCCTTTTCCCCTCTTTTAAACCTTTCTATATATTCTATGCAAAGCACCTGCCTCATTTTCCCATCTCTAACACTAATAAGCTAGGGTTTTCTCCTCCAAATCAAATCAAAATAAAATTATTCTCCAAGAAATCTAAGAAATCACCATGGATTCTTCAAATTAAGTTGAGATTCAAGTTCCCTAAGTCAAGTGTGGCAATAACCCTCTCTTTCAAGGATAAGAAAAAGAGTTTAAAGAAAGCTTGTTCATCCAATGTCATAATCTAAGGTATGTGGGGTTTTAAACAAGGGTAAATATTTCACCCTTGTTCCTAGAGGCTTATTTACATCATGATTTTCCTGAAATCTATAGGGTCTTACAAGAATTTGAATTAGGGTTTTTCACCCATTATTATTGAATGTGTTATCTTGATATTTCCCATGAATTAAGAGTCAAATGGTATGATTTCTGTATGTTTTATTGAGAATTTATAGCTGGGTATAAACCCCATGATTTTATTTCTTGAAAAGCTAATATTTATAATGTTTGAGATACTGAAGTGTATGACTATATTGAGATTTTGAGATAAATTGCTGAAATTCCCAGATTTCCACATGATTTATGAATCTATATGCTATACATTATGCTTTTGAAGAGCTTTAACTTGAGATTGAGCTATGGGTTAGTAATCCCTCTTTGGGACTTGTGAATTTGTGAACTTTTGTGTTATAAGCACTCATGATTTGAGTATTTTGAGATGATTGAGAAATGAATTGACCTAATGGTCCGAGATCTTTGAAATCCGCTTCACTATATGAGATATTATTTGATTATTGGGTTCATGGTGAACCATGAGATTATTCTAAAAGTGGATTTTTATGAGATGAGCGTAGATAATCCAAATAGAGTAGTATTTAGTACTGAGCGGGTAAGTTACTATGGTTGCTTACCCCAAAACTACATGCCACCATAGCTTGGCCTGAGGCCGAGTTTATGATTATTGGGCCTAAGGCTGATTTGATATTGGGCCCAAGGCCGAGTTTTGTTTAGTGATCACTATACTCAAGTTATACCCCCTGGATAGAGCATGATGCTCCTCCCTAACTTGGGGTCTTTTTCTTAGGAGGTCAAAATGTTGGACACGATGTAGCTTGCATGGTTTATGTCGGTTACAAGAACCTCCCTTGCCTTTCAAACTTGAGATCAGCTACTTCCTCAGAAACTAAAGTATTTTCCCTCCTATGAGCTATTTTCCTACTAATGAGGTTGTAAAATGGTTTCCTAGCTAAAGTATTCCCTTGATATGAATTGTCTCTTCAAAAGGAAGTGTTTTTCCTTGATTTGGTATTTTTCCATGAAACCTTGAGATGAGTTATTTTCACTGAACTGGAGTATCTTCCTTTTGAGATTGAATGATTTCCCTAAAGCTTGAAATGAGATATTTTCCTAAAGTGAATGAAATGCTTTCAAGTATGTTTCAAACTAATATGATTCTGAATTCCTAGTATTTGAGTTCAAAAAGTGTCATGAGATCTTGAGCACTAATGAGTATTTACTCTTCTTGAGGAATATGCATGAGTTGATAGTATTGTTTAAAGCCCCTTTGGTCTTGATTATTAAGAATAGGAGAAGATTTTTGATTTTAAGGTTAAAGAATGATGACTCACGAGATTTGTGTTATGCGCCTCATCTTACATGATTTATTAGCTTTACATTTCATACTTTTTTAAGCTATGCGAGTCATCCGATATTACATCCATGATTTGACTGAAGAATATTGATACTATTTTAATACATATGTATTCACCCCTATATACTCATTACATTCCCAAGTGTTGATCCATATATATATCTATGTGATATATTGTCTCATAATGTAGATATAAATTATAGCATATATACCATGTCCGATTAGTTCGCAACTTCCAGTTGACAGGTGACAAGTCCTTTTTATTCAAGGGCTTGAGTCAGTGATATGGTTGAGACAAGTGGTATTTCTTTTTTTAGTCTCATTAAGCCAGGGTGCTTGGGAGTCATGACCCAACTACCTATGGTTAGTACTAGTAGAGGCTTCATAGATAGTGGGTAGAAGTTAATGTATAGGGTTTTGAATTCATTATAAAAAGTTGAGTTGTAACCTTGTGACTCCAGTTTTGGTATTGAGCAAATTAATATTAGAGTTATATTCTGCCTTATTCTTTTGGTTTTATGCAATTTTATTCAGTTATTTTATGTGTGATGCCAAGTGAAGGGTTATCTTTGGGTCACTTATGACCTTAGGCACCATGTAGCATCCCAAGGGGTGATTTTGGGTCGTTACAGATGGTATCAGAGCACAAGGTTCAAGTGTCCTAGGGTGTCTATCAAGCCGTGTCTAGTAGAGTCTTGTGGAATAGTATGGAGAAGTCTGTATTTTTCTTTGAGAGGCTACAAGGCATTTAGGAAAGGTCTCTATTATTTTGAGTCTTAGATCATGCTATAGAGAGATTCTCTATGTGCTTATACAGATCCTCAACTCCCTCTATTCAGGCCATCTCTACCTTATTTTTAAGGTATCAAAAATAGTCAAGCTTAAATCTTTACAAATAGTAGTGGGATTGTAATCGAGTTAGAGGTACCCCATCAGTCTTTTTGAGTTTTAATGATTAAAGTACTTTATTCATGATCCATAAAAGTCGGGCACTAAGCCCAAGTTAGAGGTGCTTTCAGATTCCTCCTCAGAATCAATGATGTGAAGCTATACTTTCTTACCCATGTATTACTCTTGAGATATCATTATTCCTATGTTCTGATTCCTTCCCAGATAATGTTCTCAGATTGGCTAGTAAGAAGCTTCATAAGTCTCTCAAAGTGACTTGATAAGAGCCTTGTGGTTGTCAGGAGTCGCTCGTAATGGAAGTTATTGCCTCACTCTTATGAGTCTTACAAGTGAAACAGAATGAGATGTGTATTCTTAGATCATTGAATATTGTGTGTCAAGTTTCTATCTTTTGCAATATCTAATCTTGTTATCATTGTCTTTTTGAAAAGAAATAAATCAAGTTTAGTGAAGCTGTGTGGGGTTCTTTCGATCCACTAGCATAGTTTATTTGTTATTCATCCCATTTTCTTATTCAAAACATAAAGCCAAAGTGTAGTGAAGCTGTGTGAGGCTTATTTTGATTCACTAGCAACTTGTTGTGTATCCTGTTATTCTTGTGTTGGTTGGAACTAGGGGTTTAGAGTGGTGGTGAAAAAAGAAGCGGTAAGGGCCATTTGTTGAACTTATATGTATATATGTATAGTTGAATTTTGTTGCACATGTGTGGGATATTAATAAAGTGTTGTGTCCTTTCTTAGTTATTTGTGTGAGGTAGAGATGGAGTTTTTAATTAAGGGGAAATATTGTTTGTTGATGAATAAAAAGAGTTATTGATGGTAACTGTTGCGTTGGAAGGTACAAGTTATTGATGAAAGTACTTGGTAAATGGGTGTTGTTGATTTAGGCAACCCTGAGATTGTAGGTTGGAGTTTAGTTGAGACTTATAGGGCTATGAGCTATGTTGGGCTGTAAAATAGGTGGATAGTAATGATGTGTAGAAGAAGGGTGTGTTGATGAATTGCAAATAAGATGGGCCATATGATTATGATCGATTATTATTGGTTATGAAGTTCGAGTGGGCATGTGAATTTGATTTTTTGTTTCATGACGTCCGAGTGAGATTAGCGCTAGGCACTAAGCTTGTATGATTGGTGGTCATGAAAGTGGAGGCGATGATTTCTTATTTAATGGTACTAGTTATAGGGAAGTGATCTGATAGGCTTGAACAGTGTGTACAAGGGCCTAAGTTTGTTTGATTTGTAATCAAGTTTGATGTTTTATGTATGATGTAGAAGTACGCCCAAGGTGCCATGGGGCTGCTTTGTTCTCGAGAATTATTGCATATTATCTAGTTAGTAGTAACGCTGAGTTGCTAGGTGGGACTAGAGAGATTATGAATGAAGGTGTTATACGTGATTTCGATTCTTATGGTTTAGAAACATAAGTTATAGTCTATGTAGTGGTAGGCTATGGCAGGAGTAGTTGGTCCATCAGAGAATAGAAGACACCCATTCTACGTGTTAAGGAGTAAATAAAGACTATTAGGGTTATAGACGGATGATGCATATCTTAGGAGGTAGCTTTATGAGTTGGCATTATGCTTTGGGGAGTGATGTGATAGATCGTGACATGGGCTAGTTACAGCTGCCTAGGGACATGACCCTAGATAGAAAGATTTGGAGAGAAAGCATTAGGATAGAGGTCTAAGGGTGTGGATGCATCGTAGTCGGTAATTAGGTGGACTAAGATGTCCTTGGTTTGTCAGTTTTCAACTTGTTGTGAATATTGTACCTATGTTGTTTTATGGTGTCCTATGATTTGATTGCTTTTCTATGCTGCCTTTTTGTCCTGAGTCGGAGGTCTATTAGAAATATCCTCTCTACTTCATTAAGGGTAGTGGTATGGACTACATACAATCTACCCTTCCCAGACTCCACTTATGTGGGAATATATTGGGTTTGTAGTGTTGTTGTTTTAGGCTTTGAAGTGCAGTCATTCGGGTCACGTTCTTTTATTTATGTGCATTGTTATATCCCTGACTTTAGAGTAAGGTGATGACAGTCGAACTAGAGTTTATGTGGTGGTTTACTGCCTTGGAGTGATGGCTTAAGTTTAAAGGGGAGATGATAGGAACGATAACCGGGTCGAACCTTAAGACTCTAGTGGATATACTAGTGAGTCGTAGAATAGCTTCGAGAAGGATTGATGCTTGACGCTAATCTCACTTTAGTGCTTTCTATTGTCCCAGTACCTGCTCATGTTTTACATTTCTGTTCTATTATCCTAATTCATATTCATGCATATGATAGAGAATTATGTACTCTCCTAGTCCTAAAATGAGGGGTTCTGGTGTATTTGGCAGTTGGGATCACATCCCATGAGTTTTGAACTCCAAATTCGGATCATGCAACTCATGACTTAAGTACTCGAGCAACGCTTTTAGTGAATCGTGAAACCCAAATTTGTATTATGCATGTTCTTGGGCTAAACCGCTTTGATAAGTTTGTGATGTTAATGGCCTCAAGAGTCAGTTGAGTGCCAAGTAGGTGCAATGTCCATTCATACTCCAGGTCCTCATTTTCTAACTTTTCAGTGACCTCTTCCTTAGGTTGCGATAGAGATAATGGATAGTTGAGCCGATAGAAGAGAGTAGATATGTCGTGTTGGAAAAAATAGTCATATATATAGGTTGACTCTTGAGTCCCTCTTGTCCAAGAAACTCTAGAACCCTTTTTGGAAGTTCAAAGATTCTTATGTTTATGAGTTTTCATGATTCATGTGAGTTGAAATTGATGTTCATGCTACGATTGAGTTGTGACTCGTATTTGTTTACAAGTTTATCAAGCTTTGACCCTTGTAGGTGATATTCATGTGATGTCCATAATAAACCTTTTTCACGTTGCTTGGTAAATGATGTGTTCATGCCAATTGAGTGAAGATATTGTTGAATAAAGCAATGCATGTTCCCCATATGTTTGATGAAATATTTATGTGAAGGAATTAGAGCCAATACGATATGTTGACTAGGAACCCCCCTCCCTTTGTGTGCAAGCTCATGCATGCCAAATATTTGTTGAAAAGCCTCAGTGAATGAATTGTTACACGATAGTTTGGAATTCCCCTAATTATCTGCTCTTTCATACATGCTAAGCCTTTGATACATGGTAGGTGTTTGATGGATGAGCTGTGACATGACATAAAGTTTCCCCAATTATGTGTTCTCCGATACATGCTAAGACCCCAAATACATGCTAAGTGCTTGATGCACGACCTTATTAAATAGAGTGTGACCCAATAGCATTCCCTCCCTCAGTTTTTGCGTGCTTATAATCCCTAAATGCTTGAAGTGATGCCTTAGTGATTGTGATAGTGAATGAATGCCCATGGTCATGAGTGGTTATGTTTTACCTTTATCTTATCGAATTTTGGGGGTATATGTACCTGATAATTTAGCTGTTGTCTAGATCCTGTATCCGTCTTCGCAATGATCTCAGTTGAGCCATGATTCTCATAACTCCAAGAGTTATAGAACTCAGCACTCTCAAAAAGTTACAGAACTTGAGTAATCTCGGTATCTTTAGCACTCTAGCCTCAGTTGTATACTTTGTTCAGATCTAGTAGTATACATGTGTTCAAATAAAATCCTCGGTAGTATTCGAGTACTCTTTTTAGAGTTCAGTAATATTTCATCAGATAGCGAACCAAGCGAATTCGGCTATTCATATGAGTCGACTTAATTAATCAGCTTCAGGACCATCAGTTCCTCAGTTCACTCACTGGAAGGGACTGATCTCAACCTCTGTACTTAGTTATCTATATCGAGAGGTCCAGTTATTCAGTATCAGTGTTATCAGACCCCGAGATCATCTGCCAAATAGTCTTGATCTCAGATTGAGTTTAGTATCCTTATTATTCCAAGATTATCCACTAGATGGACTTGATCCCAGTATCATATTCAATTGAGTATTCTTGTTACCAGCTCCAGCGGTCACCCATTAGATAGGCTTCATCTCAATTTCAAGTTTAATTGATTATCTTCTTTGGAAGATTCAGAGATTTCCCCGCTAAATAGGTCTGGTCTCAGACATAATCATTTCTTATCATTGACAGTAGGTTCAGGGATCATCTGATAGGGAGGTGTGATCCCAAATTTAGTCAGTCGAAAATCACAAGCTTTGAATAAACCATGAGATAACTCTTCGTTATAAGACTAAGACAAGTTAGCCCAAATTCGGATGAAGGTAACACCCTTCATTCATTCAGTTTCTCTCTAATCTAAGATTCAGTATACAGTTGTTCATATCGTAAAAAATGCATTCTTTGAGTGTGTTGTGTTTAAAAAGGTATAGATTTAGTGTGATAATTATTTCAGTTGTGCGCCCTCAGTTCTCTCTATTTTTCCTAGCCTAACTATAAACATTCAAGGATGAATGTTCCCAAGGGGGAGATATTATAAAACCCCACAAATTTCCCTTATAGTTTGAGCCTTCGAACATGTTGAGTGAAGTGTCATTCTAACTTTAAAAGTTTGAGAGGTGTCTTCCCAAGTGTGAAATATTTTGAACCATGTGGAATTTCCCTAATATCAACTTAGGTTATGGCCATTTTACTGAATGTTGTCGAAATCGTCCAGGTTTGATGGATGATTCGACGGACCGTCAAGTCTACGACGGACCATTAATCATCCTGTCGAAACCAAGGAAGTGACCCCTTTTTCTGGCCATCGTGCAACGGCCAAAATGAGTGACCACTAACTTTTCAACAGACGTCACTTTGATCGTCACTCTAAGACAGTGTGGCCTCATCCTGGCCATCGTACGATGGCCAAAATGGCAGACTGCCAAAATTTTGATGGACCATCCCTGACACCATCGCAACGAGGCAGTATGTCCCTTCTTCTGGCCAGCTTGCGACAGATGATCCAACGGACCGTCGATCTTTTAAAGGATCGTCGATTCGATCGATGCAGCCCTCGTTTAGTATTTTTAACCTATTTTTTAAGGGATATTTTGGTCTTCTCCTCTCTTTTAAACCCTCCTATATATTCTATGCGAAGCAGCTGCCTCATTTTCCCATCTCTAACACTAATGAGCTTGGGTTTTCTCTTCCAAATCAAATTAAAATAAAATTCTTCTCCAAGGAATCTAAGAACTCACCATGGATTCTTCAAATTGAGTAGAGATTCAAGTTTCCTACGTCAAGTGTGGCAAGAACCCTCTCTTTCAAGGATAAAAAGAAGAGTTTAGAGAAAGCTTGTTCATCCAATGCCATAATCTAAGGTATGTAAGGTTTTGACAAGGGTAACCCTTTCACCCTTATGCAAAGGCTTATTTACATCATGATTTTCTTGAAATCTATGAGGTTTTACATGAATTTGAATTGGAGTTTTTCACCCATTATTAATGCATTATCTTGATATTTCCCATGAATTAAGAGTTAAATGACATGATTTCTGCATGTTTTATTGAGAATTTATAGCTGGGTATAAACCCCATGATTTTACTTCTTGAAAAGCTAATATTTATAATGTTTGAGATATTGAAGTATATGACTGTATTGAGATTTTGAGATAAATTGCTGAAATTCCTAGATTTCCACATGATTTATGAATCTATATGCTATACATTATGCTTTTGATGAGCTTTAACTTGATATTGAACTATGGGTTAGTAAGCCCTATTTGGGACTTGTGAATTTGTGAACTCGTGCTATAAGCACCCATGATTTGAGTATTTTGAGATGATTGAGAAATGAATTGACCTAATGGTCCAGAGCTTTGAAATCTATTTCACTATATGAGATTATTGATTTGATTATTGTGTCCGTGGTGAACCATGAGATTATTCTAATAGTGGATTTTAATGAGATGAGCATAAATAATCCAAAAGGAGTAGTATTTAGCACTGAGCGGGTAAGTTACTATGATTCTTACCCTAAAACTACGTGCCATCATAGGTTGGGCCTGAGGTCGAGTTTATGATTATTGGGCCTAACATTGAGTTTATATTGGGCCCGAGACTGATTTTCATTTAGTGATCACTAGACCTAGGTTATACTCCCTGGCAAGAGTATGACGCTCCTCCCCAATGTGGGGTCTCTTCCTTAGGTGGACAAAACGTTGGACTCCATGTAGCTCGTATGGTTTATGTCGGCTACGAGAACCTCTCCTGCCTTTCAAACTTGAGATTAGCAACTTCTTTGGAAACTAAAGTATTTTCCCTCCTATGAGCTATTTTCCTACTAATGAGGTTGTAAAATGGTTTCCTAGCAAAAGTATTCCCTTGATATGAATTGTCTCTTCAAAAGGAAGTGTTTTCCCTTGATTTGGTATTTTATCATGAAACCTTGAGATGAGTTATTTTCACTAAACTAGAGTATCTTCCTTTTGAGATTGAATGATTTCCCTAAAGCTTGAAATGAGATATTTTCCTAAAGTGAATGAAATTCCTTCAAGTATGTTTCAAAGTGATATGATTCTGAATTCCAAGTATTTGAGTTCAAAAAGTGTCATGAGATCTTGAGCACTAATGAGGTTTTACTCTCCTTGATGCATATGCATGAGTTGATAGTATTATTTAAAGCCCCTTTGGTCTTGAGTATTGAGAATAAGAGAAGATTTTTGATTTTAAGGTTAAAGAATGATGACTCACGAGATTTGTGTTATTTTCCCCATCTTACATGATTTATGAGCTTTACATTTGATACTTGTTCAAGCTATGTGAGTCATCCCATATTGTATCTATGATTTGACTGAAGAAGGTTGATACTGTTTTAATACATATGCATTCACCCCGATATACTCAGTACATTCCTAAGTGCTGATCCATATATATGTGTATGTGCTATATTATCTCATAATGTAGGTATAAATTATAGCATATGTACCATGTCCGATCAGTTCGCATCTTCCAGTTGACAGGTGATGAATCCTTTTGATTCAAGGGCTCGAGTCAGTGATACGGTTGAGACAAGTGGTATTTCCTTTTTCTGTCGTATTGAGTCGAGGTTCTTGGGAGTCATACCCAACTAACCATGGTCAGTACTAGTAGAGGCTTCATTGATAGTGGGTAGAAGTTGATGTATTGGGTTTCAATTTTGTTGTAAAAAGTTGAGTTGTAACCTTGTGACTCCAGTTTTGGTATTGAGCAAATTCATATTAGAGTTGTATTCTGCCTTATTCTTTCGGTTTTATGCAATTTTATTCAGTTATTTATGTGTGATGCCAAGTGAAGGGTTAGCTTTGGGTCATTTATGACCTTAGGCACCGTGTAGCATCCCGAGCGATAATTTTGGGTCGTTACAATGATCCTTAAATTTTTATGGTGGCATGCCTTTGGTTAATGGATCAACTAATGTCACTTCAGTGCTAACCTATTCAATGACCATTTTCTTATATTTAATATGTTGTCTTATGGATAGATACTTGATGTCGATATGCTTACTTCGACTATCATTTTTGTTATTCTTAGCCAAAAAGACAACAACTAAATTTTCATAATATAACTTTAATGGCTTAGAGATAGAGTCGACAATTCTTAGACAGATATGAAATTCTTCAACACACCATGTAAGGTAGCCTCAAAACAAGGAAGAAATTCATCCTCCATAGTGGAAGTAGTAATCAAATTATGTTTAGCACTCCTATAAGATATAGCTTCACCAGATAACGTTAAAATATATTTAGAATTTTTTTTTGTGAATCAACATAGCCAGCAATGTCTGTATCGGAGTAGCCAATGACTTCCAAGTCATCTGATCACTTGTACATAAATTTGTTATTTTTTGTGCCTTGAAGATATTAAGACTTTCTTTGTAAGTCTTTAGTGATTAAGACCTGAATTACTCTGATATCTTCCTAAAATTTCAACATTAAATGTGATGACAGGCCTTGTACAAACCCGAGCATACATCAAGCTTCCAATAATAGAAGTGTATAAAATGTCTTTCATCTGCTCCTTCTCAAGATCGTTATTCGGACACTGATTCAAATTGAATTTGTCACACTTCACAATAGAAGCTACACTTGGTTAACAATCTTTCATTCAAAATCTCTCTAAAATTTTATTGATATAGACTTCTTGAGATAGACCTAAGGTATCTATCTCAATGCAAGACGCATCACCTATGTCTTTCATATCAAAACTTTTAGAGAGAAATTGTTTCACCTTATGTTCATTCTTGTATCATTGAATGCAAGTAAGATATCATCTACATATTGAATTAGGAAACATATTTTACTTTCCACTAATCTTTTGATATATACATTGATCTTTAATGTTCTCAACTAAGTCGAATAAAGATATAACATTGTGAAATTTCAAATACCATTAACGAAAAGTTTGTTTTAGTTCTTATATGAATTTCTTCAACTTACATACTAAGTGTTCACCATCAATAGAGAAGAAACCTTAAGGTTATTTCTTTATGTTGTTTCATATTAAACATCTTGCTCCTAATCACTATTGAGACATGCAATTTTCACATTTATTTGTTGCAATTTTAATTCAAAGTGTGCTACTAATGCCAATATAATGTACAAGGAATTATTTTAAGACATGGGAGAAAATGTCTCTGTGTAGTCAATTTCTTTCTTTTGAGTGAATTCTTTAGCAACTAGTCTTGCTTTTTATCTTTCAATGTTGCCTGATGAGTCTTTTTTAGTTTTAAAGACTCATCTACATCCAATGGATTTTACACCATTAAGCGACTAGACAAGATTTAGAATTTGTTACCTTTCATGAAATTCATCTTTTTTTTCATGACAATGCACTACAATTCTGACTCTTTGCAATTCATGTCTTGTGAAAAATATTCAGGATCATTTTTAACTTCAATGTCAGATTTCTGTATATATATGATAAAGTCACTAGACATTGTTGATTTAATTTCTCTAGTAGATCTTCTTAATGTTGCATCAATATTTTTCTGAAGATAGTGTTGTTTAACTGGTTGCTCAATAATTTTTGAAATTATTTAAACTTGATCTACTTGAATATTTTCAGCAGCATGTGGAATCTCATTGATTTGGTACAACACCCAATCGTACTTTAGGATTGTTATGTACGACAATCAATCATTGACTTGAAATGAAAGATCAAATTTTTACAGAAATTGTATTTTGAAGTGGATAACTTCCACTAATTAAATCATTCTCAATAAATTTTTCATTTCTTAATTCCACAATTCTATTGTTGTTAGATGGACAATATAATTTGTATATACATTTTGATATATTCAATAAAATATTCACTAATGATCTTGAAATAAGTTTCTTTTTTTATGGGTTGTAGATTCTTACTTCAGACGGGTATCCCCATACGCGAAGTTGTGTTAAACTTGATTTTCAATCTTTGAACAACTTATAAGGTGTTTTTGGAAAGACCTTGAGTTGAACTCGATTTAATCCATAAGGACTTAGGTATCTTAGAACTACTTAACATACTATACATTATGTCTAATAATGTTTGATTTCTTCTTTCTACTATGTCATTTTGATCTGGAGAATCATGCATGGTGCATCAAGAAACAATCCTATTTTCATAAAGAAATTTGTAAAATGGCCTTATGTTTATCCATCCTCTTTGTATTTACCATAGTACTCACCACCTTTATCAGTCCTCACAATCTTAATTTACTTTTCGTGTTATTTTTCTACTTCATCCTAACACACTTTAATGGCTTCTAATGCTTCAATTTTATTATGAAGCATGTAGGGATATATATATCATGAGTTATCAAATATAAAGGTGATAAGGTATTTCTGATCATATGTATACATATCTGGACAACATATATCTAAATATATTATTTCTAATGCGATTGAGCTCTTCTTGGTACTTTTCCCTGATTTGTTTTTCTGTTTGCCTTTAATACAGTTAACACATCTATCGAAATCAGTAAAATCTAAAATACTAAGTACTTCATCATTTACTAATATCTTAATTCTATCCAGGGAGATATGTCTCATTATTTAATGTCATAAAATAGAGAAATCTTCATTCATAACCCATTATTTAGTGTCAGATTGAACATGCATAACATTATGAGTGGGGTCATTTTACAAATCAAGTGAAAAAAAATCATTAGACAATATATCCAACAAGTTTAGATTTATAAAATAGATTAGAAATACCTTTTAGAAAGAAGGAGTATTTAAACGGTATAAGTCTTGATACTGAAATTAAATTTTTAGAAAATTTAGGAACATAAAAGGTCTTTTCCAACTCTAAAATAAAATCACTACGATGTACTAAAGTGCATGTTTCAATAGCTTCTACACATGACTGTATCTGGTGTTCTAAATCCCTGGTTTGCTCAGCTCTCCCTGACTTTCGCAGGTTTATTAAATAGTGCAGTAAATTCATAATATGAATTGTAGAAGCAGAACTATTCCACCACATGTTATTATTAACATTAATTATATTAGTTTCATAACAAACAAGAGAGATGGAATTACCTTTCTTCTCAAGACACCATTGAAAATTGACACAATCCTTCCTTAAGTGCCCTTTCTTTCTATACAGCCATACTTGAATTCCTTCTTGATGCTAGAATCAAGTGGAGCCTTCCCTTTCAACTTTTTATTGACTTAACGAGACTTCTGCTCTTGAGTAGTGATTAATGAACTTTCTTTTATTTTCATTAGCAATCGACCCTCCTATAAATAACACACATGGCAATAAGTTCATGGATAGATCATTTATCCTTATGTGTATTATAAAAGATCTTAAAGGGATCATACTGTGCAAGCAGAGTATTTAAAATATAATACATAAAAAAATATTTAAACAGTTTAACTTCAAAAATCTTTAGTTGAGCTGCTAAGTCTCATTTTTTTTATGATATGCTCACGCATACCTCTCACACAGGTGAGCTTCATTGATGAGAATTTCATAATTAAGGTGCAGGAAAGTGTCTTATTTGAAGTGTCAAATTATTCATCAATAGCCTTCAGTAATGCCTTGACATTATATGTTGTTCAATAAAACCACGAATACCAACAAAGATTTTCGTCCTAATGAATATAACACTAAAACGCTTAGAGCGCTCCCATTGTTCATGAAGAGCAATCTCAGCTTGAGTGCTAATTTCATCAATATGTGGTTTGTCTTTCCTGATAGCATTATAAATGTCCATGCATCCTAAGTGAAGAAGAATTCTTTCCTTCTGGATCTTATAATTCTCACCATTCAATTCGAGGATAGCACGAAGATCAAAGAAATTCGTAGCTTGAGTGCTAATTTCAGCAATATAGTGCACATTCTCTACATATTTTATATAATAATTATATAATTTCTATACACTTTTTATACAGATACATGTCCTATATAACAATTATACAATTTCTATACACATTTATATAACCTTTCACTGCAATAATTGTTTAAACAAGTTCTATACCAATTCTATAGTTTCTAGACACATCTTATACATATACATATTATGTTATACATATACATATTCTACACAATAATCATATAATTTTTATATAAATCCTATATAGTTTCTCCATCTTATGTATGTACAGGTTTTGTCCAATAATTATACAATTTTATAGAACTATATTTAATTGGTTTTTTTTTAAAGTAGTTTTTTAGCTAAAAAAAAAGTGAAAAGGGGGCTTGAATGACCCAATTGTGAAATGGTCAAAATATGATATTTGTTTGGGCCAACAGGATACTCTTGTCCAATGTCCCAAACATGGTCTATTAGTTTTAAAAAGAGTCAACTTATATTTTTTTCCTTAGTTTTTATGGAATACTAATTAAGGCTTTAATCATGATCAAATAATAATATTTAAAGCCCAAATCATGATCACAAGAGACTCTCAATTATTAATTTATCAAAACAACAACAATTTTATAAATTTATTTAGCACCCTTTTAGTTTTTCAAGTATGTCTGGATGTTAGTCATACATATGTGAAAATTAACTAAAATTTTAGTCGTGTGCATCGAAAATTTTTTCATGTGCTTGCTCTTATTAATGTACTAGTTTAGTAATACGTGTCTCGCGCGTGTATCTCGCTTCAATGAGTTCCCTTCGATATTTAAAAAAATGTCTGAATTAATAAATAAATTGATGATTTTATTAATTAGGACAAACACTTAAATAGAACATTAACATACATGTAAATACATTAAAAACAACTTTAAAATATATTAAAATAAATTACTAAGGCTATAGAGCGACACCCGAAACACGAGAAGTAAAGCAATTGGAAATCAAAATGTATACGATAATATATACTACAACTATACGACAATAGATATAACTAATACATTACATAGAATACAAAATATATACAATTAAAGAATCACAAAGTTTAACGATTCATATCTAACTCAATTTTTTGAAGTGTTGTAATTTTATAGTATAAAAAAATGAAAATAACAAACCTTGTCTAGTTATATTAATTGGTCCACCTTGATAAGAAAGATTTTCCTTCTTTGAATTCAATAATCTCAGGGATGAAAATCTTCATCTCATTCTAGTAGTAGAAGTAAGAAGATCAAGATAGGACTAAGGTTATGTATATATTATCCTCCACAAACCTTATTATTTTCACTATATCCATAATTCAAAAGAAAAACTTAGGAATAAATAGAGAACCAATCTGCTAAATTTAAATTTGTCCTTACGGCCCCAAAAAGGGGTAGGTTGTGACCGCGTTATAGCTTTGCTCAACATGTAGAGGAAATTAGTAGCGTGTTTTATTAAAAAGGTGAAGAGCCAAAATTAAGTTCAACTTCTTAACAATATTTATGCAGAAAAGAAACAAAGAACCAAAAGTGCATGCCTTTGTTAGGAGCTCAACAAAGAAATCAACAAACTTATTTTTCTCTATTCTCAATTTTCTCGTCTTAAATAAGTTATAACAATTAATGTATCCTAGTTTTAACCTTAAATACGTTACAAAAACCAACATCATTTTTCATGCAGGCAGGAAAAGATAAAATTTACCTACATTAATTTACCATATATTTTATTCTTATTACATGTATCCTTTTTCATGTAGGCAAGAAAAGATAAAATTTACTTACATTTATTTATCATATATTTTATTCTTATTACATGTATATGGTTTTTAGGACTTCTTATTTTTAAATAATTAATTACTCCCTCTGTTCTAAAAAGAATAATCTACTTTGACTTGGTACAAAGTTGAAGAAAATAAAAAAAATTTTGAATCTTGTGGCCTTAAATTAAAGTAGTGTCAAATGTACCAAAATGTCCTTTAATCTTGTGATCATAAATATGCCATGTAGAAAGTTGAAATTAAAGTATTGCCAAAAAAAGAAGGGGGTCATTTTTTTTGAAACAGACTAAAAAGGAAAGTAGGTCATTCTTTTTGAAACAAATGGAGTAATAATTAGTGAGAATAGGTGAAAAGACAATTTTTGTCAATTGTGGATTCTTTTAATAAAGGGTAAAAAAATTCAAATCACTTTTCAAAGAGTCTTCACACTTTTAATCTATTATAGATATAGATGAATGATATACATGTTAAAGTTGTCTAAATTTTCAAACATGTGTGTCTAAAATTTTTTGTAAAAAACTAATAATGTCATTTTTCAACTTTCAACATTCAAATCCACTCAAATAAACTCAAATTTGAAACATAAGTTACATGGATCAAAAGACTAAATCTCTAATTATCAATTAGTGAAACTATAACAAATCTAACAAACTCATTTAGTATCCTCTTTTTAATATTTCATGTATGTTTGCTCTCAGTTATACATGACAAAAATGCATGGTAAAATTGGCTAAAATTTCAAGCATATTATAAATTTATCATATATAGTGAATGTCTACTTTACCATATATAGTGATTACCTACTTTACCATATATTTTGTATGTCTATTTATGAAAAATTTACAAACCCCAAGGTTAGTTTTCCCCTAAAAATAAAGGGGTTTTGCTTCATTGTAATTCATCCCTCAAGAGAAATAGAAATTACTCTCTATTCTCTCTTTATTCTCTTTACTCTTCTTTTTTATTCTTTATAAGTTTATAACACGTTATCAGCATGAATCTCTAACGTCGTAGTGTTAATAATGTTGGCATCCTTAAGTGTTAATAATGTCGTAGGTTCTTTTCTCCAATTAAGTTATACGATGAAACCCACTTTTATAGAATATTAAAGTTTTCAAAATTTCATGTTGCACGATTGTCTAATTGTTTTACAAGTTCACATGCATAAAGAGAGAAACTCGCATAGACAACAAACTAGTTTACAAAAAAAAAATATGAATTGGAAGATTGACATCATACTAGATTGGTCAGATCCACTTCCCTATTCTTGGCTATTAACAAGTCAAAGCTTTCTCAAATAGGTTCGATACATACAAGTTGAGGAATCTGAATTTAATTTGCTTTTAAAATAAAGTCTTGAAAAACAAATATTAAATCTGCTTCGTGGATCATAAAAATATTTATGTTATTTATTATTCTAACAATTTTTCGTTGTTTTGTATGGTAAATGATTTCTTTATTGGAAAAGGATTTCAATGATTTGAAGCCTTAATGATTTTCATTAAAAGACCCTATTGGTCGATAGTGAATTTCGATGTACTTTGACATATTATCTCATTAGTTGTGAGTAACACAATGGATTCAAGTCCTATCTCATCAAAAGAATAAGACATCGTGTTAGAGACTTGATGCACCATGATATAGATGTTGGGTTTATGCTCCATCAATTTATGCCTAAGACGTCTTTATATGGATAAAACGTTGAGTTTGAATCTCAATGCACCATATTGATAATATTATGATGGCTAAGGCAAAATAAGGGGTATTGGTGAAATATGTCTCATTAAATATGCTTCATTCCTTGAATTGAATGTGGTAGCAATAAATTATATGTATGCCTTAATTTGCTTTTGTAGTAGCTATCATATTTTGATAGGCTTAAGGCATGATTATATTTCATTCCTGAGAATGAGATTTTTGATTATTATAAATACAGATATATACCTTGGGGTGAATATGATTATATATACACTCGAACATATTCTTAATTCTAAAGATATCATAATCCACCTCCGAATGAAGAAGAATAATTTAGAATTGATTGTGATGGCATCACAACTCACCTCCAAATGAGGAAAAATAACTGAGAATTGATTGTGATGGTATCACAACTAACCTCCGAATGAGGAACAATAACTAAAAAGTTATTTTGAAATCTACTTTTAAAGTAGTAAGTCTAAAATTTATTCACTTGATAGTAAATCTGAAATTTACTAAAGCAAAAAGGCACATGTCATAGTAAATTTGGAGTTTGCAAGAATAAAATTTCATAAATCGACATGAACAATTTCGACATCCGAAAGACGTATGAACATATATTAAAGGATTAGAAAATTCTTCATTATTTTTAATATTATGTATTCTCATGATAAGTTGGTTGACCAACTTGTGTTGGTATTGGATCCCTTAAAATCTGAAAAGAATAAAAGGTGAATAAGGGCCCATTCACCTATCATGTCATATGTTGAAAAGATGTATTAATAAGATGATCACATACACATTCATGGTCAACCTACGTTTGACATTCATAAAGTTACTTGTTCAATATAAATTGAGCATAATTTTCAGATTATGTAATCAAGATAATTCATCTTGATGATGATGGTTTAGTATTGAATGCCTTCAATTAATATCTAAACCATTACTAATGAGAACAAAGCTTCATGTGATAGTTTAAAATATGATATGTTGCATACAATAGCACTTGTATGCATTACACCGAAAAATTTTGATTATTTCTTCCCTCTCAATTGGTTCAAGGTCAGGAACCAACTATTCCATCTAATAATTTTGATGTGCGGTATAGGATTAATGAATATACCATGATGCACAAAGATGGAGGATGTATGTTAGTTTTCCTAACATATGGGGGAGATTATAAGTAGCTATAAAATATGTTAGGAATTATCATCAGATCCTCATTCAAAAGATTATTCAAGTAGAATACCGAACGCATCTCATATTTAAGTTGCAAGTGCTCCTATTTTATATTCATAAAGGAAAAAGTCTATCCATTCATGAAGCATGGTAGACCAATCGGTTCCAAATGAAATAATCCTTGAAAAGGATAAGGAGCAAATAACCATAATAAGAAGGGAATGTTCTCTTAAAGAGCCTATGACATAACACTTCATAAAACCTTATGAGAGGTTTCGTTATCTGAAAATAATAAAGTGATGAGATCTCAAAATGTTATGTCAAAATGTGAACTGATATTGGAATGACAAATCAACAATCTCAACAAGAAAACTACAACAACTTAAAGAGAATAGAAGAAAGAAGATAGTGGGAAGTAGTTCACACCATCTAAGTCAATATAGCACTTCTTCACAGTCCAAGATGCCATTGAAATTGTAGTGATGTTGATGTATTTTAAGAACTATTTTGACTTAGTACAGTTGACATGAAAACAATTCCATTTTAGTGTTGGAAAATAATTTAAGCACTGTATTTTATTGATGAATGTTGCCTAATGGTTAGGCATTCTGAATGTAAATTTATTTTCGTATGAATGATGATGTTGTATAAAGTTGGAATATTTTATTGATGACTACTGTCATTAGGCATTATTGTTGTGTTGTTTAACTGGTGGTGATGTTACTAGGTGTAACTAAGCCAACAAAGTGGAGGTCTCAAGGGACTGTTACTGGAAACCCACATTTCCCGGCGTGAGGGATTGGTCTTGATGACCTTGTACTTATGTCACACTTGATATATTTTTTTGTCTAGAATTAGAGAAGGGTCGTGGATTCTCCAGACTTCCATGACCCCTCTGATTTCTACGACTAACACGTCCTGGGCCCTTCTATTGGCGGGAGCCAAACCCATATAGCCTGTAGGTGACTTCTGATGGTAAAGATACAGAGTCTAGGTTGATGTTTTTCTTTTATACTAAACCCTGCACTCTGGCCTAGTATGCTATATATATATATATATGTCCTAGTAAACTATATATATATATATATATATATATATATATATATGTATGTATATATATTTCCTGTGTGCATGTTGATTTTACTGTGGTTTTGACTTAGAATTATTTTACCCTTTTCCTAAGTTACATACTAGTGCTCACCCTGCTAACCATCTCTGGACCCTATAGCCCTTTACGATGTAGGAACTAGAGATACTCCTGCTTTTCCTGTTAAGTGATTAGGTGATTTTTAATCGATCATGAGTCAGCTTGAAGTGGTGAGCTTTCATTCTTCGAAAGACCCTCATTTCATGTTTTTGTTTCACTATATCATCGATTATCTTTTGTTTTATTTTAGGATATCATCAAGGACATGTCCCAATTTAGATTGATGTTGGTTTCTTAGAGGCTTGTCGATTACTTTGGATTAGGAGAAATGTTAAAGTTTGTAGATTTGTTTATGAGTAAGTTGAGTTGTCTATCTTGTTGTATGTTCGAAACTCTGATCTATCTTATTATATATTAAAAATTCATCCATTTTTAGTTGTATTATATTATTTTTGGCTAGCCAAAGTGGGTGATCTCTGGTCCTCGATGTACTTGAGATACCCATCATAGCCAGGCCCTAGTTTGGGTCGTGACAGTATATAAACCCTTATTCTGATTTTCTGCCATTTTTGGACCTCAAAATTTTCGAGGGTTTCTTCATCGGATTTCATATGGATTACCTCTAAACTCATACTCACATTATTTTCCATTAATTACATCTTTGTGAGCATTTTTTAATTATGATTTGAAAATAAGATTTTGAAGATTTTCTTGGAATTCTTAAAATTGGTTTTTCTTCTATTTGTACCTTATTTTAAGCCCTTTTTTCATGTGTGTTTTGAACTATAGACTTCTACAACCTTGGGGAATGTATTTTAAAAACCAAATTCTTTTTTTAACCTTTCATTTTTGAACTCCTTATTCAAACTCATGTAAAACCAACCCAAAAATTGGCAATATGGGTATCTGTATCTTTCCTTTAATGCGTAGATACTATATTTAACTGTGGTTGTTCATTTTGAGGATATTCGTAAGGGAAAAGATTCATATTAAAGCAGTTTAGGATGGGTGCTCATCGTTTCAAGGTGGATTGTGGATTAACTTCTTTTAGATTGATCTTAGTAGTTAATATTTAAGTAAAGCATTCTATGAGTTGGGGAAAATAACTATGAGGTTTATATTTTGTGCATATTATTAATGTTGTAAGCTTTAATGGGGGCTTATATTCTATTGTCGTTGACTTGCATTATTTGATATTGTGTGTTGCCCATGTGGGGGATTTATTGGACATCACTGGCCTTATCTGTGCATTAAATGCCTTCATTCTCATATAATGCCAGTGTGGGGTATTAAACGGCTAATATAGGCCTTGTTTGAGCATTGGTTTTCTTTATTATGATACATATACATAATTTAGGGGTTGATGTTGCATCTCTACATGCACGCAACTATACGTGATCGTGCAAGTAATATAATGACTTAGACAGTCAGATATCGTTCCCTCGAGGATCAATAAACTCGAAATCTATTCAATTTTTAGTTCAAGACAATTATGTATTAAGTGTTTGATTGTATCAAGATTAATATGCTTTTGTAAATAAAATTTAAATTACTAAACAAGAAATAATTTATTACGACTAAAGCAAAGTAACCAACGGTTGTAATCAATAATGAGGACGACTCCAGGGTTGACGTATTTTGAACAATCATACAATTCTCTATTCTATTCACAGTCTAATTGGTTATCGGGTTGATGGTTCGCAAGGTTTATGCCACAATTTTAGTCTCCCGACCTCAGATCTTCTATCTATTGAATGTTGTAACTACAACTCCCAGAGAGTTACAACAAATCTTCTATATTCATGAAGTTGTCTTCCTGCAAGTGAACCAAGAAAGGCTTCTACGTATATTCCTATCCTAGATGCTAATTCAAACCCCTTATTTTATAAAAGAATAAGAACCTTACTCCCTAATTTCTTCGTTCTATCCTATTATTCTCCTCCCAGATTCACATAGAAATATAAATTTATTATAATGGTGGCCAATCATTAAAATAGTAAGCTCAAGAAATTAGGAACAACCCATAAGATAATCCAATAAGAAACTATGAATAAGAATATTAAATAGTACTCATGTTCTTAGCCTCAACCCCAGAAAAGGGGGTGTTTAGCTACTCATGTAAGAATTAACCCTCCAAAATAAGTAACAAATCATACCTAAATTAATCCTTGAAATAGAGAAATTCAAAAGAATGTTTATAAACCTTAAAAGAGAGAAATTTCTATTTTTCCACCGTTGCTCTGCTTGACAAAAGTCCCCCACATTATCTTGGATTTTTCCTTTTATAGTTGGGACAAAAAATACTTAAAATATTCCCAATTTTTCCAACCGGCGCATCGCACCATGACTAAGATTGCTATTTTCCATTAAAATTTGGGAAACCGCGAAGCTCAAGTATTCCCCAACAATTGTAAAATGCACCCTCACCGCGACACGCCACTATCGCGGTGAGCTACTGGATTGGGACAATTGTGAAATAATCATGCTCCGTGATCCACTAAACCTTCAGGTCACCAAATCTAATAAACTAACTTTCTCCGCGACGCGGGGGTTTTGCGAACCTTCACTAGAATTTGACCATTGCTATTTTGTTGCTTATCGCGACGCAGAGTGTCTTCAAATGAGAATTTCTTCTTCTTAACTTCCCTTTTCCCACTTAATTTCAGTCCCTTGCATTCCTTCACTACTTTCATATCCTCGTTGTATCCAATTATGCATAATTCTTCATGAATTTGAACCTAAAAGTACTAATCATATCCATTAGGCACAAGATGGAATAAAAGTTGAATTATACTTAAGAATTCATACAAAAGTTCTTAAACTAAGTTCAAATCTGGGTGCATAATAGTACTTTGAGCATATAAATATGCCCAAGATCACCACCCCACACTTAAAACATTGTTCATCCTCAAACACGTGAATTAAAAAACATAATTCCTTTCTCTTTTCATCACAACCTCAAAGTTATGTGGCCATGAGCACTTACACTTTGTAATAACGAATTCTTATATTATCTTGTCAAAATAGTTGAGCTCAAGAAACATTTTAGTACAAATTCTTTTCTCTTCAATAAAGAATTTCTAACATGTTGGCAAACTCAATTAAGGAAACACAATAAGTAATCTGGCTTTCATCCGCCTACATCCTCACTTAAGGAAACTTCCCCATATTAACTCACAATGGTAACTATGCAACAATAGGGGAGTATCAAATCAAATTGCTCACTCTCACCAAAAAATTTTGTACATGCTAGTGAACGAACCATAAGCTTGCCCTTACTGTTCTACTCCACTAATAGTCAGATGTTTGGGTGAAGGATCAACTAGGTCTTTTCTGGGTTGTAATAAAGGCTTAGGGACAGGTTGGTTCTATTTACAGGAATAGTGACTATTGATCCTAAGCATTTAAATACAACAACTATCAATTTACTCTGTTTTCCAACACCAATTTATCCTTCTATTTCTCCCCATATTTTTATTTGCCAACACCTTTTTCAATTAGTTTTATTTTCTCACACTAGGTTGGGAGTATTTGTCATCTCTTCCATATTCTTGTTACACACCCCTATTATAGGTACCCTTATCTTAAGCTTAGAGGCCTTCATCAAGGTGAACATTATCCAACTAGACCAGGGCCAAAATAGGTTCATTGTAACATTCCTATTTACTAACTCCCACTTAACCCAACATCATCAAACATCAATAAAAACTACTTTGAGGCATCACTGATTACCTTCCTTTCTCATTTTTGCTTTTAATCTTCTCTTGGTCTTATATTAAAAATGCTCAGGAGCTTATTTGGATCAAATTACGATTCAGCAAAGAAGGGGTAAGGTTTCATAACAGGCTACCAAAGAAATAGGCTTAAGGCTCAAAGGGGATGATTAAGATTATGCACCAAGGGAGGGCTTTGAAAGTTAAAAACAAGGCTGTCAAAGATCATAGAATTGCCAACATCACTTCCTGCACCCAACACCCTTTGTTTCACTTTGTAAACACACCGGGCAAGTTCTAGTCATTTCTATTCATGTACAATATATAATAATACTCACAATCACATTATATGTATGGAATCAACCAGGTTCCCAATCATGTTCTTTATTGAATTCAAAATTAAGCCGACACACCAAATTTCATTTATCGAGATAGAATCCTTAGTACTTAAATTAAAAACTCTTATGCTAGTATTAGTTTCAATTATTTCAAAGGTGGCCCATTTCACACACTCCTCCAAGATAGTGATTAAGTTCTCCTAAATTTCTTTACTTTATACGACCAATCCCCTTAAGATGGTCGTCATCGATCTATCATAGGGGATGGCAACTAACTATGACTGTTTATTCGTAATTACCAAAGAGGGCAAAAGAAAACATAACTACTTGAAGATGAATCTTGCCAGTAAGAGTGAATATAACAATAACATAATACTTTCAACTAAAACAATATGCGATAAATGCCACAGAGGGAAAATTACAATCCACAAAATAAAAGTTACTAACTATTATAGACCAATGTTCCGAATAGCTAATACTTCAAACCAACACAGCAAAATAGAAAAATAACATTGTTCAGTCAAATAATAGAAAAATGCAAGAGAATACGAACCCACCACCCCACACTTAAAATAATGCAGCTTCCCAATGCTTCTAATTAAGCTTATTGTGGGGTGGCAGTATACTTCCTGATCAATCAAAAGGGACTATACAAGACATGTCCATGTCCTCCACAGCCACATCCCCATCATCGCCATCATCGTCAGCTTCATCATCATTAGATTGCTCCTCCTCACCGGACTCCATGTCAGAATCCCTACACCTGTGTTATTTATCTATGGGTATATCATCATCAATAGGCTCAACAAAATCTGGGCCAATCTTTAACATTGTCCTAGCATGATGACCAAGTGGATAATCAAGATCTACAACGTGGAGCTCCTCTGGTGTAGCAGTCCTGCCTCTAGTCTACAACATCATCATCATTAGGCCGTACAACCTACCCAGCACCTCATCATTCTGTGTCTGTCGCTCCATCATTGTCAAAATTTGGCCAGATGCCCTAGCTCTGCTTCGAGCTATAGTGATATCTAGAGAACGAGTGATCACCTCAAGTTTATAATCAAGCTCCTCTTCATCCACCCTAAGCCTTCTTAAAAATCTAGTTACCAAACCACCAAAACCAAAGCTACGACCCACCTGGGTACGTGCGTTCTTCATAGCAGAAAAATGACACTTCCCACAGTAATTTCCACATCAGCACATATGAGGGCATAAATCAAACACACCCTATCCTGAGTCACCTCATCCACATGTTTGCCTTGTATCAAGCATGAATACACTATTCATCCCCATATTTTTTCTTTGTTATTCATTTGAGAGTAGGGGAAAGAAGAATGTAAACCTGTAACTCGATACATTGTCCAACGGGATGAAGATCGCTGGCCACACAACAAATGCCTGATGTGTGCATAAGGAGGAGAAACAATAAACTATCACAAGAAATTTGGGTTCATCTGGGGGATAGCCAGTAACTCATTAATATCAACAGCGGTGAATTGAATCACCTTCCCTAGAACCTTCAATAAATGTTCAAGATGGCTGGGGTCCCAATTTATAAATTCTCTGGCAAGATGCAGGTTGCACTCCGTTGGTTGATGAAAAATGAAATTCATATTAAGCACCTAAACTCCCCAGACAATAGAAGGACACTCTCTCATCAAGCTAGCTCGATCGATATAGACCTCCGGAATATACTATGCATTAGTATGCTTAGTATACCTCTGCTTTCCAGCCTTTCTTACATCCTTGAAACCAAATTTTCAAACTTGCCCCCGCTAAAGTGGAGGGGCCCTAGGCACTCAAGTTAATTGCCCTTCAGACGGTCGGCTTCTCTTCCTTGCAGGGGCAGAAGGCCCTGCCTTTCCCTTGCCCTTGCTTCACTGTGCTTCAGTTATGCCTTTAATTAAGAAAATGCAACAAATCATGCAAAAAGATTAAACTTAGGATTAGCTGAACTGAACATTCATTACGAGTGCCTTCGCACCCCACACGTAGTTTGTTAGCCATACACCTACATTAACAACCAAGTTACTCAGACTTCCCTTTGCGTAGGCCTAAATATCATATTCACAGACCATATATTCCTCTACAAGACACATCATCCCTCATTATTTTTGCAGCACAGAACATCATGTAATCGATACCCAGCTAATCACACAATGTAAGACTATAAATAAAACCATGTTACTATAACATCACACATTCTATAATTCTAATCAATCAGCCAACATCAGACAACCAGGGTTTATTCACAATGGAACAAAATTTTTCCTAACTTTGTAAAGATTCTAGCCTTACTCCTATAACTACAATACCCTTCATTCCCCATCCTCTCAAGTAGCATGAAAAATTGTTCACCTCCTAATCCCAACTACAAATATCATTCAAGTGTGATCTTAGTGATTCAAAGTGATGAGAATTAGGCTAAGATGTCACAAATTGAACTAAATATCAAAAGCAATGCTAATATTTACAACTAGTAAGAGAGGGAAAACAAAATTATCAATAAAACACATTCACTACTCACGAATTGTAACAAGAAAGGTAATAAATAAATAAATAAATAAATACGAACTTACCTCAATAGTTAAGAGAAGAATGATAGAAAGTGAAAGCTTTTGAAGTTTTTAGGAGAGGGAGTGAGAAGGCGGTGCGATTTGTAAACCAAAGGGTTTAGGGTTGAGGAGGTTACATTTATAGAGGGATGATTCGGGTTAGGTTAATAACATTTTTAGGCCCGATTTAATCCCTCTCCACGACGCAGAATGATCGCGGATACCTACTAGATAAGGCCAATTGCCATTTATCTTCACACCACGATGATCTACAATTTGTGTCCACACACTGTAAATTGACAATTGTCAGTTGTCCAAGTTTTGTGTTGCACTGAAAATCATGCACATCTACTAGAATTTGACATTTCTCAATTTACCTTTCTTCACATCATGGAGAATTTCTCATACCCTCACTCGAATTTGACAATTGTCAAATTACCTAGTTCCGCGTCGCGCTACTCATCAAACTCAGATTCCTTTTACAATTTTCACTCTTTTCTTACCTAAGTAAATCTCCACTTACACAAATCATTTTTTCAAACCTGATTGCTTTCCTCAATTGTGGAAATCTTCTTATTTCACTTTGAAATTCCCTTCACTTAAAAACAAAAACATTAAAAATTATAAGTAAAAGTGGGTTGCCTCCCGCTCAGTGCCACGACTCATTTTTTTGTATTTTTCTTTTCTTTTTGATTTTGCAAGACAAAAATTAAACTACCTATTACAATACATGTGTGGGTTGCCTCCCATATAGCGCCTTAGTTTACGTCGGGGCATGACTCAGCTCATTATTACTCCTCAGAGAAAGTGATAGATTCCATGTGCTTGTCCGGATGATCCACCCAATAATGCTTTACACGTTGTCCATTCACAAGGAACTTATCTGTCTTCTCTTAATTCCACAACTCCACTGCTCCATGGGGTGTCATTCGTACCACCTCAAAAGGTCTAGACCATTTCGATCATAATTTATTTGGAAAAAACTTAAGCCGTGTATTAGACAACAACACAAGTTATTCGGGTTCAAATTCCCTGACTTGAATATGCTTGTCAGGCCATCGTTTGGTCTTTTACTTGTAAAGCTTGACATTTTCATAGGCGTGGAGTCTAAACTCATCCAGCTCATTCAGTTGCAATAACCTTCATTCTCCTGTGGCAGTCATCTCAAAATTCAACTTCTTCACAGCCCAATATACTTGGTGTTCCAGCTCTACAGGAAGGTGACAAGCCTTACCATATACTAAACGATATGGAGATGTCCCAATAGGCATTTTAACGTTGTTCGATATGCCCATAGTGCATCATCCAACTTCTCTACCCAATCTTTTCTCTTTCCATTCACGGTCTTCTGAAGTATTTTCTTAATCTCCTGATTGGATACCTCTACTTGTCCACTCTTTTGAGGGTGGTATGCAGTGGCCACCTTGTGCCGAAAACCATATATAGAAAGAAGATTCTTGAACCAGTTGTTGATAAAGTGCATACCTCCATTACTAATTATTTTTCTTGGTGTACTAAATCTCGAAAATATGTTTTTCTTCACAAACTTCAGCACCACTCTTGCATCATTAGTCGGACTAGCCATAGCTTCCACCCATTTAGAGACATAGTCCACTACAACAAGAATGTACACATTACCTTTCAAAGGTAGGAATGGGCAAATGAAATCAATCCCCCAAACATCAAAGACTTCTACTTCTAAAATATTATTCTGGGGTATCTCATGACGCCTGATAATAGTACCTAACCTTTGGAATTGATCATAACTCTTTACAAAACCACGGTATCTCTAAACAGAGTTAGCCAGAAAAAACCTAATTGCAATACTTTTCAGTCCTCTCACCACCATGATGTCCACCATATCGAGATGAGTGGCAATATTGTAACACCTTGACAAATTCATCCTCTGGGATACACCAACGAATCATTCCATCTGGACCCGTCTTAAAAAGGTATGGTTTATCCCAAATGTAAGCACGAGATTCATAAAGTAATTTCTTTCTTTGTTGTGAGGTGATTTTGGGAGGATACACCCTACAAACTATCAGGTTTACAATGTCAGCATACCATGGAAACTCAACTGCTTATAATAACAACAACTTCTCATTAGGAAAGTCTTCGTTGATACTCTAAAAGTCATCGACAATATGGTCTCTATTTTCCAGCCGTGACAAGTGATCAGCAACCTAATTTTCAGCTCTCTTTCTATCATGCACCTCAAGATCAAATTCTTAAAATAGCATAATACACTTAATTAATCGTAGCTTTGCATCATTTTTGTTCACAAAATACTTAATGGCAGCATGGTCTGTATGAAAAATAACCTTCATACTAATTAAGTAAGATTGAATCTTATCAAATGCATATACCACATCCAATATTTCTTTCTCTGTCACTGTGTAATTGACTTGAGCATCATTTAGTACCTTGCTAGCATAGTAAATCAATCAAAATACATTCTCTTTTCTTTGAATCAACACTGCTCCCACTACAATATCACTAGCATCACACATTAACTCAGAAGGTGACGCCCAATCTGGTGCGATCAAAATAAGTGCTTTCGTCAACTTCCTCTTGAGCTTTTCAAAAGCTTCATAGCAATCAGCTCCAAACTCAAACTTGGCTTCTTTCTCTAACAATTTTCACATGGGACTCGCGATCTTTGAGAAATCTTGAATGAATCGTCTATAAAACATAGCATGTACCAAAAAACTTTGCACGCCTTTCACTATCACTGGATAAAGCAATTTTTCAATTACTTCAACCTTTACTTTGTCAACTTCCATCCCTTTGCATGACACTTTATGGACTAAGACATTTCCTTCCTTAACCATAAAATGGCATTTTTCCTAATTCAATACCAAGTTTGTTTCTTCACACTGAGCTAGAACTTTGTCTAGATTTTGCAAATTTTTTTTAAATGAATTCCCATACACAGAGAAATCATCCATGAATACCTCAACAAATTCCTCCACCATATCCAATAATATAGCCATCATAGACCTTTGAAATGTGGCAGGTGCATTACATAATCCGAAGGGCATGCGTCTGAAAGTATATGTATCGTATGGACAAGTGAACGTGGTCTTTTCTTAATCTTCTGGTGCTATTCTTATCTGATTATAGCCAAAGTACCCATCAAGAAAACAATAATACTCTTTTCCTGCCAATCTATCCAGTATTTGCTTAATGAAAGGAATTGGATAATGATCTTTACGAGTTGCTTCATTCAGCATCCGATAATCTATACATATTCTCCATCTAGTAAATGTACGTGTGGGAACCAACTCATTATCATCATTCGTTACCATTGTCATTCCTCCCTTTTTTGGTATATGATACACCAGAATCACCCATTTGCTATTAGAAATTAGGAAGATAATAACACTGTCTAACCACTTGATCACCTCTTTCCGGACCACCTCTTTCATAATAGATTTAACTCCTTTGTTGCAGCACTCTAGGTCTGTACCCCTCTTCCATGTAAATATTGTGCATGCAAAATGCTGGATTGATTCCTAAAATGTCAGACATCTGCCAGCCAATCGCTTTTCTTTTTTTTAAGAACTACTATAGATTTCTTTACCAGTACATCGAATAATCCTACAGATAAAATAACAAGCAAGGTATCTTGATCACCAAGAAAAACATTTTGTAAGCAAAGAGAAAGAACCTTAAGATCCAAGTTAGGAGCTTCTTCAACTGAAGTCCTGGGTGGTGCACCAATTGGTCTATTCAAAGGCTCGATCAACACTTTATTTTCCTCAATTACAGCCAAATTCATAATCTGGACCATTTCCAATGCTTCCAAATCTCCATACAGATCATAATCTATTAATTCTCGCTTTAATGGATCATCAGACAAGAGCAACTGCCAATCTGAAGTAAGATCAATAATCGATATTAAGGACAACTCCTCATATATGGCTGGCAATTTCAAAGCCCTGTACACGTCAAAAATCTCAAGTTTATTGTGTGCTCGCATTGTCATTTTTCCAGCTGCCACATCAATGAGTAACTGCCCTGTTACTAAAAAGGGTCATCCCAAAATAAATGGAACAACTGGATCATCCTTAAAGTCAAGAATCACAAAATCCATAGGAAAGATTAAAGATCCCACTTGCACCAGTACATCTTCATTAATACCATCTGGTCTAGCAAGTGACCTGTCTTTCAATAGCAACACAATAGTCATGGGTTTGGGACTTCCAAGACCCATCTTTCGATACCATGATGTGGGCATGAGATTTATGCTCACCCCTAAGTCACTCAATCCCTGTGCATAAATAGTTTGACCAAGGGTAATCTGCAATGTGAAACTCCCTGGATCCTTCAATTTCGTGGGTAGTTTATTATGAATTTTAGAAGTGCACTCCTGAGTAAGTGCAACTGTAGCATATTCAGTCAACTGATTCTTATTGGAAACAATATACTTTAACTATTTTGCATATTTTGGCACACTCTGTAGAATTTTAATAAGAGGAAGGTTTACTTGAACTTGCTTCAAAAGATCTAAAATCTTCTTAAAACTTGATTCCTCTTGATGCTTTCTTGCCCTTTGAGGAAAGGGCAAGGGGGGAGTCTTGTTCTCTACATGAATCTCTTCAGTAGACTTTTTTCTTTTAATTCCACTTCTACCCTATCTTGCAAACTATCATAGTGATCTTGGGATTATCCTGCTCCTGAACCATCTTCTTCATTTACAGCATACTCCTTATTGTCACCGCATTCACTTGTTTAGGATTAGCCTCAGTGTCACTAGGCAATGCTCCTTGTGGCCTTGTTTTCTGTGATTCTGCGATTTGACCTAACTGCAGCTCTATATTTCTTGTGAGTAATTTTGACTCTTTAATTCAGCTGCAAACTGTGGCTGTTGAGCCTTCATGTCCACTATAAACTATTCATATTGAGCCATAAACTACTTAAGCATCTTCTCTATATTACTATTCAAGGCAGTCATCTGATTATTCTGAACCAGCTGCGGACTTGGTTGAACTGGTCCCTTATACTTATTTGTATTCTGTGCCTGATTTCCACCCCATGAGAAATTAGGGTAGTTCCTCCAATTTGGATTATATGTATTGCCAAAAATTTTTTAACCCTGACGATTTACATTCCTCACGTAGTTGACTGAACCTGTATTAACAGAACATGCATCTACTTTATACTCATTACTTCTACAAACTTCACACCATGCATATACCTATTGAACTACATTTGTTGTGGCTGCTGGTTGAGTTTTACCCAATTTTAAGTTGTTAAGTTGAGCAGTCATATGGTTCTGTATTGCTGTAATCTCTGATTGTAAAGTAGTGAATGGGTCAACCTCTGAAACCCCTGCAACTTTCTTGGGAGCATTCCTCGAGTCTGCATGCCAATCAGGATTACCTTGTGCAATTTAATTCAGCAAGGTATATGATTGTTCATATGTTTTCTCCATAGCTTGGCCCCCTACTGCTGAATCTAAGAGAATTTTTGTATTAGACTCAAGGCCTTCTGTGAATGTATGCACTAAAACATCATTCGATTGATGGTGATGAGGACAACTTTTGAGCATTCCCTTAAATCTCTCCCAAGCTTGGTAGAGATTTTCTCCATCTTTCTATCTGAAACTCAATATCTCACTCATTAATCGAGCCGCTTTATGAGATGGAAAATATTGAATGAGGAACCTTTGAGCACATTCTTCCAATGTAGTGATGGATTGGTATAGTTCAGCAAGTAACCATCTTTTTGCTTCCCCCATAAGAGCAAATGGGAAGAGTGTCAATCTGACATAATCAACACTCACATCTTCAGGAATATATGTGTCTTTTATCTCCAGAATGGTTTGTAAATGTTGCTATGGATTCTCATGTGAAAGTCCTTGAAATTCTCCCATAGATTTCAACAATTGCACCATATTTTGTTTTAATTCTCATCGACCTCCTTGTTCAGGCTTCAGGATACTGTTAGTCACAAAGAGCGTAAGTAGGATTTCCACTTCTCAAACAGGTCTTGTGACTGGTTGAACAGGAACAGCTGGAGATAGAACATTTCCAATATTTGGATTAGCAACTATAGGATCGAGTCTTTATTCCATCGATTGAGCTCTTCATCTCTGATGAAAATTCACTTCTGGTTCTGCAAAGGGCTCTACTAACTCTTTGTCTCTCGCCAGTCCAACATTCAGCTAAACCTGCAAAAATTCAGCCACTAAGATCAAGTTTTTAACACTTAAACTTATGATCAATAATAAAAAATTAAAGTAATTTATTAATTCTATTTGATCCCCAGCAACGATGCAAAAAACTTGTTGAGTCTCTACGTGCATGCAAGTGTATGTGATCGTGCAACTAAAATAAATACTTAGACAGTCAGATATCATTCCCTCGAGGATCAATAAACTAGAAATTCATTCAATCTTTAGTTTAAGACAATTGAGTATTAAGTGTTTGATTGTATCAAGATTAATATGCTTTTGTAAATAAAATTTAAATTACTAAACAAGACATAATTTATGACGACTTAAGCAAAGTAAGAAACGGTTGTAATCAATAATGAGGATGATTCTAGGGTTGAGGTATTTTGAACAATCATACAATTCTCTATTCTATTCACAGTCTAATTGGTTACCGGGTTGGTGGTTCGCAAGGTTTATGCCACAATCTTAGTCTCCCAACCTCAGATCTTCTATCAATTGAATGTTGTAACTACAAATCCCGCAGAATTACAACAAATCTTCTAGATTCATGAAGTTGTCTTCCTGCAAGTGAACTAAGAAAGGCTTCTAGGTATATCCCTATCCTAAATGCTAATCAAATCCCTTATTTTATAAAAGAATAAGAACCTTACGCCCTAATTTCTTCGTTCTATCCTATGATTCTCCTCCCATATTCACATAGAAATATAAATTTATTCTAATGGTGGCCAATCATTAAAATAGTAAGCTCAATAAATTAGGAACAACCCATGTAATAATCCCAAAAAAAAACTATGAATAAGAATATTAAATAGTACTCGTGTTCTTAGCCTCAACCCAGAAAGGGGGTGTTTAGCTACTCATGTATGAATTAACCCTCCAAAATAAGTAACAAATCATACCCAAATCAATCCTTGAAATACAGAAATTGAAAAGAATGTTTATGAACCCTAAAAGAGAGAAATTTCTATTTTTCCACCGCTGCTCTACTTGAAAAAAGTCCCCCATATTATCTTGGATTTTTCCTGTTATAGTTGGGACATAAAATACTTAAAATATTCCCGATTTGTCCACCCGGCGCATCGCGCCATGACTAAGATTGCTATTTTCCATTAAAATCTAGGAAATCATGGAGCTTAAGTATTCCCCAACAATTGTAAAATACACCCTCACCGCCACACGCCACTATCGCGATGAGCCACTGGATTGGAATAATTGTGAAATGATCATCCTCCACGACGCGCTAAACCTTCAGGTCACCAAATCTGATAAACTAACTTTCTTCGCGGCGTGGGGGGTTTTGCGAACCTTCACTGGAATTCGAACACTGTTATTTTGTTGCTCTTCATGATGCAGAGTGTCTTCAAATGCGGATTTCTTCTTCTCAACTTCCTTTTTCCAGCTTAATTTTAGTCCCTTACATTCCTTCACTACTTTCATATCCTCGTTGTATCCAATTATGCACAATTCTTCATGATTTTGCACCTAAAAGTACTAATCATATCCATTAGGTACAAGACGAAATAAAAGTTGAATTATACTTAAGAATTCATACAACAGTTCTTAAACTAAGTTCAAATATGGGTGCATAATGGTACTTTGAGCATATAAATATACCCAAGATCAGTTGATAATCATAAATTGTGGACATACTAAGTTAATTTCTTGGTGGTGAGTATGCGCACACGTACACACATATATACCTATTGGATGGATTGGATATCATCATATTGAGTTGATTCTGAGCATTAAATCATCCTTTCATACATATACATTCATAAGATAATGTTACCATTGAGGAATTCTAATTTTGTAAAAAAAAACCTTTTTTTATAAAACCCTCTTTCTAAAAATGAGCCGTAGAGGTGGATTGAGCTTTTAGTTATGAGATATAGTATATGGGTTGCAAACCCCCATGGTTCCTACTTAGGATCTTCAATCTTGGTCAATGTATACAAAAATTCATGTGATGACTTTCACCATTTTTCATATCCACATTGCATTTGCATATTTATCTTCTATGATTTTTTTAGTTTCCTTTACTTGTGTTAGTTTCGGTATATTTTTCATGTATATCTTTGTTGTTTCTATTTATGTATATATATATATATATGTGTATATATATATATATATGTAAATATATATATATATGTATATATAAATAAATATTAAACTGTTGGTGAATGTAGTGTGAGCTACCTTTTGGGACTTTTCTTCTTGTAGGTAAAATGTTTCTATTCTTTCATTATTTATATTTTTTTCTGCTTTACTCAATCGGCCTATAATACCTACTAATTACAAGTGGACCATACTCATTCCTATTGTTCCCTTTGGTGCAGATCACCATTTGATCGCCCTGCAATATAGTTGATTTATTTGGAGATTCTTATTTAGAGTTAATGATTTGCTCTTGAGTATGACGCTGATTCAGACCTCATCTATCCTTACTTGTCTTTATTTATGACTTGGAGATTGTTGTGTATTTTCATATAATGACCCTCCAGGTTATTTTTGGAATTTTTGTTAATTTTCACCATTTAGATCTTTTCTATAGCTACCCCAAGTCATTTATAACTTGCCAGAACTGACAATTAAGTAATTGGGCAGTTCATTTAATTTTTTGAGCCATTTTCTTATTTTGATGTCTTCATTGGATAAAATTGGTTATCGGGTGAAAACCTCAGTCAAACGACCTTCTATTCATATTAAGATAGTTCCAAAAGCTTAAGAACATCGATTTTAAGCTTGGAGGACCTTGGTTCGAGTCTCGAGTCTTTTGAACTCATTTTGAACAATTGGCTGGAAGTTAAGAAAAATGGCATGTGGGAGTAGGACCCGTTTTTCATACAAACAACCATGGATGGAAATTTAGACTATTCCATTGAGTTTGGAATGTCTTAATTGGGTATCATAGTACTTTGGCAAATATAGGATCCTAAATGAATCCCGATGGGTCAGTAGAGACTTAGAAATTTCCAAGTCTCAGTTGATGGTGGTTCCTCGCTTAAGTACCCATTTGGTCACTTAAGTAAAGGCACTTAAGTCTCAATCGGTCACTTTAGCAGCCTAGTTTTCTCAATAGGTATTGCTTAAGCAATTATTTAGAGCTTAAGGAATGGCCACTTAAGTGGCCAATGGTGGCTTAAGTGACATGTGCAGGGGGTTAGAAAGTATCGCTAAGGCGACACTCTGTTTCTTACATGATGACTACTTAAGTGAACTAGTGTTTTCTTAAGCGACACCTTAGAGCCTTATAATTCTCAACTTAGCCATTATATCTCATTTTCACCCATTTTCAAGAGTTTACAACCTTAAATATTATGAAAACTGAGGAAAACTATCAGTGAGATTTAGAGTGTTTGTTAGCTTGAGAAATACGTTTCTTCTTTGTATTCTTGTTAAGATTCCATCAATTTAATGATTAAATCCTTTATTATATTTCAAAATATCTAAAATATTAGTGGGTTGATTGTAGCACCATTTGAACTCGGAATTTACCCATTCCTTTGGGTAATTATTCCTTGATTATTGAGGGACTTGATTTTGATTTTAATAGTACGATTCTACAAATGGGCCCCATATGAGATTATTAAATAATTTTGGAACCGATGCACAAAAGTGCAATATGGGTGTTATTATGCTAATTTTGATGAGTTGATTGTGATTTTGACAGTGTGGCATATTATGGAAGCTTTTTGAAATGGGAATTTGACAGTTGAGCTGATTTCTTTGGGCTTTTTTAGAATCCAGGTATGCTAGGTTTACCTTCCTCATTGATTAAGTTAATTCGTATCATAATTATGATATTATTCTAGATATTATATGGGATTTAGGTCTTTGAGGTAATAATCAATGGCATTATTTGGACCTTTTAGACTATTTAGAACCAAAAATCTAGCGTAATTGGCTTAATTACTAATGTTTGGGGTAAAATTGCTACATTAGGGCTAATTATGGCTTTTAACATTAAGTATTATATTTATATAACTTAGCCTAGTCTGGGTTAGAATTTGGCTTTATACAAATTATCGAGGATTGGAATTGGGCCCCTCCAGGCCATCTTAGACCAAAACTCTTGATAGTTCCTTGTATAATTAATGGGTGTATTTTATACTTAATGTTGCATATATAGATCTTGAAGAGTCTAGATTCTTTATTTTTATGTTATATGGTGCTTAGGAGTTTGTGCCAGTTTTGAACTAAGTCTTGTGATTTATAGATACTAAGTTTCGATTCATGTCCGACAATAACACCCTGAGTTTTGGTTCAAGCCTGGAAGATCATGATGGAAGTGAATGAGTTCTGGTTTGAGTATAGCATTGAGAGATTATTTATGGTATGTTATGGCATGGATAGATTCATGATAATTGCTTGATATTTAATAATATATGAAATATCGATTATTTACTTTCTTTATTGCACCCTCTGGGCTTATAGGGACCCATATTGGGTCATTTACTTTTCCATACTTATTAGATTATGGGGTCTAGTCTCTTAGTACGAATTAAACTTAAATTCATACTATATTTGTTCCGATCAACTATTTACTGTATTAGAGCACTATTCTAGGTTTGCCTCTTTATCTTAATTAACTTATTTATCTTGCATAATATCTTACTTATCTCATGATTTAGCTTAGTTGGGCGACGATTCTTACTGAATACCTATGGCTTTGCTACTCATACTACACTTCTATACCATTTTGCTGTAGATTCGAGTACTAGTGGCCACTTTTGTTATTGAGATTATGCTGAGTTAAGTTTGGAGATAGGTTGAGCTCTTGGAGTTTGATCCTCCCTTTACCTTCTATTATTTGTATCTAATCTTTATCATTCAAGACCTAGTTGTCTTTGACTATTTAATTACTTATGTTCCTTTTGTTAGTAGCTCTTTTATCGACATTACTATGTCGTAGGATGGTTGTTGATGTTTTAACTATATTTCATATTATTATTATTATTACTTAAATTATTGTTGTAAGTCTTTACTTGCAAATTTCTAGATTTTTTATGCCTTTTACTACAAACTTAGCCCATTGCTTATAGCTCTAGCCTATGATGTGACTAACCTTCTTCAGCGTCTGGTAGGTGCCATAATAACTCATCAATTGGGTCACGACAAATTGGAATTAAAGAGCTAGGTTCACAAGTATTGTTAGTACCGGAGAAAGTATCTAGTACAGCAACGCAGATTAGAACTATGGCGTCTGATTCTTATTTTTCAGAGGCTTTAGGATATTCTTAGGATTTCCTCACTAATTTCACTTATTTTATACGAAGGTTTTTAGTTTATTTCTAATGAGCTCTTTGGTTTTACTCTTTTACATATGGTTAGACAATTAGCTACTGCTATACGAGATGAGGATTTTAAGTTCGAGCCTAGAGATTTTGTCTCTATTACTGGATGACCAAGAGGTCAAGGATAGACTAGGGATGCACTCCATCTATGGACCTAGATAGAGGGCCTTTACCAATCCATATTCCAACTCCCGAGCCAGAGACTCTTCTTTCCCCGCCAGTAGTCAACTAGTGACTAACCCAGGCTCGACAAGGGTTCCTATCTTCTTCATTGCTTAGGTATTCTTTTATTCAGCTATTGCAATCAGTTAGTGGTACACCAACTAATAGTGCATATTCTATGGATCAGAATGGTATTGATGTAGGGTCGTAGATTATAGCTTCAGCTCACAGAATTGATGTCCCTCCAAGACCGGCGGTTGCTCTGCTCATAGTTTCTCAGCCAATGGTACCTCAACTTTGTATGTCTATTGAGAAGAAGATGATACTAGGCAGATTCTTGAGATTTACTTTGTCAAGGTTTTCTGGTGCAACAAGCAAAGATGCTTATGAGTTCTTGATTACTTTCGAGGATATGATTTATAATTTGGGCCTAGTTATAACTCACTTTTTGGATTACATTTTTTTTAGTTTGACTTAGCAGTTGTACGTTGGTGGAGAGTCCATCTTTATTGTAGGCCAACTATATCTCCCCCTTTGGCATGGACTCAATTATGTTAGATCATCATAGAGAAGTATATGACTTGTAGCCTTAAAATTCTTTGAGGGATCAATTCTTGAGGTTTGCGCATGGCTCCATGGTTGTTATGGAGTTTGAGGCTTTAATTCACGAGTTAGATAGGCATGCCACATATATCCTGACTATCGAGTATGATAGGGTTCAATGCTTGGTGCAGGGATTGAGACTTCCTCTTTGTATGTCTACAGAGAGTTTGGCTATTATAGGTATGGCTTTTTCTATGATTTTTGTTCATTCTTAGTGTATAGAGGAGATGCATCACGAGGCCCAAGGGGGAAAGAAAAAAGGCCACAATATCAACGTAGTTTCAGTGGGAGGCGTTGTGGATCATAGTTCAAAAGTAGTGGTTTTCAGGGTAGGTCCCCTCAATATTAGGGTCAGTCCAGTAGGCCCATTCATGCCCCTCTTTAGATCACCAAGAGAGACAAGTCTTGTTTTAGTGATCAATCTAGCCAAGGTAGTTGTCATCCTTTAAGGATTTTTTTTCTTCTTCTTATAGTTGTGATGGTTATTCCGTGTCAGTAAAATCTTGTAGTTTCAGTGCAACGCTTGAGACATGTTATGGTTATGGGGAATTTGGCTATTTCTCAAGAGATTTCCCAGTCGTGAAGCAGTGGTTCCTTCAGTTTGGAGTTTTCCACTAATTAGAATAGTTTCTCCCCCAACAAGAGGTGGTATGTACGGTCATTAGGGTAGTCCCTAAGTTGCTCAGGAGGTTCTCCGGTAGGTATGACAGGAGATTAGTTAGGAGCACAACAAGGTGGTAGGAGCAGTCAGTTGTATGCTGTACCTTCTAGACCCAAGGTTAAGTCTTTAGATGCTAATATTATAGATACTATTTTAGTGCGCCATCAACTATCTTTTTCTTCATTTGATTTAAGATCCACTTATTGTTATATGTCTTCTTATTATGCCCCATGGTTAGAGTTATCTTGGGATTCTTTATCTATGACATTATATGTATCTATGATGCGTCGTGGAAACACGGCAATTTGGATGCTTAAAACCATGAATATATGCCTGGAATTCAGTTGTTTTAGGCGATATGATGTGATTTTTCGCCTATTACAAGTGAAACCGTTCGATGACAGTGTTGGGATGAATGATGCATAAAAAGACCTATTTAGATGAAGTTTGAAGATGATATGACTCACCACACGAGTCTTCAATATCTCATATGACTCAGAGGATGAATTGTAAGCACCACATAAACAAAGGCTAGGAAGTAAAACTAAGTGTATAAGAGATACGCCTAAGACTGAGAGCCATATGATGAGTGTATGAGATATATCATGAAGTTTTACAATGAGCAGAACCCAAGGAAGCAAATCAGAATTTAAGTATCAAAAGAATACGAGTCAGAGGTCTGAGTATATCTCGTATGATCAAAGTAAGCAAACCAGTGTCCATACATTGAAAGACAGAAGTCCCAGATGTATGCGAGCAAATTCCACGAGTCGTATTGTCATGCTACGGCATGTGAGAAGCAATTGTAAGAATAACAAAAAGTTTAAGCCTCAATATATCAAACACTAGAGTATATACGAGAGGCACAATACGACTAGTAAGATGAGCATACGAGTGAATGACCGAGTCATACCATCTGATGACATAACTTTTCCTTTTCAGTTTTTATTAAGATTTATGGGTTATTTTTTGATACTATAAATACCCTAGGGTTTATCTTTTATTAGGTTACATTCTTTAACATCTTTTTGTGTCTATTATACTCTACAACATAGTTTTGCATTATTCTTGAGATTTTGGATTTTTCTTCAATTGAAGACTTTGGATTTTATTCATCTTATTTTGTGCAATAACTATATCTATTCTTTCTTTATTATCGTATGTTCTTGCATGAACATGAGCAGCTAACTTCCCTAACTAGGGTAGTGGGGATCCTAGCAGATTAACCACGTTACGGAAGTGGGAGATCCATCGATTCAAAAGTTGGTATATGTATCTTAACCTTCTTCATCATAATTTACCTTAGAGATACTGTAAAACCTTGAGTATTTCCTATATTCGATAACGTCCTCACAAAGGAGTTTTAGATTACGAAAAGTAGGTTATGACAATAATTTCAGATTTACTTCCACCTTATTATACCACCATCTCATCTAATCAAGTCGAGACTTAAAAGATGAGAGTTGAGCTGAAGTCCTAGACAAGGAGCAATAAGGCAACACCCTGAAACTCACAAGGTAAAAGGTAAAATTTACTAGATCGTTCACCAGACTGTTGATAAGACATAGCTTATTGAATTTAGAAGCGGAGCAGCAAAATAGGTGGGTTGAACACGAGAAGCTTTTAGAGTTAAGAAACCAGGGGGAACATAGTCGTAGTGTTCATATTCTATTGTATAAACCTCAAAGAACTCAATATTCGGTTACTACTTAATATTAATTTTTGGATACCCTATTTACTTTTCCATACTACTCGTAAATTACATCAAAGTTAGGCAATAGTTCAACATTTTCCCTATGGGTTCAACCCCAACCTAGTTTGGGTAACTATATTTGCCATCGACTGAAGCATACTTCTTTGGAGATTAGTTTTGGGCCACATCAAATTTTGGCATCATTGCAGGGGAAGACGGTGTGATTTTTTTTTTTGAATTTGGTGAAGTTCGCTGGTTATTTTCTATTTTTAATTTTGAATATGCCAGTGTATTTCAAACAATAGGAGAAAAGGCAATTCCTTACTCTCTTTTGATCCAGAGCCTTAAAGAATCCTCAAAACACCAAGAAGGATGTCGGGTAAAGTTCATGGTGGTATTCGCATAGAGGTTTATGATCCTTAGATTGTGACTCCTCCCCTACCTAATAATCTACAAAATGTTGTTAATAGACAAAATTGAAAACATATTAAAAATAACAACTGATGAAACTAGAGTGGCCAAGGAAGAACAATTAGTTTAAAAGGCCAGGCTAGCTTAGAATAAAGTCCTTGACAGGACAAGACAAGTGCTAAGATGATTTCTACTTATCAGCATATCAACCATATGATAAAGATAAAGACATGGGATATGTTTAACCCGCTGAGATAGGAGCCATCATTCCTCCTACATTACCCGCCAATGTTATATTTGACATTACTAGTGCTATGGTCCTATTTGTTAATTTCAATGGTACATTTTATAGGTCAGCAACCGATGATGCAAATATGCATTTTGTAAATTTTACTGGGATCTATTCATCATATGCTATTCTGGGGGTAGATCATGAAGCTTTGAGAATATGGTTGTTACCATTTTCTTTGACTAGATAAGCATTACTAAGTTTAGGGGAACTTCTCAGAGGTTCAATCACTACTTGGCATGGGTTGCGCAGATAGTTTCTACATTGATTTTTTCCTTCTATAAGGCTGTTATAATTGAAAGATGAAATCTATAATTTCAGATAATTACCTATAGAATCCATGTATGAGGCATGGTTTAAATTCAAGAAGAAGTTTAGCTTGGTACTTAATCATAGAAACACAAGGTGGAACTCTTGTATAGGTCACTATTCTAGATCAATGGTAGATACCATTTTAGGAGGTGCATTTATACATCTTTAGTGGGATGCTGCATAGAATATGATTGATGATTTTTCGATTACTAATAGAGGTTAGGATATTAGAGATGTTGAGCGTTGTGTTGGTACATATGCTATTGGAGCAGATAATACATTTACAAATGGTAATTTTATGGTAGCATAAGACGTTATATAGCTTAGGATAGATATTGGGAGACATACCAAATTGTTTACAATAATAAGTGCTGAGAAAGTTAGTATAGTTGTGGCACAAAGTTCTACTTCTAGAAATTTTGAGATTAAATCTGAAGAGGAAGCAAAGTATCTTGATTGTAGGTTGGAGTATTCCCAGCCTAAGGGCTTGGGAAAGAAAGGTCAAAACTATTATAATGACAAATACAATGACAGAAGTAGAGAATAAGAAGGTGTTTTGCAGCGAAAAGATGATTAAAAGGAGAAAAGTGTCAAGTATGTTCCACTAGGTAGTCTTGATTAAAAATCCAGACTAGAAGAAATGTTGTCAAAGTTAGTAAAATGCCAAGAAAGTCAAGAGAGCTGACATAAGGAGATGAAGGCAGACCTGTTAGGGTAGAATCAAAAAGTCGAGTCACATGCTACCGCAATCAAGCAACCAGAGTAGCAGTATAGTTAGATGTCGGCCAAATCAAATTAAAGGCAACCTGACACTCTTTCTAGTAACATGATTGCATATCCAAGGAATGATGGTCAATGCTATGCTATTACCACTCGGAGTGGTAACACTACTATAAACCCGCCTGTACCTATTCTTTTCAATCAAAAAATGATGATGATTCTATTGATATGGAAAGAGGTTACAAACAAAATAAAGAAAAGGATAAGGCTGAGGACCTTATGTTGAAGCCTATTTCAAAACATCCTGTCTTTTTCCTCAAAGTTTGAAAAAGAAAATAAGAAGAGGGTAAGTAGAAATTTTTTTTATCTATAATAAAGAAGCTATCAGCGATCATCCCACTTGTGAAGGCATTGGAGAAAATGCCAAGATTTGTAAAATACTTGAAGGATATAATCACCAAGAAGAGGTCAGTCAATTATGAGCTACTCTACAGTATTTATCATTGCTGTTCTATTGCTACTAGATAATTGCTTCTAAAAAAGGAGCTTCCTTGTGCTTTCATCATACTTTACACCATTGGATCTTTCAACTTCACTCAGGAACTATGTGATTAGGATACTAGCATCAACCTTTTACCATTAGTAGTATTTAAGCAGTTAGGGTTTGGGGATCCTACACCAACCACCATAGGACTAGTAATGGTAGATAAGATAGTGAAAAACCAATTGGTAGTCTATATGATGTGTTGGTAAAAGTGGCTTCTTTCATTTTTCCTAATGATTTTGTGATATAAGACTGTAGAGTGGTCTTTTAAGTCCTAATTATTTTAGGAATACCGCTCTTTCATACAGGAAGGGCATTGATTGGTTTTGAGATAGGACATCTAATGTTGAGACTCAATTATGAATAGGTGATATTCAATGTATGCAAATCGTAAAACAGCCTGATGTGTTTGATTAATATATAGACACTTTCCATGATATTAATTCAGTAACTACTTGGGGAAGTACTTCTGATAGTAGTCCTATTAAAGAGAGGTTGGGTGTTGAAGTTCTAATCGCCATTATTATAAACTCTGATATTAAAGGTATTGAGGACTATGATGAGATGTATGTGAACTCTACTGTAGTGATTCTTATACTTATGCACCAAAGAAGCTTGATTTGGATCTGAAGAATAGAACCACTCTACCTGATCATCTATCTATTGAGGAGCCACTCGTCTTAGAGTTGAAGGCCTTCCCTTCTTATTTGTGATATGAATTTTTTGGGGCCAATAATACGTTGTCGATAATCATTATAGCTGACTTGAGTGAGATAGAAGTAGAAGCTTTATTATCCGTGCTACAATAATTTAAAAGTGCCATAAGTTTGTGCATTGCAAAAATTATGGGTATACTACCTAGTATCTATACTCATAACATTCAACTAGAGCTGAATTATATTCCAAGTATAGAACGTTAGTGTTGAGTTAATCCACCTATGCAGGAGGTGGTAAAGAAAGAGATAATCAAGTGGTTGGATATTGGTGTAGTGTATCCTATTGTTAATAGTAAGTGGGTTAGTTTGGTACAATGTGTTCCTAAGGAAGTTTTTTTAATTGTCGTGCCTAATGATAAGAATGAGCAAGTGCTAATGAGGCAACTTATAGGATGGAGAGCATGCATAGTCTATAGAAAGTTAAATGCATGGACTCAGAAGGACCATTTTCCTATGCCTTTTATGGAAAAAATATTGTGGTGGAATCTATTTGAGCATGAATTTGGATTAGAGAGGTCCCCTAACTGAAGTACAAGTTGAAAGCTTTCCTATCGTTCAAGATTTATTGAGCATCAAAACTTGGGTCAACTTCAATCAACCATAACTCATTCTATATGATGAACTGGGTGATTTAATATATTTCAAAAAAAATCTATTTGAATTATCTTTCCAGCGATACCAATTTCGCCTAAATTCGATATCGGAGCAAAGAGTTATGCCTATTTTACTCCAGCATATCAGGCTGGAAACAGTGTGACGACATTCGTGATAGCTTATCATATTTGTTACGCCCTATCACGAAGGTCGTCAACCTTAGGCAGAAACCAGCACCTAAGTGATGACATTTGTGATATCTAATCACATTTATGACGCCTTATCACGAAGGTCGTCAGTCTTAGGCAGAAACCAGTTCCCAAGTGACGACATTTGTGATAACTTATCACAAATCTGACAATATTTTTGATGACTTATCACAAGTATGATGCCCTATCACCAATGTCGTCAGCTATGATTTTTCACTAATTATTTCATAAGGGTATTTTGGTCTTTTCCTTCACCTTTCATGACTTATAACCCTAAAGAGGCATAATTTTTCCTATTTTTCTTTAGTTAAGCATCTCTAAAACCCTCTGTTATACTCTAAACCAAATGATTAGGGTTTCCATCAAACTTATCTCTCGAAAGAAAGATTCAAGCCTTTTTCTAAGATAATCAAGAATTAAGTTTCCCAATCCAAGAACTCTTCATCAAATCATCAAGGTTTCCTTTCTAAGGTATGCGTGTGTTCATTAGTGGAATCCTTTCATCCATGAAGTTCAAGAACCCTTTTCTAGAACTATATATTATGCTTTTCATGTTATGAATGGATTGTTGACCCTGTTGATGTGTTGAATGATGCCAAGATAGAATCTTTATGTGTTATTATGAATCTCTGACATCATATGAGTTAAAACATTGTAAGTTTGATTATTTATGATGAGTAATTGTATGATTTACACCTATGCCTAAGTTGTGCATGTAAGGTGTTTGATAAAATACCTAAGAGACTAGAAATGATGCATTATAGCTAAATTGTGACTAAGTGAAGGATTCAGGATATGCCCCCATATTCCAATAATTTTCATGTTGATATTATGTCTTGTAAATGTTGTTGAGATGTTAATGAACTAGTCTTATGAGATTATGCCATGCTTACTTGCAAATTGTACTTATGTACAAAATGTATGATATCCATGCACTTCATGGAATTCCCCAAGTTATGATATTATGGGTTGTTGATATTGGTCATGTACTCAAGTCTTTCATGTGTGTCAGTTTCCTTCCATCGAGTCCTGGGGGTATTCGTACCCAAACAATATAGTTGTGTGCCTAGAGCCATGTCATGTTATCATGATATTCTCAGTTAAGCCATGATCTATAGAATTCAATCAGTTATGTGACTCAGGAAAACTCAGAAATCTCAGTAGTTTCAGTAGTTCAGAAATCTCAGTTATGTCATTAATCAGTCTGTAACTTCAGTATTCACAGTCAATCTCAGTAACTTTAGTACTCTCAATCAGTTCGCAGAACTCAGTACATTTTGTTAGTCATTGAAATTCAGTAAACTTAGTTTAGCTCCGCTAAATATTACCACTAGTATCAGTTCAGCTAATCAGTTTTGTTCAGTTATTCAGTTCACTGTTATTTAGTTTATCTCTATTGTTCAGTTTAGTGTATTTCAGATAGTAGTAGGATTCAGCACCGAGTGAGCCTAGGGATGGGGACTCACCCACTAGAATAGGACTGAGATCCCAAGAAGCAATCCCTTAGTTTTAGAACTATGTAGCCAGTGTAGGTATGAGATGTCACCTGTTAGATAGGACTGAAATACTCACGGGTCACCCATTAGCATATTTATATGTATAGGACTGATCCCAGGAGTCACCCGCTAGATTAGGACTGACTCTACAGCAAATGTCTTTACTGGTGGCGCGGTACTGACAACCTTCCTGTCAGGGAAGAGATTGGACCCCAGTTAGCTTGGGGCATGTCAGTTAGATGAACATATCCCATAGTTTCAGTTACAGAATCAGGGCTTTCAGACACAGTCAACTCATCTTAGTAGTACAGATTTAGTACTGTTAGATACAGTCAATACTTATCATTGTAAATAGACTTCAAGATCACCCATTAGCTAGGACGGATCTCAACTATGATTAATCAGTATTAGAATCATTAGAATTAAAAATCACCCGCTAGATAGGACTAATCTCAGAGTAAGTCAAATTATCCTTATTATCAGTATACTCATGATCACCCGCTAGATAGGACTGATCTAAGATCTAGTTACTCCAAGTAGAATGGAACTTAGATTGTTCCATTAGAACTTAGACTGTCACATACAGTCTCTTAGTATCGGTTATATCGATTAGTCCGATCAATACAGTTATATGAGCTATATCAGTTGTCATAGCTCACGTTACCAGTATTTAGTTTTAGGATTGTTAGAAATAGTTATTCAAACCGGTTCTTCATAATTTGAACTATCAAAAATAGTCAATAATCTATTCAGTACCTCAATAACCATAAAGTCATGTCGTCAGCATTCAGACTCAATATTCAGCATCATCACGAGATTAGTTATAGTTGTTTATGCATGTATGTATTCTCACGTTCATATTAGTTAGCATTGTTCATGTATATAACCCCTTACATTTAGCCTACCTCACTCGTATACCAAGTATATTCAGACGTACTGACGCACTTGTACTATGGTGCTTTCTCTTATGTTACACCATAGGATCAGAGGCACGAGCTCCAGATCAGCAGTAGCATTTTAGTGATTAGAGTTTGTAGTGAGTTCTTCTCATTCGAGGAAGATATCATTATTTCTATATTTAGTATTCAGTTACTAGATGGAGTTAGTTGGAGCCATTTTCGTTCAACTCCTTATTCAGTTCAGCTTGAGGATTTTAGACTAGATGTTAGATTAGATATTTAGATCTAATTATTTTCAGTATTTATGACTTGTTTTTTTATTGTTATACATTTTTCAGATAATTTTTATCAGATGTTTATTCAGTTTGAACCTTATGGCCTTTCATGTTCATGTTTCCACATTTTATGATATATTATGCAGTATACAGGTACAGATATCAGTCATGGGTTTGCTTGTAGTCCTTCGGGGTCATAAGATTTGTGTAGCATTTCGGTTCAGAAAATTAGGGTGTTAGAAACTTGGTATCAGAGCCTAAGGTTCAATAGAGTCCTAGGAAGTCTAAATGACGCATCTAGTAGAGTCATGTACATGTGTGTGTTGTGCACCACACTTATGTGCAGAAGGAAATGATATGTTTTAGGAACAGTTTCGCTTCTTTCAGTATTCATGTCGTGCCAGTGATCATAATGTCAGCCTAATCCATTTCTCCCTTTCTTCTACAGACATGGCTCCTAAAAGAAGAAACGGAAATCAGTCAGCCCCTCAGCCCAAAGACCCTTTCGGCAATCATGTTTCTCATGCGGAGTTTACGGCACATTCACCAATCTAGCTCAGTCAGTCACTGCATAGAATGAACGACCAACTATCGTTCTGGCCAACCCAATGGCCAATTTAGCTGCAGCTAGATTTTGGGGCTTCACCCAAATAAATCCTCCTTCCTTCACAAGGTGTAAGTCAGATGAGGACTTGCAGGAATTCTTAGATTAGGTTTAGAAGGTGACAGATGTTATGGGGGTTACTACTATTTGGAGTGCTGAGTTAGCTGCATACTAATTATAGGATGTCTTTCATACTTGGTACAAGCATTTGAAGTCAGAAAGTTTAGATGATGCAGGCCCTATAAAATGGGAGGAATTTGCCTCTGCTTTCCTTGATAGATTCTTTTTACTCGAGCTTAAAGAAGCTAAGGTACTAGAATTCATCAACCTCTGGCAGAGAAGTGTGACGGTAATGGAGTATTCTCTCAAGTTTACTCAATTAGCTAGATATGCCCTTCATGTGGTTACAGATGGTAGAGCTAAGATGAGTAAGTTTGTGTCAGGGGTAAGGAGTTGCGTCAGTAAGGGACCAATAGTAGTCAGCGTCATAATACACTTTATGCACTCCAGACCCATCCTAATCCTAAAAGTTTCCCTACCTTAGATTCGGGTATGTTACCAGTCTTTCATGTTCATAGTATGAATTATTAGATCTCTTTCTCTCATTCGAGCATATGTTTTAGTATGAGTTAGCTAGTAAAGACAGCAAGTCAATTTAGCAATCGAGCAGTTAGATTTTTATATCTTGTTTTCTCATCCTTGCATCTATTCATGCTATACAAAATCTCAGAGAATGTAACTATTTCAAGGTAGAACCTCCTAGTAGTTGCAAGTTCAGTTCATCTCATGCATCATGCATTAGTTTTAGACTCCCAAAGTTTAGTTATAATTTAGTTCGTAGATGCCCTGTGCATCACCCAGTATCACCATAAGGTAAGGGTTCTTAGAGGGACATAACGTCCCAAGGGGGAGATACCCCACTTTCTCTTAATGCTCTCATACCTTCGATCCTTTAATTTTTCCCTTCATAACGAATTCAGTCTAGAATAGAGGGTATAAGTTTACCTTCAAGTTAGACCTCAGCTGTAAGTCAAGTATTCAGAGGTTAAGTTTAGTTCATGATGTTCAGTCCATATTTCACGTAGCAGAATCAGTCATGTTCTTATGTTTCAGTTCAATCTTAGTGCCTTTACTATTGCATGCTCAATCAAATGTTCGTGAGTCAGTTCAGTTATGTATTCACTCATCAGATATGTGTGGTCAGCTTATCAGTACTTTTAGTCGTACATTCATGTGTCATGTCAGTCATATAATCATGCATTAGATATGCACAGATTTAACTTATCATTTAAGCATCATATATGCATTCTCAGTTTGAGAAAATCAGTTTATCCGAACACTCAGTCCTACATTCATAAATCAGCTACCCATGCATCAGATATGCATGTACAGTATAATATGCTCAGTTTTCAGTCATGTTATCTATGAAATCATGATCAGTCATTCATGCTATATATTTGTGTAAGTTGTCTTTTCTCTTATCTCAGCTAGTATCATTCGAGGACGAATGTTCCCAAGGGGGAGATATTATAATACCCCACATTTTGGACTAGAATGAAAATCCATCATTCCTATGCGTGGATGTTTCAAAATCCTTAAATCTTATGTAAATTTAGTGTGTTAATCAATTATGTAGTATAGGAATCTATTTGAGCATGAATTTAGATCATACAGGTCCCCTAACTCAAGTACAAGTTGAAAGCTTTCTTATCGTTCAAGTTTTAGTGAGCGTCAAAACTTGGGTCAACTTTAATCAACCATAACTCTTTGTATATGATGAACTGGGTGGTTTACTATATGTCGAATGAAATCTATTTCAATTATCTTTCCAACGATACCAATTTTACGTAAATTGAATATCGGAGAAAAGAGCTATGCCTATTTTACTCTATCATATCAGGCTGGAAATAGTGTGACGATATTCGTGATAGCTTATCATATTTGTGATGCCCTATCCCAAAGGTCGTCTGCCTTAGGTAGAAGCTAGCTCCTAAGTGATGACATTTTTGTTAACTTATCACATTTGTGACACCCTATCACAAAGGTCGTCAGCCTTAGGTAGAAATCAGCTCCTAAGTGATGACATTTGTGATAACTTATCAAAAATCTGACAACATTTTTGACGACTTATCACAAGTCTGATGCCCTATCACCAATGTCATCAGTTATGATTTTTCAGCAACTGGAAAATTATTTCATAAGGGTATTTTGATCTTTTCCTTCACCTTCCACGACTTATAACCCTAAAAAAGTGTAATTTTTCCCATTTTTCTTTAGTTAAGCATCTCAAAAACCCTCTCTTATACTCTAAACCACAAGATTAGGGTTTCAATCAAACTCATCTCTCAAAAGCAAGATTCAAGCCTTTTTCAAGATAATCAAGAATTAAGTTTCCCAATCCAAGAACTCTCTAGCAAATCATCAAGGTTTCCTTTCTAAGGTATGCGTGTGTTCATTTATGGACTCCTTTCATCCATAAAATTCAAGAACCCTTTTCTAAAACTATATTATGGTTTTCATGTTATGAATGGATTGTTGATCATGTTTATTTGTTGAATGATGCCAAGATAGAATCTTTATGTGTTATTATGAATCTATGACATCATATGAGTTGAAAATATTTATATTTGATTATTTATGATGAGTAATTGTATGATTTACACCTATGCCTAAGTTGTGCATGTAAGGTGTTTGATAAAATACCTAAGAGACTAGACATCATGCATTATACCTAAATTGTGACTAAGTAAATGATTCATGATATGTCCCCATATTCTATTGATTTTCATGTTGATATTGTGTCTTGTAAATGTTGTTGGGATGTTCATGAACTAGTCTTATGAGATTATGCCATGCTTACTTGCAAATTGTACTTATGTACAAAATGTATGATATCCATGCACTTCATGGAATTCCCCAAGTTATGATATTATGGGTTGTTGATGTTGGTCACGTACTCAAGTCACTCATGTGTATCAGTTTTCTTCTATCGAGTCCTGAGGGTATTCGTACCCAAAAAATATCGTTGTGTGCCTAGAGCCATGATATGTTATCATGATACTCTCAGTTAAGCCATGATCTATAGAATTTAGTCAGTTATGTTACTCAGAGAACTCAGAAATCTCAGTAGTCTCAGTAGTTCAGTAATCTCAGTGATGTCCGTACTCATTCTGTAACTTCAGTATTCACAGTCAATGTTAGTAACTCCAGTACTCTCAATCAGTCCGTAGAACTCAGTACATTTTGTTAGTAATGGAAATTCAGTAAACTTAGTTTAGCTCCGCTAAACAATACCACTAGTATCAGTTCAGCTAATCAGTTCAGTTCAGTTATTCAGTTCATCTCTATTATTCAGTTTAGTGTATTTCAGATGGGAGTAGAATTCAGCATCGAGTGCGCCTAGGGATGAGGACTCACCCACTAAAATAGGACTGAGATCCCTAGAAGCAATCCCTAAGTTCAAGAACTACGTAGCTAGTGTAGATATGAGATGTCACCTATTAGATAGGACTGACATACTCAGGGGGCACCCGTTAGCACATTTATATGTATAGGACTGATCCCAGGAGTCACCCGCTAGATTAGGATTGACTCCATAACAGATTCTTAACTGGTGGCGCGGTACTGACACCTTTCCCAGTAGAGCAGAGATTGGACCCCAGTTAGCTTAGCTTGGGGCATATCGATTAGATGAACATGTCCCATAGTTTCAGTTATAGAATTAGGGCTTTCAAACACAGTCAACTCAATTTAGTAGTACAGATTCAGTACTGTTAGATACTGTTAATACTTGTCATTGTAAATAGACATCAAGATCACCCATTAGCTATGACTGATCTCAACTATGATTAATCAGTATCAGAATCATTAGATTTATAGATCACCCGCTAGATAGGACTAATCTCAGACTAAGTCAAATCATCCTTATTATCAGTATACTCATGATCACCCGCTAGATAGGACTGATCTCAGATTTAGTTACTCTAAGTACAACGAAACTCAAATAGTTCCACCAAAACTTAGAGTATCAGGTACAGTCGCTCAGTATTTGTTATATCGATTAGTCCAATCATTATAGTTATATCAGCTATATCAGTTGCCATAGCTCACGCTACCAGATTCAGTTTTAGGACTGGTAGATATATTCATTCAAACAAGTTCTTCATAATTTGAACTATCAGAAATAGTCAATTATCTATTTAGTACCTTAGTAATCGTAAAGTCATGTTGTCAATATTCAGACTCAGTAGTCAGCATCATCACGAGTTCAGTTATAGTTGTTTATGCATGTATGTATTCTTACGTTCATATTAGTTTGCGTTGTTCATGCATATAAACCTTTGCATTTAGCCTACCTCACTTGTATACTCAGTACATTCAGACGTACTGACGCATTTGCGCTATGGTGCTTTCTCTTCTGTTTCACCATAGGTTTAGAGGCATGAGCTCCATATCAGGAATAGCATTCCAGTGTTCAGATTTTGCAGTGAGTCCTTCTCATTTGAGGACAATATAATTATTGCTATATTTATAATTCAGTTGCTAGATGGAGTTAGTGGGAGACATATTCCTTCAACTCCTTATTAAGTTCGATTAGAGGCTTTCAGACTAGATGTCAGATTAGATATTTAGATCTCATTATTTTCAGTATTTATGACTTGTTTTTGTATTGTTATACCTTTTTTAGACATTTTGTTATCAGATGTTTATTCAGTTTGAACCTTATGGCCTTTCATGTTCATGTTTCTGCATTTATTGTTATATTATTCAGTATACAGGTACAGATATCAGTCATGGATTAGCTTGTGATCCTTCAGGGTCATGAGTACCGTGTAGCATTCTGATTCAAAAAATCGGGGTATTACAAAAAGAATCTTCAAAAAAGGTGACCAGGTATTACTCTAAAACTCAAGGCTTCACTTGTTTCTAGGTAAGTTCAAATCTAGATAGTATGGTCCCTGTACTCTTCTTAAAGTGTTCCCATATAGTTCTTTGGAATTTAAGCACAATGGTGAATCCCCGTTCAAAGTGAATGGATAAAAAGTAAAGCATTACATCAGTAACACTAAGGAAATAAATATGATTTTTCAGATAGACATCCATGAAGTTGGAGTAACCAACATAACGACGTCGTTCTATGATGTTAAATCAAGTGTTGCAAGGAAGGAACCCCATGAGTCTAGTTGGTGAAATCTGAGTATCCAACTTAGCCATGTCTTTTTGTGATGTTAAATCAAGCGTTGTGTGAGAGGCAACCCATGTTTTGTAAATATTAATTTATAGGGTAATGTGTTTGTTCAATGTGTAAGGCTAAAGGTTATAGAAAGGATTCAAAAAACATAAATAAGTTACGTCATACTGAATCTTTATGAGTCGTATCTTAATGGTATGACTCATGAGAAATATTCATAAGGACCTGGGATATTATGCAATTTCAGGTAAAATTTTCTAGAGTTTTTACGACTCTTAGAATGAGTCATACCCTTAAGTTATTACTCGTCACATTGAGTCATATAGACTGTCAAACATAGGTTAGTTTTTAGGTCTTTACGAGTAGAGAAAAATACCCCTAAGACTAGGTATGAGTCATATACATAACTCGTACCCAAGCTTACTAGGCAAGGGGTCAAAGGTCAACCCAACCCAAAACTTGATTTGAAAACTAGAAGGGTACCCGATACGGGTATCCAATATTCAAAAATATAGAAAACTCTATTTTTGGTTGATTCTTGAGCTTCCATCACACTAGATCAATCAAAATCACTTTGAATTAGATACCAACTTGCTCGAATTCCTCTACACTAACTAAGCTCTAATTTGGGCAAGAGAAGTAAAACGTCGAGAAACCTACACTATCAACTGCTTAAGTAAGTGTTTAATCTTAATTTCTCTATTTTTTGAGTTAAAAATACAAATGTGAGATAGTTTGAAATTGGTTTGTGTTTATTTGTCTTATATGTTGAAAATTGTAAACCTAGTTTACAGGTTTTTAGTTGAAAATGAAAATTAGGGGTAAACATGATTTTGGGTGTTGATATTGTGTGTTGTTTTGATTAAATTGGGTGATATTGATGCATAAAGTAGAGGGTAGTTTGGAATATTTTTAATTAGAGTCAACTCTAAAGTTTAAATTTTATGTTGTAATGGATACAAGACTTCTTACAACTCATACAAAAAAGTAACGGGGTTATAATGAGACTCCTACCCACTGAAAACATAAAAGTCTAACTTAGTGTAGAATCTGGTATTAATATGACTTCCCTAAATGAATCGTATCAAAACCATATGACTCATACACTTATGTCATAAGGAGTTTTGAAGATATAATATATTAGAGAATTGTTTCTTGACCACCTACAACTGTTAGTAATAAGTCATACATTGTCTGTATGACTCGTTAGGAGGAATCATAAGTAGTCCAGTGAAGAATCATCTATACACTATTTAGCATACGAATCGGTCATACGAATCATACCCAGGTGGTACAACTCTTACCCCCTAGTCGTACCATGTACAGATCATGCACACTAATATTTGTTTTCTTTCTTTTGCTTTCTTTTCCTTGGTTAATTACTAATATGTGTGTAGTTTCAGGTATAATGCCTCCAAAAGGTGTTTCTTCTTCTAAGAAATTTTCCAAGAAGGGAAAGAAATATGCACCATCCTCAAATTCTTAATCCACTGAGTCATCGAGTATAGTGGTGATGTAGTTGAATTCCTAGTGATAGGACTTGCTGACCAAAGGGGCAAAAGACCCACTCGGGGAAAGAATATAGCAAACCCGGAGGACATACCTCTATGGGGACCAAGGAGAATGAACCTGGGTACCTTACCTCTACATTCACCTTAATATTCAGAGGAAGAACTTGTAGAATCCGTCTCTGAATAAGAGAGTATAGAAAATGCTAATGTTGCAGAAGATGTGTATTTACCACCGATTGATGTGCAATACCCTTCACTAGCCCTTACATCTTCTTTGGTTCCCACCATTGATTTGTGGGGGTACCCCGAAATGCATAACACATATAATGATGCCCTAAGCAGACTAAGGAATAGATAAATTAAAAGGAACCTATACCTCAAGAGACTCTTGATTACTACTGGGATGGCAAAGTTACCCTTGTTTGAGAAGTAGTTCAAATAGTACGATTTTAAATGGATGACTATAGTTCCTAGAAAATGTAGTCCTACACTAGTGCAGGAGTATTATGCAGCGTACAAGGGAGAGTTGTAGAGACAGTATGAACAGGGCCAGTAATGGAGAGGTGGTGACCATATTGCCTTATTATTAATTTGAGGAGTCTGGGTCAACATCTCCCCACTTACTATTTCTAGAAATTTTTTATGGACCGGACTATAAATCTCTGGAAAACATGAGTGAAATGGATTGCCGTCTGGAGAAGATACAAAATATTACTTGAAAACAGATGGGGTTGGATGAAAAGATAAGTCTATTTAAGTGGATTTTTGGGCATATAACATTTAATAGTGAGGGTGTAGTGAGGGTAATTGGTAGTCGGGTGTCAATTATAAGAAAATATAGAAGAACATATTCAACTTTAAGGCCAAGGCATGGTGGACACTGGTCCGACATTGGTTTTTTCCCACTATTAAGAACAACGTGTTGAGTGTACTTTGAGCGGCTTGATAGGCGGATTTATAGCCGACTATAAGTTTAATAGAGGATAGTTTTTACCTCATAGATAAAGGACCGAGTTATATATGGTGAGAAGTCATTGATGGCATACCAATACATGGTTATGCAGATATATTTTGCTACAATGGTGCAGAAAGTCCCCGACATTGATGATATGATAGATGTTGTGAACACCACCGATTTAGGGCTAATCCGAGATGCAACCAACCAATTGGCTAAGTAGGAAAGGCAAGGAGGAGATATTCTTATAGTGATATATAGACAGAGTGATCTGTCTGAGACTACTAATGCTACCAAGAAAGGTGGACATACTAAGACCGCACAGACTTCGAATGCAGTAGTTACATATAGTACCACACCTCTAGTGGAATTGGTTCCACCTTTCCTGAGGGGTATTCCATCAAGGCTTATTATGATATCACAGGCCAAGTAGACCGAGATAATAAAGAGATTCACACATTCGAGGATAAGGTACGAAACATTGAATAGGGTGTGAAGCACTGGGTTAATACTTAGTTGGAAAAACAGGATAGACGGGTGTAGCCGAGACTGGATATATTTGAGATAAAGATGGCCCGATAACTAAGTAGTGTCTAAACACTAGATATTACTGAGGTGAAAACTGAAGTGGCTGAGATAAAGAGAATGGTGGATAAATTGTATGCCAGACCTGTTATCTTAAAGCTCGAGGTTGCAAATGTCATACTCGAGGTACATGTTTATAATACTTAAGCTATTCCAGACCCTATAAAGGGGACCTAAGATTAATGCAAAGAAAGAAAGAAAGAAAGAAAGAAGAGGAAGTATGAGGAGAAAGGCGCTAAGAATAAGGCTAAGGTAGATAGAATACTGAATGGGTTAGAACAGTAAGTTAGAATTTATGAGATGCATGATAGGACCAGTGGTTCAGTACCATCAAGTAATGATGTTGATGGAGGTAGTAATGTATACCCTCCAAGTGATAGACCCTTAAGCGCAGCGCCCACAACCGGTGCTACTATTACTCACTCAGTCCTGGCAGTTAAAGGGACACATGATGATGCTAATGTGACTTAACCTGAGGGCCCATATGTTGATGATGTATGAGCTGGATCATTAAGCACCTAGGTATTTTCCCGAACCCTTACACTTTTAATTTTATATGAACTATGGACAGTGCCTGAGTTTTAAGTTAGGGTGGGAGTTTATCATGTCACACCACAGGATATACTTGCCATATTTAAAAGCTCGTGGCTACAATCCAAAAAATTTAAAGAATTGGCATATTTTATTTATGTTTTTGTGTTGTTAGTATTTTTGTTGTGTATTGTATGCTGGAAATAGCTGAAATAAGAGGAGAATAAGTATTTATTGCAGTTGAGTGTTTTTAATGACTATGATTGGAAATTTTGTGTTGAAAAATTTATTCCCCTCCTAAATTTTTGTGTAAAGTATGATCATTTATGTGTGTGAGATGTCTACGAATCTGATAATGGTATTAGGATTAGGAATAGAAAAATAAGGCAAATTTTTATAATAGCTGGATAGGTAGTGTTTAGCAGTATAACTCGGTGCAAGTATGTGTGAATTATTACTGAGTACGTGTTATATTGGAATATAGAACTTGCCCAGTTTCTTTTAACTAGGTCTAGGATAATCAAAAAAGAGATGATCATAGGCCATTTTTTTGTAAGTCCACCCGAGCCTAAATTCCCAAACCAAATGAATGAATCACTTTGATCTTAATATTTGAGCTTTAATTGACCAATTTTGTTATTTACACCTATTCACCTGCCCATTTCAACAATGAACCTATTTTGTCCTGCATCCTCCATAGAAATTGTGCATCTCTTCTCAGGCAAATTTCCTAAGCTAAGGGTAACTATTATAGGGGTGCATAGAAAAAATGAGTCTGAAGAAAGAAATGTGCAAGAAAAGAATGAAAAAGGACAGGTGCGGTGAAAATAAAAGAAATCAAAATAAGAAGATGAATATTTCATGAAAAGAAAATGAAAGTGAGAAAAATAAAACTGCACCTAGTTCAAGTTGTATGCGCTTTAAAATAAAAAGGGAGGCATAAAGGTGAAAACCTAGGAAAATTACATATAGGAAAGCAGATGGTATTCTGTATGCACCGGTTGACACATCTTTGTGTGCAAGTGCATTGTTTGTTATATCCCTAAATAAATTACTTTATCTTGGCTAATAGTTAATGGGATTTCTTCAATTGTGAGCACACATGGGTATGTTGTTAGGTTGCTAGACTATTCGACAAATTTGATTTGGATGTGCTTAGTTGCTGGTTACAAATGTAATTCCATCATCAAATTCTTATTTGTCATGCCATATATCATATTGTATAAGTAGTTGGTTATTGAAAAGTTTAAATTAGGAGGGTGAGCAAAATAGTTGAAAACTAAATTGAAAGGTCACTACCATAAGTATCTTAGGATCTTCCTATTTAAGCTATTTTTTGTGATAGTTTGATTTTTGTTTGCCTGAGGACATTCAAAATTCTAAGTTGAGGCTATTGATATGCCATGGAAACACGACTCTTTTGATGCTTAAAACCATGAATTTATACCTGGACTTAGGTTATTTTTTGAGATATGATGTGCTTTTTTACCTATTGCAGGTGAAATAGGTCGATGATAGTGTTGGGATGAAAGATATAGAAAAAGACCTATTTAGATAAAATCTGAATATGATAAAAGTCACTACACAACTTTTCAACACCTTATAAGACTCGGAGGCTTACTTGTAAGCACAACATAAACCAAAGCCAGGAAGAAAAACTATTTGTAGAGAAGGTACGACTAAGGGTATAAGCCGTAAGATGATGGTATGAGTTGTATCATAAAGTCATACAAAGAACAAAACCCAAGGAAGCAAATTAGAATTGATGTATAAGAAGAATATCAGTCAGAAGTCTTAGTACATCTTTTATGATTAAACCATAAGCAGACTAGTGTCCAAGCTTTGAAAGATAAAAGTCCCAGGTAGATATGAGTGAAGGCCATGAGTCTTATGGTCAAGGTACGACTCCTGAGTATTAATCATAAGAAGAAAAAATGTTGAACCCTCGACAAATCAAACACTGGAGTAGATAAGAGAGGCACAGTGAGACTTATTAGAAGAGCATCTGAGTTAATGATCGAGTTGTGCCATATGCCGACATAACTTTTTCTTTTCAGTATGTTATTAGGATTTCTAGGTTATTTTGGATACTATAAATAACCTAGGGTTTATATTTTACTATGTTATATTTATTAACATTTTTTTTGAATTCTATTATACTCTATTACTTAACTTTGCTTTGTTCTTAAGATTTTGAGTTTTTATTCAATTGAAGACTTGGGATTTTATTCATCTTACTTTGTGCAAATAATTACATGTATTCATGATTGATTATCATGGGTTCTTGCGTGAACATGAGTAGCTAACATCCCTTACTAGGGTAGTGGGAACCCTGGTGTATTAACCACATAAGGGAAGTAGATCCATTTATTCAAAATTAGTTGCTTGTATCTGTGCATTCTTCATCATAATTGACCCCATAGCTACTGCAGAAGCTTAGGGATTGCATGTATTCAATAACATCCTCACAATAGAGTTTGAGATTAGGAAAATAAGGTTAATAAAGTAATTTGAGATTCACTTCCATCTTATTATCCCACCATCTCATCTAATCAACTCAAGAATCAAAAGATAAGAGTTGAATTAAAGTAACAAAAAATGAAAAATAAGGTGACACCTTGAAACTCACAAGGTAAAGGGTGTGATTTACCATCACGGTTACTAGATTTTTGATGATACATAGCTTGTTGACTTTACATATAGAGCAACAGAATAGGTAGGTTGACCACGAGAAACTTACAAAGTTAATAAACTAGGGGGAACACAGTCCTAGTGTTGTCTTCTATTGCCAACAACTCCAAAAACGCAAGATTTGATTATTAATTAAGATTGATTTCCAAATCCCCCATTTATTTTTCTGAATTGCTGGTAAATTACATCAAAGTTAAGCAACAGTTCAATGTTTTCCCTGTGGGTTTGATCCCAACATTGTTTGGGTTACTATATTTGGCATCGACTGCAACATACTTCCTTGCGGGTTAGTTTTGGGTGATATCATTCTACTCTCATAGGTTATTCTTTATTAGTGGATAAGGTTTATAAATTATGTGTTGTGACTATTCAATAATTTGATACTCAGGCTAATCCTATTGTATTAGATATAGTGGATTTTGATAATATTTAGGGCATAGACTAGTTATCCTAATATCATGTCATCTTCGACTATTTTACCAAGCCTATTACCTTAGTGATGCCTAGCGTACCCCAGTTTTATGGAAGTGAGTTATTCACCGTGAGCAGAGAAGGATCATTTCTTATATTCAGGATAGGAGACTTATTTTGAAGGTTTGCGAGTCTTACGTTTCATGTATTTCTGATGTTCATGTGGAATGTTTATTGCTTCACTCTATTCCTATAGTTTATTAATTTCTTGATATTTTCCCTACGGATCTACATGGTATTCCTCCTGCACATGATATTGAGTATTTATTGATATTGAGTCAGGTACACGACCTATTTCTATGGCACCTTACCATATGTCTCCTGCTGATATCATTGTGTATTCGAGAAGTAGAAAGGACCCTGTGTAGTGTTTGAGGATTATGCACAAGACAATGAGAGGTAATATGCCTTTTCCCAAATTCTCTAAGTGTGCATTTTTGCTCGAGTCAGTGACTTTCCCTAGATATGTGGTGTCTAAGGATTGGATTAAGGTGGATCCAGTAAATATTGAGGCTATTTTTGATTGATCAAGGCCTACATATCCATTTGAAGTTCTTAGATTCATTGGTTTGGCCAATTACCATAGATGGTTCATCAAGGGTTTCACTAATACTGTTGCACAGATGACCAAATTGACTCGAATAAGGTTCCTTTTTTATTGTCCAACGAGTGCTAGTTATGATTTTGAAAGCTCAAGGGATTTCTCACTTTATCTCCTATTTTTTCTCTACCTAATGTGATTCTTTTGGTGTTGGCATAGATTGTGTGTTGATGCATCAATGTCGATTTTTTTATGCATTAAGGAAGATAAAGGTGAATGAGCATAAATACCTCATGCATGACTTAGTGTTAGTAATTGTAGTTTCTGCACTTAAGATTTTGTAATGCCCCACATGTTTCTAATCCTATGATTCATACTTGAGTACATGACTTACAATTAATATCCTAGTGATAGGAAAGCTTATGATGCATTAAGAATGTTCATATGAGTCACTCAAGGTAATACAAGCTAAGAGTTTTTGAATCCATCAAGTTTTAGTGTTAGATTTTGCAAGGGTCATCTTTGAATGAGTATAACTCGATGTTAATGTGGTATTTTGGCTGATTTAGACCCACCAAAATGTATAGAATCGAATTATCTTTCCAACAATACCAATTTTACCTTAATCCAATACCTGAGCGAAAAGTTATTCCTATTTTTGTGAGAGACAGTAAGCATAGGCGATTGGTTAGGCGCCGCCTAACCCAAGCATAGATGATTGGTTAGGTGCCACCCAAACCAAGCATAGACGATCACTTGAGTGCCGCCTAAGTCAATTCCAGGTGTCAAAAACACTCCGTCTTGAGTTATTTTAAAGGTAATTAAGTCTTTAAATACTCCTAACACATCCCTAAACTTAATCCTACAAAATATATATCTTCTAAACATATTGCAACCCTATTTTCATCTCAAACCTCATCATCCAAGAGCACTAAAGGAGAAAAACAACTAAGGTTTCAGAATTAAGCTTGAAGATTCGATTTCAAGGAAATTCCTCTGTCAATCATCAAGAATCTACCTTCTAAGATATGTGTAGTGTTCATCCACGGATTCCTTTTGTCCGTGGAGTTCAAGAATCAATCTTTAAGAATACAAAAGATTGGTTGATTGTGGTGATATGATCATACCCATGTTGATTCTTGTTTTTTTTCCTCTTTTTTATCATAAAGTATGATTTCTATATCGTTGGGTGTTGATGATCATGTGTTGATATTGAGTGATTCCCAAGATGGAATCTTTATATGTTTTTGTGAATTCATGATATCATATGAGTTGGATACATGTAAATTTGGTTGTTCATGATGTATAATTTGATGAATTCACCTATTCTTAAGATGTGCATGTAAGGTGTTTGACAAAATGCCTAAAGAACTAGAAAGTATGCAATATGGCTAAATTGTGACTAAGTGAAGGATTCATGATATGCCCTTACGTTCTAATGACTTCTATGTTGTTAATGTGCCTTGTAAATGTTGTTAGAATACCCATGAACTATTATTATGAGATTATGCTATGTTTACTTGCAAATGCTACTTATGAATAAGATGTATGATAGCTATGCAACCCATATGAACTTCCATTCTATTAGTATATGTTGCCAATATGATTATGCAACGAACATGATATTAAGATTGTGCGAGTACTTCCATGTGATATGAAATCCTTTCCATGCAATACATTGTTGATAACCATGCATAGTATGAGATCCCTACTTATGATATTATATATTATGGACTCTACTCTTATGATCAAGTCAGTCATGTGTGTCAGTTTCCTTCCATCGAGTCCTGGGGGTACTTGTACCCGAAAACTATAGCTGTGTGCCTAGATCCATGTCAGGTTTCATGATATCTGAACTCAAGCTATGATTCCATAGAGTTCAGTCGGTCATGTGACTCAGGAAAACCTCATGATCTTAGTCAGTTGTCAGATATCAGTAACATTCCGCCAGTCAATGGAATTCAGTAAGATTGCATCATGTACAGTCAGTTATTCATGTCCAGTCCCTCCAGATGGGAGTAGAGATTAGCACCGAGTGAACCCAAGGATGGGAACTCACCCGCTAGTTCATGGTGTAATTCTTAGTAGCAATCTTTGTGTTCTAGAACTATGTAGCCAGCGTAGGTTGAGATATCTTAAACCATCAGATTAGGGTGATGATGTGGCATAACCCTTCAATTTAGGGTTACCACTGTTCTCATTGAGTACCCGCCAGATAAGGGTCACTCACAGGCTGTCCTTACCCGTGGTATGGTATTGACACCCCTCCAGTCGGGGTAGAGATTAGACCCCATCTTATCCATAACGGCATACATGGGGCTTGTCGGTTAAACACTACTTCCCACAGTTTCAGTAACAGTCTCAGTAAAAGAACTCAGATAGTTCTTCAGATTTCAGTATATACAGGACTGTCAGATATAGTCATCCATGTTATCAGTTTCAGTATCAGTCAGGACAGTTATCAGTAAACCATGTATTAGCTTGCAAGTCATGCTATCACGTATTCATGGTCCCAGTTTCTATATATGTGTGTTTGCACTCCCACGTTCATATCAGTCAGTTAGTGTTGTTCATGCATGAAACCCTTTATGTTCAGCCTACCTTCCTCGTATACTCAGTACTCTAGTTGTACTGAAGCATTTACGCTATGTTTCTTTCTTTTTATGTTACACCATAGGTTCTGAGACACGAGCTCCAGCCCAGCAGTAGCGGTAGCATTTCAATCACAGAGATACAGTGAGTCCTCAGTGATTCGAGGATAATATGATTTGATTCATTTATCTATTTCTTTAGTTCAGTCTTACAGAGTTAGTTGGAGGCATGTTCCTTCAACTTCATATTCAGATAGTTTAGAGGCTTTCAGATTTACTGTTCAGATTTACATTCAGATTTAGCTATTTTGGGTATTTTTGCCCACATAATTTTATTCAGTTGAACCTTATGGCCTTAAAGTTCCATGTATTCCGCATTATTATATTATGATTTGCAGTATACAGGTACAGATATCAGTCATGGGTTAGCTTGTGGTCCCTCGGGGTCATAAGCATCGTTTAGCATTCTGGTTCAGCATATCAGGGTGTTACAGATTTAGAGGCATTATTTGTATCATTTGGATAGTGAGATTTTCATAGATCACTATAGTGTTCTACATCTTATGACCCAGAGAGTGATTAATTCTAAGTAGCATGATGGATGTAGTTTCTTATATTTTATGACATCTCTATTTTGTATTACCTTGGCAAGGCAAACAAAGTAGTGGATTCCTTGAGTCGGAAAGCAGTGAGTATGGATAGCTTGGATTATATATTAGTTTCTTAGAGTTTGTTAGCGCGGTATATCTAAACTATAGCCAATTTGACTCCAAGAGTATTCTTTATAGTGTTGAGGCGAGGTATGATTTATTTTAGCATATTTGGAGTCGTTATTTTTATGATATGAGACTTTACATTATTCATGATCAGGTGTTGGGTGGTGATTCTATGAGGTCAACCATGGATTCTAAGGGTGTTTTGGGATTTTATGGTCATATTTTTATTTTGAAGGTTGGATATTTGATCTAGTCTATTATGCATGAGGCTCGCAACTCTATATATTCTATTTACCCAAGTAAAACTAATATGTATAGAGATTTGAGGCAACATTATTGGTGGATTGGATGAAGAGAGATGTAGAGAACTTCATAATTTATTGCATATGTTGTCAGCAGATGAAGGACAAGCATTAGAGATCTGGTGGCTTGATTCAGAGACTGCCCATTCTCGAGTAGAAGTAAGAGTAGATTACCATGGACTTTGTTAGTAGTTTGCCTCACACATCCCATTGTTCTGATGGAATTTGGGTTATTTATATTGGTTAAATAAATAGGCACATTATATCTCTACCTTCAGTGCTGAGTGGTTAACCCTTATCTATTTTGGTGAGATAGTCCATTGCATGGTGAGCATATATCTATAATTACGGATTGGGGTTTACTGTTCACTTTAAGATTTTTGAGATATTTTTAGGAGTATCTAGATATTTAGGTGGATCTTAGTACATCTTTCCACCATCAGACAGATGGGCAGTCAGAGAGGGCTATTCAGGTTCTCGAGGATATTCTATGAGCCTATATTATGGATTTTCACTACAACATTTTAGTAGTATGGCCACCCTTGTAAAGTGTAGCCTAAAGTAGCAAAAAGTGAGTCCTTTGATCAAAGGCTACACTTTCAGAATTTAGGCAACACTTTTTAGGGGGTGGCCGTGGACATTAAGGTATAAAGGCTACGCTTTGCAACTTCTCATTCGTAACATTTCTAGCTACTAAAGTTACACTTTCAAGTCTTTCAATTACTTTGTTATTGGGAACTCTTCATAAGCATAGCCTATGACACATGTAAAGTGTAAGTATGTTTTTGATACAAGCCACAATTTAATTAACAAGCCACACTTTTAAATTATTGCAATATTGGGTCAAATTTCATAGTTCTTGCCACATTTTATAGAAATAGCATCAGGCATAAAATTTTTAATCTTTTTCATTTGATACTTCATTAGCATGTTTTTTTAATCCTTTTTATTTCCTCATCTTTTTATAGAGAAGTTTCTATCACTTATCTACCAAAACATCTAAGTCGATCAGGCTTTTCCTTTCCAAACATTATAATGAATGCATCATCTGGTGTTTTCCTAACATTTTGATGATTTTGAAGTTCAGACTGTAAAAAAATTAAAACAAACAATATGAGAAAATGGCTGTTGAATATGAGAACTATAAGTTAAAAAATTTTCTCTATAACAAGATGTTATTGGTAACACATACCTTACAGGAAAACAGTAACAATATAAAAGTAATCCAGATAACAATACAATAAGTAGCACCATAAATAGCACAAGATAAGAAACTATTCAGTTTACTTACCAGAATTTGAGTTCTCATTGAAGAATGTAACAGTACCTAATCAGTGTGGTGAGATGGTGAACATCAGGAAAGGTGAAACACAAGACAAGCAGAATATCTTCCCATTCAAATGCATTTTCACCTTTACCACTTCCTATTGATAATAAGATGTAAGCTAGACAACTTATTACCTACTGTATGAGCACTTCTCAAGAAAATCATAAACAAAAGAGATTCCTATCATGATTTAAATCCATCTTTAAAAATAGAAAATTAACGGTTCTCAATGTTCTTCCTTCAAACAAGAAGGTTGAGTTTGAAGTGTTCCTGAAAAGAACAACAAGCTTCAATCCAATTTCAAATATGAAGTAAAATATCATTAAATGATGAGGCTTTGAGGATAACATTAGAGGTAAAGGAGTATAATAGATAATGCCCTGTCTAATTTTTTTATTTGCAACTATGTGTGCACAATGTATTTGTAATAAAGATGAATAACAGTGTAAGCTAAAGATGAACTTGGATGGATGAGAAATGCTGACATGAAGTTGAGCGGAAAAAACTTAGCTCGCATATCTTTATCATAACTAGCAAGATTAGTCAAAACAAGACCGAAAAAAAGAGAATTAATATTAAAAAGAAATAAACGGCTGTATTTTGGTATCTGAATAATTTTAAAAATTCTAGTGTCTATCCTTTCAACCTTACATGATTATTAAAATATGCATTTTTACTAGTCCTACGACAAACTTTTCCAACATCTAGAGGCTGAGATCTCTATTCAACAAATTCGAAGAGTAATATCACACAAAATAAGAAATATTATAAACAAGTACACACTTAAAAAGTCAAAGCTAAGCAAATAAAGTTAACTATATGAACCACCAATCTATGAGAAAGAGAATATAGGAACAACGAAGGATAAAAATAAGGAAAATTCAAGTTTCTTACTCTACTGTAACTAAAAATAGAAAATAAGACAAATTTCTACACTACAAATACAGACACACTACAAATGAAGTTCATTGTTCCACTTTCAATTAAGGTATAGAAAGAGCCAAGTTTCCAGAACTGGGTCAAAGTATTCTAAACTCTATTGGAATTGACACAAACAACAGAAACTTCTTCAAAATATGAGCTATGTTTGATGGACTTATTTAAGTGGGGTCATAACTTAAACAATGGCACAAAGTTTCTTATTTATGCAAATTGCCCCCACCTTCTTAATAGCTCTTGTATACTGAGTTGATATGATCTGCACACGTAATAGGCTGGCTATTATTTTTAGTTTCTTATTCAAGATCCTATATATTGATCTCAATATCACGCTAGTAATGTTGTTTGGGGCTCCATCAAAATATCTAAAACAACACACATTTTCCAGAACATGCAAGAAATATTAAAAAAATGAGGGTGAACTAATCTCCCACTATGTGTGGGTCCAACGAAGGGCTGGACTGCAAAGGTCTAATGTACAGAGCTTTACCCTGCATTTCATCAAGAGGCAGTTTCAACTCCTAATAAAATGGAAGAAACTGTACCAATTACACAAATATTTCACTAATTTGTGAACCATCATTTACTCAACTCTTTCCTCTGCACCAAAATGAGTGAGTCAGTCTTAATAACTAAAAATGTAGTTGAAGTAACTTCTTATAAGATTAAATCCTACTTATTCATCCTCTTAGGAATTATTTTCTCAAGAAATAAATTAAATTTAAGATTAATAAGAAAAGACATCATCAGAAATATCACATGCACTGCAAATCACTTTGTCAAATATAACCATCTAAGGGTCCATTAGAATTTTTCTACTATAAACAACATAAATGAAGAAGAGTATAAGGAGTCCATAAAAAATTATCCAAGAAACTATTGACAATCACATTGATGATAGGCACAAGCCTTTTGAGAGAAAAAATATTAAAGCTCTTTCAGAATCTTCCACTAATGATTACAAGCCTACTATGTACATTATTTCTTCTTTATGATCAAAAAATCTAAACGGAGATAACCCTTTGGATTAACCATAGCCTCAGGAACTCACGGATCATAAGACTTCTCCTCTACCATTCTCTACATAAATATTATGCTTAGTCACATGGAACAGGGCTCAATCATGTGACCAAAGGTACAAATCCCTCAATTTTTTCCACTTGTACAGGCCACCTTCGTACTATCTCCACTTTCGCTCAAAAAATATGCAAATGCAAAAAAATAACAAAATAGATAAGTATACTATCTCGCTATGGCGGAAGATATCAGGACTTAGAGGATGTTTGGATTGGCTTTCTAGTCTCACCCAAGAAATCATTAACCATATATCATTGAACCCCACACTCTGTTCAACACAAAGAAAGAAAGAATCTATTTTTAAAGAAGGATAGAATATAAAAATGACTTAATATTGTAATTTGGGTATCTTCCTAAACTTCTTTCCCCATATTTGTATGAGCTGAAACAAACATTTTATGCTTTAATGGTTCCTCATCATTTTCTCTGGTTACTTCCAACAAATTAAATCAAACTAAAGTAAAAGCAAACATCAGTATATTATGACAAAGTACAAAAGAAATTCAAAAATAGTTTTTTTAGAAGTGTCTACTAAATATTACTAACGCACGCGTACTCTTGGAAAATTAATAGGTCCCATTTGATTTCTCCGCTTTTGGTTTTGTCTATTTTGAGAATTTTAATTGCTCAAGGCCTAAAATAGAGAATAGAAATTAAATATGAAAAAATGTCAAGAGTAGGTATGCATTATTTTAGTCTCACTTGAACAATTGGAAGCTTTCAATAATTGACCAACCGACGTATATTTTGTGAGCATTTCTTTAGCAGTAATATTTCTATCAAAACATCTCCTTTTAACATCTTTATTCCATCTCCTCCAAGAATCATGAAGACCTGTCATCACCCACTTCTTTGTAATCAGGAACTTTGACTATGCCACATGCATTTTTTAGTTCTATCTGGAACAACATGGCAACTAGTATACATAAAGGTGATATATCTAATATTCCATAAAACTATTCCTATGAAGTTGGTTAAATTAGAAACTATATTTCTAGTTGGTCCCACTACTTGTACTAACTCAAATATCGCTACCTCTCTTTTATCAAAAATTTTTGCATGAATTTTTTTGTATGTTATTTGTCCTCTAATGATTTTCTTCTGTGACATTGCTAGATATGTAAAAACCAATAAAAAAAATCAAATTACAATGATTAATGAAATTATAGGATTCAAGACATACCATTCATACTACAATCAAAATTTATATCCTCATCATTATTTAACCACTCATACTCACTTATTTATTCTAATTCCATAGGATCATCTAATTCTTTATTATGTTCATCAAGATATTCAGTGGACAAAACTATAACACCATCTGTTGAGTGAATATCATGTAATTTTTCACCACCTACATGTATCTCTTATTTTTGTAGAAACTGATCAAGACAATTTGACGGTAGGACTGATTTCCTCTACACTTTTTTGTAGTTTTCAAGCTCTTTAATATCATGTTGTTTATATTGTTCAACTTATGATATTCCAATAATATCTTAATTATTAACATTAACCTTTGAAATCCCTTGGAAGATGAAATTGCGCATAGGTAATTCAACTTCTTTTTTATTAATGTGCTCTCTAGATTGAAGTTGAAATAATTATTATTTGTTTTGTCCTTTTCCAGTGATCAAATGTGAAGTATTAATCTCTTTATTTGAGTATGATTTGATCTTTTATTTATGAATAGGCAATAAACTCTTTCTTTGTTGTGCAAATAGACTCCCCAGGATTTTTTTTGTGTGTTATCGGTGCCTAAGCTTTCCTAATTTCATCATTGTTCTCTTTTGGAAGTTGTTTTCTATTAATGTTATATTACTTGAACAGTTCAGCACTTAAATTTCAGTATCATAATTCATATTCTTTAGTGGTCTTTGAGCTTTGTTCAGATTTGAAACTTTTTTCCTTAGAGTTGTTGCCAGCTTCATTCTTACTAACTGCAAATAGAGACAATGAGTATTAGTTTCGCACAAATGATATAGACTGGACAACGTGAAGGGGCACCACTATTTGTTGCTACTGCAAACATTTTAAACATAATAACATGAATTGTACCATGAATGGGGAGTCTAATAGGAAGAAAGATCAAGAAGAATGAGCCAATTCTAAAGATATACAGATTTTCCAATAGGAAAAATAGGTAACATAAAAATTTAAAAAAGAATGGAAATCAGGATAATTAAACTCACAAACCAATTGATGGGGGTAAGCACAGAAGAATATATTTTATTGAGTTAATTATATTTTCATACAAGGACCTCATACTTATAGAAGTTTACATTCTAAAATAAAAGAATATATCCTAAAGTAAATGCAAAGTACTGGAGAACGTCTATAAAATTGATGAACATTAGATATGTGCCATCAAACCTCTCATCTCCACAAAATAGGGCATTCATTAAAATTTACACCTCAAGATTCTAGTTGTTAGATTCAATCTTAGATTTCCAGTTTCATTGAGTATTGGAAGAAGTTATAGGTTTCAAATGAGAGAAAGTATGCACACAATATTTGATAATTGAATATTTTAATAATGAAGTCATCCCAAGGAACATTCTTTTTGAATCATTGTGGACATGTTGAAATAAAATAAATGGGATGCAACATTACATAAGATTTATGTTTACCTAGGATTGTTTTATTTTGACACATAATTGTGTTCTAATTTATGGATGAGTGCAATTTAGAGAATCGGTAACTATAAAATGAATCCATAATTGCAAAAAATGAGTATCCATTTGAATTGACCAATAGGGTACAACATATACAGAGGATTCATATAGCAGGTACAAAAAGTTGGAATTGAGGGGTAGTTGTAGTTCTATTTTATTTCCTCCGAGATTATGTAGGAGAAACAAAGAGAAAAAGGCAGACTTATTTAGGTTTATACTTCTACTCAACTTTCCCAGATATGAATGTAGACAAGAATATGGAAATGTGACTGCCATGTGAAGGATGATAATAGACTTCAATTAATAGTTTAATAAAAACTCAAGTAGAAAACAATCATTGTCAGCAAAAATGAAGCAAAAATCCAACAGCTTTGAGTTCCAATCATAGCATTTCCACCAAATGAGATACATTTATTCCTGCATTCTAGGAGCGACCACTCCCTTGTAATTCAGAATCTTTAAATCAACATATTTTTGTGAACTGAGAGTTAAATAGTTTTAGCTCATCATATTTTCAAGTAGATTGACTTACACATTTAAAATAAATGATAAACAATAGCTACTTTTTATTTCAAATAAGTTGAGATAGACTATATGAATTTGAGAAATGTGAAGTCACCAAGAACAGTTAGGATGGTTAAATTCAGGTAGTATTAGATTAAATTTTCTCAAATATTATATCTAAGTAGTCTTTAGAGAAAAGGGATAAGTGAAGGGATAAATTAAGGTATACTTTTTTAGTATTATAGAGCTTCCTCAAAATTTGGTAGTCTGTTAATTTTCTTAGGATGACCACTACCTGATAACAATAGAATAAAACAATAAACTCATGGTTCATCCTTAAAATAAACATCAAGTTTAGACCCTTCATCTGACTAAATAGGCATTCAGGGAATTAACAAATAATAATGGAATAAAATATGCATTTTGGAATCATCAGTGCAGGGTACAGCCAGAAAAGGTCATTAACTAACATATATAACTGTACTAAGCTAAGACTAAGCAAGCACTGTAGAGTCATTAATAAAATAAAAACGAGGCTCAAGAAAGAAGCCAACATGATACTTAAAGATTTTCATTATATCATATGTCTGCATATTAAAAATCCAAGAGAGTTTACACTAGTAAATAATTAAATAGCAAACATAGGAAGACAAAATAATAGTTATTTGATATGTCATTAGCAAAATAATAATCATGTACATAAAATAATAATTAAACCAGCACTATGCGTTATTAACAAAATGATAATTATGTCTTCATACTCTTCTTTAAACACAAATTCAGACTCGTCTTCAAACTTATTGTCATGCTCAACTTATAGGATTTCAGAAGGAAATCCTTTGGAATCTACATGAATAATCATTTGTGGAACATCATTCCTTATTAAGACAACATCACCATTATCATCCAATATAGATGGGCCCATAAACTGTTCAGAAGGCTCATTGTCATAACCTTTTGAGGTATTAGATTCAACCTTGTCACTTACGTTAAACATGTGTCACGGAATAGTTTTCATAACATAATGTCTATCTCGATCATATGAATCTTGCATAGAAGAATTAGTGTACTTGAGATGCTAGCATAAATATCCTTTTCAACTTCATAACAGTCATAATTGAACAAATCTACCTTAAAATGGCCATAACAGTCTAACTCAAGTTCATCAACTATTCTACCATAATAAGCGTAATCTGCATGCACTAGATTTTTATATTTTGAGCTTGTAAAGCTTGTGGTTGAGAAAACTAATGTAAAACCACAATTTTTTGTTTTATGATTTTCATTATGATGCCTTATATGGAGTCTATATCCTTTAATGAGATACCCAGAATATCTTTTAGCAATTATATTTTGTCCTCTAGAAAATTATTTTAATAGATCAGGTACATCATCTTGCATAGCACGAGTTTTAAACCATTCAGAGAAGTTTTGACTATGATTCTATACCCAGCTCCATTTAGATCTTTATAGTTGTCTATTAATCTAAAGTTCACTCACACTTCACAATAAGTACTATTATTCATTAGAATTATAAATAAAATAAGTTAAAACTATTAGCCAAAGAAAAATACTATAAGTGATTAAAGTGCCTAATATACTCTTGAACTTCATCACAATTGGCCACTAAGTATTCATGAGCCTGATTTAGTGACTTGTTATCTAAAATAGTAGCTACATTTTTTATTTCTTAAAAAGGACAACCTTTTCTAGGGAACAAAATGAAAGTTTGTGCATCACCTTAGCTATACATATTATTATTTTGAGATCTTCAATTAAATCTGGTATGTACTCTCTTATGCAAATATCTAGAGTATATTTTTAAACACTCTTCAACCATATATACCTCTCCTATAGATTGTTCTAGATAATTTTTGCTGTGGAAATACAATTTAAATGTACACATATCTCTTTTCGAGGGATACATCCATCGATTCTAAACTGGACCTCATAATCTCACTTCATTAGACTAGTGAATAGGCAAATGAATCATTACATCAAAAAATGCAGGAGAAAATATTTTCTCTAACTTATTTATTGTTTGTATGATTTCAAAATTTGAGCAATCTATTTCCTCCTATTTGATAAATTTTTGACATAAATAATATAAGAAGAAACTCAACTGAATCAAAACAATAGCAACATGATCAGGAAGGATGATTTTAATTGGTATTTTCAGCAAGCAATGTAACATGAAATTAGAATCATGAGTCTTATAGCTAGATAATTTTCTTTCATCTAGATGCACACACCTAGATATGTTGGAGGCACTACCATTTGGTAGCTTTTCTATCCTTAAAACTCCACAATAAAATTGATTTTTCTCCAATAAACATTGAGAAGCATGATTTTGCAATCATATTTCTATTACCTTCTATGGTATCTTTTGGATGAAGGGTCTTTCTTATTACCATCTCTTTCAAATTGTAACGAGCCTTTGCATGATCCTTTGTTTTGCCAAAAATATCAAAAAGTGGTCAAATTATATTATCAACTATGTTTTTTCTATATGCATCACATCAAGGTTTTTGGGTAACGGGTTGTGCTCCTAATAAGGTAATTAAAAAAAGATTGGCCTTTTTTCCGTGAGCCATCATTTGATCTCTTTCTCTTTTTCCCAAAAACATTGTTCATGTTTTATAAGCTATTAAGCACACATCATTTCCCTTTAACAAATGTGGAGGAGGTCCAAATTAAATTTTTCCATTGAAAGATCTTTTATTAGATCTCCACGGATGATCCATTGGTAGAAAAACATGATGATCCATATAACACATCTTTCTACTATGTTTAAGATAGCAAGAATTAGTACCATAATTATCAAAAGGACAAGCAATCTTTCCTTTTGTACTCCAACTAGAAAACATAACATATGTAAGAAACTCACTGATTATCCATATAAGAGTTGCTCTCATTTAGAAGGTTTAATTTCTTGAAGCATCATATGTTTCAACAACAGTTTGTCATAATAAATTTAACACATAAGTCAAGAGATGTGAGTAAATATAAATATAATTTTAGGGTCAACGAGTCCCAGGTATAAATAACGAAATGATAGAATACTTTGATTTCATGCACATCCAAGGCAACAAATTATACAACATCATCATAATTGGCCATGTGCTATAAGATATACTCATGGTCGAAAATAGATTGAATCCATCAATTGCCAAGCCAAGTCTCAAATTATGAGAATATAATGAAAAATTTGGATACAAGTTATCAAAATATTTCAATGCTTGTCCATCATTGGGATGCCTTAACTTTCTATCTTTAGAATTCTCCTCATCATGCAACCTCAATGAATCAATTGTCATTGAGCACATAATATCTTTTTGAGCCTAGGATTTAATGGAAAATATCTAAAAATATTTGTTGGAACACGATGAGGTTTTTTAAAAGGCTCAAAAACCTTACAATCTACTTCAGAAGGTTTAATACAACAAGAAGCTTAGCAAAGATGAATCAATTCATCAAACTTATTGTAATTCCTAAAAAATAGACAATCATTGGAACAAGCATGAATTTTCTTATAATCAAGACCAAGATCCATGACCATAGACTTGACTTTATTCTAAGATGGCAGAATGTTTAACTCTGAAATTGCCTCTTTTAATAATTGTAAAAGAGAAGTGAATGATAAATTGCTCCCTTTATGCAGACACTTCAACAAATATAAATGAATCGTGAATGATAATTTAGAGAATCCATAACAATAACATATATGTCTTGACTTGCCTTATCAGATAGGAAAAAACCTGAGTCAAGAAATATATATACAAAAGAACATCCATATAAACTTTAGTAGGACACGACTAGAAATAAAAATATTGAACCAAATATTCAGTCTATTTAGTTCATTGAATAGACTTATATCTAAATAAAACATATACTCAAATACCTATAGCTAGATTTAATTATATATTTAATGCATTTTCTTATACTAATACATGATCTAAGTAAAAGTGTACGTAATTTTTCTGAATTCATAGCTTCCTACAGCTAGGAAAAAGATAAAAGGATAGTAGATGAAAAAAAAAGGTACTCATCAATTTCCTTGAGGAACACCACGTGGATTTGTCTAATATCAAGGTAATTATACTACCTTTATATAATGTCAAATGTAGTGTCATGATTTCACAAGTAGTACTTATGTTAATGGTCATATCATTAACTTTTACCTACAGAAGTTAGTGATAGATGATGACAAAACTTTATCGGTGTCTAACAAAGGCATGGAGAAAACCTTATCACAAAATTATGATGCAGATATAGCTAAGAATGATTGTCCAGTCTATTAAGTATCATAAATAAATACTCATGATAAAAGTGTAATCTTACCAACAAAGACCTGTTAGAAGTATCAATTTTTGATTTGGATAAACATTTATATTGCAAGTGGACAAGTAGAGTTGATCCTGTATTGGATGTGTGAGAGACTATCTAATAGATCTTCAATAAATGTCCCTTCAAACAATCAATCTATCTCCAAGGGTTAATTTATATCTTTTAAAGAACTATTGTCCATTGCCTTCACCACTACCAAGCCTAAAAATTTGATTGCAGAAACTATTATCCATTCCCTTCACAAAGAAATAACCATCGATTGAAGAAGCATTACCAAGAACCATAATGTTGAAGGGAAAGGTAAGAACACAAACTATTTTTATTTGAAACAAATGGACAAGATCGAAATGAGGTAGATTCGTGGTTTCTCTAAAGATAAATAATTGCCCTTGGATCCGTTGTTGCTATATAAACTACTAGTGTGATCTCATAGAAGTTGCTGGAATATGCTCTGAACTAAATAAAACAAAGAGCACATAATAGTATCAATATAATATAATACTGTACTAGTAGGATTATCATTAAAATAAACTTAATCAATGTAAACACTTAAGTAAAAGTTTGTAAGAAAGTAGCAAACATTACCCCTCAATAATATGTATTCAAGCCAGTCAATCCACCACAATTACACTTATATAAAAACCAAGCCAACTAAACAAATAAGAACACATAATGGAATATGAAAACTTAATTCTATCTCAAAACATAGTAATAACTCGTAAGATCAACTTAGTTTATTATTACATAAAAAACATCTTATTGCCTTACTTCATCAAGTAATAACTCACTCCAAGTATCTGATACAAATAATTAACCAATGGTTCACATAAGGAACCCAATATATGAATAGTAAAATATAACCCAGTTCACTCAAGGAACTATTAAACCCTCCAAAATTATGGTGTACATATATGCTAAGGGTTTTATGTCTAATAATTAGCAAAGATATTTTATCACGACTCGAGGCTACCCTTTAGTCGCAACAACGGTGCTTACAGTTAAAAGTGACCACAAGCTAATCCATTAGCTGGCTCTAGATAAAATAGAGATAAACACATATATGTGGAAGATAGACTAGTAAAGAACTGCAAATTTGAATACTGATAGTACGACTAAATAAAATGTTTGAAAATATCTAAAAAATACTTAAAACCAAGATGTCTATTAGAAAATAATTGATAAGACTAATAAAGCTAACTCACTGTCTAATTGATTGTCAACGTCTAAAATCCTTTGACTAATGATAGAGTAGATGGGATAAGCCCTCAACTAACTCTAACTGACTGAATGGACTGAACTACTGAAATAAATAGTCATGTCCCCAATGTATAAGGAGTCACCATTACTTCTGCTATGTAACACTGAATGTCTACTAATGGTTAGGAAACTAAGTGTCCAAACCTATAATATAATACATCATAGCCCAAAGAAGGGTATATGTTTAGTACTTTGAGTATACTGGTATATAAGATGAGGTTTGACTGATATACATGGGGTACTATTCTTAAAAAATAAGGGCTAACCGAATAGCATGAGATAGCTGAACCTTAAGGCATGAAAAGTGTAAAGATGTGGGGACCCTGGGAGTACCTATGTATCTGCAGCATACTCTTCCACTTGTGCTCTTCTACGTAGCTCAGTAATAAGAGACAGGAGGAGAAGATGTGTACCTCCATAGTTTTTAAAGTACCTACACTCTGAGAGAACAACCTCACCCTTATTGAGTACAATTCCACATAGGATACAAGCCACAATTCTTTGACAATGGTCTTATGTGTGCAAGATGGTACTATGCTATAAATGATATTTAGTTAAAGCCTGGCCTCACTGGTGAAGTCATTAATCAAAATATACTTCTTGGTGGTATCCCAGGGAACCTCTTTGATAGGACATAGAATGTTGGCCATGTAGGTTCCTAGCTCACATACTTTTGCATGAAACTGCTCCATGTCAACATCTGCAAGCCCATTCACCTCATTGATCCGCTCCGCCTCTAAAGTCACTGGTTTTGTGAGACAAACTACGCTGAGGTTTGCATATAACTCACGTACCCACTTCTTATTAGCATGACAAGGGTCCAGGGCAAAGAACCTCTACTCGATAGCAGTGATTCTAGCATAGAAACCTAGGAGCTTCTCCTCCACTTTTTCCAAGACGATACCCCTCTCAGGGAGCAAATTTTTCTTGGAAAAATTAGCATAGTAGAGGTTTTAGAATTGAGAGACCATGAATCTGGTGTTGTGAAAATCTCCCATTTTGGTGGCTTAGTACCTATAAGTAGTACAATCTAGACCATACTTAGCATTATCACACCAAAACTTTGCTAGATTAATTAGAAAAACTCATGTGGTAGTATTGTAGGAGGTTCTTGGTGAGAAATAGGTGTGCAAAAGTTTTTACTACTGCAGAAAACTACCCTCAAAAATGGTGATCATAGAGCAATGACTATGATTGCAATGCCACAATTGCGGTCATCAGAACCGTGATTGTAGTACCTGAGAGCTTAGTTGACAAATCTGCACATCACTCAAAACACAATTTGAATCCTAAATTCTTTTCATGCAGGAATATCTGTATTATAATTTGAGAATTTAAGCCTAGAATATGTGATTATAGCCCCAAACTTGGAGGAATTCACATTGAACGCATTGGGGCATTGTAATATCCCATACTTTTCCTAGCTAATTTCATCTCAAGAATGTCTAGTATTATCTTCTAAATTAAATTATGGTTATTCCATGAGGAATTTTCAAGGTTTTCACTTTTTTCATATGGGAAATTCAATAAGCTTTCCATCAATATAACATTCACCAAAATCTGATAACCAAGTCAAAAGTTATTACTATTTCAAGTTCTCGTCATAAAATAGTGTCGTATTATTTAGTGGGATGCCGTGCCACAAGAGGAAATGGAATTTGGAAAATTCCAATAGGGGTCCACAATTATGGTGTATCACACCAGGTCACAAATTTAGAATTGTCCTTTTCCAGTTTCTTAGCGCGATTTCCTCAGCGCTGCGCCAAAGTTTTAGGTCAGAAAAGAGACGGCAACATGATGGCTCTGCATCATGCCATCCCTCAGTTTCCCAATTGTCAAATTCCAGTGACACAGCATGAATACGACATGTCATGCCAGTGGTTCAGCTTGGGAAAATTTTACTAAAATTAACTGACGTATCCATGGTTAAAAAGGCCAACTTCCTACCACTATTTAAGCCCTTTAACACTTGATTTTTCCACTTTTCACCCAAAATATACTAGTTTCTCCCAAGAACAATCTAGGGTTTTCATAGAAGATCTAATTTTAAAAAGGTATCACCGTCAATCTACATGAAATCACGAACTAAGGTATGCATAGTATTCATTTATGGACTCCTTTTGTCCATGAAGCCCAAGAATCTATTTTCTAAATTCAAGTTTATGGATTTTATTATGAATTTCATGATTGGGATACTCTTGTTCATATGGATAATCAGAAATTGAATTCTACTCCATGTTGGGTGAATAATTTTATGTGGGTTAAATTATTATAGATATAGATTCATGCAAACCTATGACTAAACCCATGAATGATGAAATTAGAATTGAACCATGGTGTTTAATTATTGTACAATGATATTTACATGTACCATGCCTAAAATATGTTTGATTAAATGCCTAGATGAAGGAAAAGTGCATAACTAGCAGGATACCATGAAATCCCCATGTATGTACAAGTTATGCCTGTCACATATTTTGATGAAATGCTTCTATAAATGTATTATGGATTATTATGTTAGCTATATATTCAAGTAAGTTATTCTTGGTCAGTTTTCTTTCCATCGAGTCCTGGGGGTACTCGTACCTTAAACATTAGTTGTGTGCCTATAGCCATGTCATGTTTTCACGATACTCTCAGTCAAGTTATGATCCTTAGACTTCAGACAATCTTATGACTCAGGAAATCTCTATGATCTCATGACCTCAGTCAGTTTTCAGATATCAGTAGGATTCTATCAGATAATTGAAATTTAGAAATTCAGCTCATGTTCAGTTCAGTAAATCATGTTCAATGTCCATTCATATAGGAGTAGAAATTAGCACCGAGTGAACCAAAGTATGGGGACAGATACTATCAGATGAGGTTGTAATCCTTAGCAGTTATCCTTACATTCCAAAACTATGTAGCCAGCATAGGTTGAGACATCAATACTGTCGATGAGGGTTGATGAGGTGGATAAGCACTGTCAGATAAGTGCCCCATCGTTCTTCTATATGGGATAGTATAAGATAAGGTTCGTGTACAACTTGTCCTTACCAGTGGTACAGTATTGACACCTTTCTAAATGGGGTCACAGATTGGACCCCAACTCAGCCATAATGGCATATCAGGGGTATGTTAGTTAGATAACTACTTCCCACAGTTTTATGTTACAGAATCAGGACTGTCAGATATAGTCAATTAGTCTCAGTAATACAACTTAGATAGATCTTCAGATTTTAGGACTGTCAGATACAGTCAACTCAGATACAATATGCAACTCAGATAGTTCCATTAGATTCAGGACTGTCATTTATGTTATCAGTTAAATTTAGATTCAGTAATCATGTTATCACAGTATTAGTGTCAGTTGTTATGTCTCACGCATGTATTGTAACACTCATGATAGTTAGTCAGTTATTATTATTGTTTATGCATATGAACCATATGCATTAAGCCTACCTCAAATTCATACTAGTACATTGAAAGTACTGATGCATTTGCTCTATGGTATCTTATACTATAGGTTCAGAGACATGAGCTCTAGACCAATAGTAGATTCTAATTATCCACAGATATAGTTAAAAGTAAGTTCTTATCTTTTAAGGACATGATTATTTTCCCTATTATCTCATTAATCAGTTTATTAGTTGGAGTTAGTTAGGGACATATCGCATCAACTCCTTACTCAGATAGTTTATTTAGTTAAAAGGCTTTCTAGACAATCATGTTTTAGACTTCAGTATGTTCAGTTTTGTTTTGGGTATTCTATTACCCCACACATATGTTATATCATTCAGATAATGTTAAGTTTTGAACCTTATTGCCCTTTAGTTCATGTTTCTGCATTATTTAGTATTTTATGCAGTATGCAGGTACAAATATCAGTCATGGGTTAGCTTGTGGTCCTTCAGGGTTGTAAGCACCGTGTAGCATTCTGGGTACCTAATTCACTACTCTTGCTCAGTTAGTTGCCACTTAAAATAAATGTCCACCAGTCATTCTAGCCAATGCTGTGTCCAATTTAGCCACAACTAGGATTCAGGACTTCACTCGAATGAATCCTCCATCCTTCCTTGGGTCTAAGGTAGATGAGGACCCTTAGGAATTCATTGATCAGGTTTAGAAGGTGACAGATATTATGGGGGTGACTAATGTTGAGAATGATAAGCTAGATGCATATCTATTGCAGGATATGGCTCATACTTGGCTCAAACAGTGGAAGTAAAATAGTTTAGATAATGCAGGTCCTATAAAGTGGGAGGAGTTTGTTACTGTATTCTTAGTCAGATTATTTCCCCAAGAGCTTAGAGAGTCTAAGGTGCTATAATTCATCAACCTCAGGTAGGTAAATATGACACTGAAAGAGTATTCTCTTAAGTTTACTCAATTAGTGAGATATGCCCCTCATGTGGTTGCAGACAGCAGAGACAAGATAAGTAAGTTTGTTTTAGGGGTGAATGATGACGTGGTTAATGAGTGCAGATCTGCCATGTTAAATAGTGACATAACTTTAGCCAGGCTTATGACTCATGCTCAGCAGATTAATGAGCAAAAGATTAAGAGAAGGGAGAAACAGTATAAGAGGGTAAAGACAGATAGTTTCAACTTCGCTCAGCCTAAGTTAGAAGGAGGAAACCATTCTCAGTTTTGTCCTAAGTCATCATTTCTACCTCTTTATTCAGCTAGTGCTCAAGTTCCTAAGTTCAGGGAGGGTAATATAGATAGAGCACTAGGCTCTAGGTGTTAGGGCAGTATTAGAAATGCCCGAACTAATCTCCTTTGTCAGACTTATGGTAAGAACCACAAGGGTGCTTGCAGAGCCGGTAGCGATGTCTATTTTGGTTGGGGCAACCCAGGCCACATTGTTAGAAACTTCCCTCAGTGTAGCTATCAGAGTCATCTTTACTCCTCAACTCAGTCTGGTCGCCTAAATCAGTAGGGTGCCACCTCCAGTGCTACTAGTGGGTAACTCCTAAATCATCTCTATGCTCTTCAGTCCTGATAGGATAAAGAAAATTCTCCTGATATAGTTACTGGCATGTTACATATCTTTTATGTGTATGTTTATGATTTTCTAGATCCAGGAGCTTCTTTCTTTTTTGTTACTCCCTATATAGCAGGCAATTTCAAAATCAGTCTCGAAATCCTATTAAAGCCCTTTGCAGTCTCTATCCTAGTGGGTAAAACCATCATAGCCCGGCGGGTATACAGGAACTGCCCAGTTATGATATTTTAGAAAGTCACTTCAATAGACTTAGTCGAATTAGAGATGACTGATTTTGATGTCATTCTCGACATGGATTGGCATTATTCCTACTATGCCATAGTCGACTGCAGAAATAGAATAGTACACTTTTAGTTCCCAAATAAACCCGTCCTTATGTGGAAGGGTAGTACTTCAGCGTTCAGAGGTCAGCTTGTTTCCTACCTTCGGGCACAAAAAATGATATCTAAAGGTTGTGTCTATCATCTTGTTTGAGTTAAGAACAGTACTCCCGAAACTCCCAGCCTTGAAAAATTTTCAAGGAATTCCTCTCGAAAGGGAAATAGACTTTGGTGTTGATCTTAATCCAGATACTCAACCTATATCCATTCCACCATACAGAATAGCACCAGTAAAACTTAGAGAACTGAAAGAACAATTAAAGGATCTCTTAGATAAGGGATTCATTAGGCCCAACTTTTCCCCATGGGGTGCTCCAGTGTTATTCGTGCACAATAAAGATGGTTCTCTTAGGATGTGTGTAGACTACCGTCAACTCAATAAGGTCACGGTCAATAATAAGTATCCTCTTCCCAGAATCGATGACTTGTTTGATGAAATTTAGGGAACCATTTATTTCTCTAAAATAGACCTCATATCCGACTATTACCAACTCAGAGTTAGAGAATGTGACATTCTGAAAATAAATTTTCGTACACAGTATGGTCACTTCAAATTCCTAATCATGTCCTTTGGTCTTACCAATGCCCCAACAACTTTTATGGACTTGATGAATCGTGTGTTCAAGCAGTACTTGGACATGTTCATCATAGCCTTCATAGATAATATTCTGGTCTATTTCTGTAATGAGCGTGATAATGCAGATCATCTCAGAACAATACTTCAGAATCTTAGAGATCATCAGCTATTCACCAAATTTATTAAGTGCAAATTTTAGCTAAGAAAAGTAGCATTCCTTGGTCACATCATTTTCGGTGATGGCATTAGGGTTGATCCTCAAAAGACCAAAGCAGTAAGTAACTAGCCTCGCCCTATCTTTCTATCATATATTAGGAGTTTTCTAGGTTTGGCCGGCTATTACAAACAGTTTGTTGAGGGATTTTCTTCTATTGCATCCCCTATGTCCAGATTGACTCAGAAGAAAATCAAGTTTAAGTGGTCAGATCCTTTTAAGAAGAGTTTTCAGGAGTTGAAAACTTGACTCACCTTTGCTCCATCCTTAGCACTCCCATATGCTTCAGATGGGTTCATAGTGTATTGTGATGTATCCAGAGTGGTTCTAGGTTGTTTTCTCATGTGGCATGGTAAGGTCATAGCCTAAGCCTCCAGATAGCTTAAATCCCATGAGAGAAATTATCCTACTCATGATCTTGAGTTTGCATCCGTAGTCTTTGTCTTGAAGATTTGGAGGCATTATCTCTACTAAGTTCATAGAGATGTCTTCACAGATCTTAAGAGTTTTCAATATGTCTTTTCTCAAAAAAATCTCAATCTTTATCAGAGAAGGTGGTTAGATCTCTTGAAAGATTATGACATGAGTGTCCTTTATCATCTGGGCAAGGCCAACATAGTGGCCGATGCTCTCATAGACTATCCATAGGCAATATTTCTCATGTTGAGGATAGTAAAAAGAAGTTAGCTCAGGAAGTACATCAGCTTGCTAGACTAGGCGTTCGCTTAGTATATACATATGAGGGTGATTTACTGATTTAGAGTAGTTCAGAATCATCTATAGTTTTTGAGGTAAAAGAAAATCAAGATAGAGATCCCAGCCTTGTCAAGTTGAAAGATTCAGTTCAGGATCAGATAATAGAGGTTTTCTCCCAATGGGGAGATAGTGTTCTTCGTTGTTAGGGTCGTCTCTGTGTTCCAGGTCTAGATGACTTAAGGCAGCAAATTCTTGTAGAAGAACATGGTGCAAGCTACTCTATTCATCTAGGGGCCACGAAGATGTACTGCGACTTATGGGAAATCTATTAGTGGTGTGGGATGTAGAGAGACATTGCAGAGTTTGTGGCTAAGTGCTCGACAAGTTAGCAAGTTAAGATAGAGCATCATAAGCCTAGTGGGTCTAGATAGGAGTTAGTATTCGTACGTGGAGGTGGGAAGTTATGAACATGGACTTCGTGACGGGTTTGCCTCAAACTCATCATCAACATGATTCAGTCTGGGTCATTGTAGACAGAATGACCAAATCAGCTCATTTCCTTCTAGTTCATACATCTTATTTAGCTGAGTATTATCCCAAACTCTACACCAGTGAGTTGGTCAGATTGCATGGTGTTCTGCTATCTAGTTTCTCAGACAGAGGCACCCAGTTTTCCTCTTATTTTTGAAAAGTATTCCAAAAGGGTCTTGGTAACCAAGTTCATCTTAGTACAATCCTCAGACAGATGGTCAAGCAAAAAGGACCATTCAGACGTTAGAAGATATGCTAAGGGTGTGTGCAATCAATTTGAAGGGAAATTGGGATTACCACTTACCTTTGATTGAGTTTGCATACAACAACAACTATCATTCCAGTATTCAGATTGCTTTATTCAAAACTCTCTATGGTAAGAGATGTAGATCTCTAATGGGTTGGTTCAAAGTTAGTGAGGCCTCAGTTTTAGGGCCTGAATTGGTATTCGCCGCCTTAGAAAAAGTCTAGTTGATTCAAGAAAGACTTTGGGATGCTCTAAGCCGATAGAATTCTTATGCAGATGTTCATAGAAAAGATCTCGAGTTTGAGATTGGTGGTCATGTCTATCTAAAGATCTCTCCCATTAAGTGAGTGAAGAGATTCGGCAAGAAGGGAAATCTTAGTCCCTGATATGTTGGTCACTTCAAGATTCTAAGTCGCTTTAGCAAGGTAGATTATGATCTTGAATTGCCTTTAGATTTGGCCTCAGTTTATCCAGTCTTTCATGTCTTTTTGTTCAAGAAGTGCATAGGTGACCTGCCAGTTATAGTCCCTATTCAAAGCATTAATGTTTAGAACACTCTCTCTTATGAAGAGATTCCAATCAAAATCTTAGACTATCAGACTCATAGATTGAGGAACAAAGAATTCCCTCTAGTTAAGGTTCTTTGGCAAAATCAGTCCATCAAAGGAGCCAGTTGGGAAGTAGAGGAAGACATGCGTACCAAGTATCCTGACCTCTTATTTGCAAACTCAGATCAAGATCAAGGTAATAGTTCTCCTTGAGCTTACTCAGCTTCATGTTCAGTGTTCATCATAGACTTGGTATGTAATTTCATGCTCACGTTCCCATTATAAACTTGATATCAACTACCATTGCATATTCAGCCGTGCACTCATGTCACAGTTCAGTTATGTAATTAAGCATCATACATGCATTCTTATTGTGATAAACTTAGTTTTTCAGAACAATCAGTCATGCATTCATGAATCAGTTACACATGCATCAGATATGCATGTTTAGTATTATATGTTCAGCTTGTCAGTCATATAAGTCATGAGATCATGTTCCAGTTATTCATGTTTAGTATGTATGTCAATTGTCTTTTGCCTTCTCTCAGTCAGTCTCATTCGAGGACGAATGTTCTAAATGGGGAAATATTGTAATACTCCATACTTTTCCTAGCTAATTTCATCTCATGAATGTCTAGTATTAGTTTCTAAATTGAATGATGGTTATTCCATGAGGAATTTTCAAGATTTTCATTTTTAGAATTGTCCTTTTCTAGTGTTTTAGTGCTATTTCCTACTCGTCGCACCAAAGTTCTAGGTCGAAAAGAAGGGGAAATGCGATGGCTCCACGTTGCACCATCCCTCAGTTGTTAAATTCCAGTGACATGGCATGATAGCTCTACGTTGCACCAGGAGTTAAGAATGGGAAAATTTTACTGAAATTAAATGATGCATCCAGGGTTAAAAGGGTTAGCTTCCCACCCCTGTTTAAGCCCTTTAACACTTGATTCAGCAACTTTTCACTAAAAATATACTTGTTTCTCAAAAGTTTCTCTCAAGAACAAGCTAGGGTTTTCATACAAGATCTAATTTCAAGAAGGTTTCACCGTCAATCTTCATGAAATCACGAACTAAGGTATGCATAGTATTCATTCATGCACTTCTTTCATCCATGAATCCCAATAATCCCTTTTCTAAATTTAAGTTTATTGATTTTCTTATGAATTTCATGATTGGGCTACTCTTGTTCATGTGGATAATGAGAAATTGAATTCTACTCCATGTTGGGTGATAAATTCTATATGGGTTAAATTATTATAGATATAGATTTATGCAAACCTATGACTAAACCTTTGAATGATTAAAATTACAATTGAACCATGATGTTTAATTATCGTACAATGATGTTTACATGTACCATGCCTACAATATGTTTGATTAAATTCCTAGATGAAGGAAAAGTGCCTAACTAGCATGATACCATGAAATCCCCATGTGTGTACAAGTTATGCCTATCACATGTTTTGATGAAATGCTTCTATAAATGTATTATGGATTATGATGTTAGATATATGTTCAAGTAAGTTATTCTTGGTCAATTTTCCTTCCATTAGTTATGTGCCTAGAGCTATGTCATGTTTTCAAAATACTCTCAGTCAAGATTTGATCCTTAGACTTTAGAAAGTCTTATGACTTAGGAAATATCCATGATCTCATGACCTCAGTCAGTTTTTAGATATCAGTAGTATTTCGTCAGTCAATAAGAATTCAGAAATTCATGTTCAGTTCAGTAAATCATGTTCAGTATCCATTCAGATGGGAGTAGAAATTAGCACCGAGTGAACCCAAGAATGGGAACACATACTATCAGATGATTGTGTCATCCTTAGCAGTCATCCCTATATTCCAAAACTATGTAGCCATAATAGGTTGAGACATCAACACTGTCGATAAGGGTTGATGATGTGGATAAGCATTGTCAGATAAGGGCCCAACCGTTCTAGTATAGGGGACACTATTAGGTAAGGGTCTCCCATAGCTTGTCCTAACCAGTGGTGCGGTACTGAAACACTTCTAATTAGTGTTACAGATTGGACCCAAACTCATCCATAATGGTATATCAGGGGCATCTTGGTTAGATAACTACTTCCCACAGTTTCATGTTGCAAAATCAGGACTGCTAGCTATAGTCAATCAGTCTCATTAATATAACTCAGATAGTTCTTCCGATTTCAAGACTGTCAGACATAGTCAACTCTGGTATAGTACAGAACTCAGATAGTTCCATCATATTCAGGACTGTCAGATATAGTCACTTATGTTATCAGTTATATTCAGATTCAGTAATCATGTTATCACAGCATTAGTGTCAGTTGTTATGTCTCATGCATTTATTTGCACGCTCATGACAGTTAGTTATTATTATTGTTCATGAATATGAACCCATACATTCATCCTACCTCAGATGCATACCAGTACATTCAAAGTACTAAAGCATTTGCGCTATGGTGTCTTATAACATAGGTTCAGAGACATAAGCTCCAGAGCAACAGTAGATTCCAGATATCCGCAGATAGAGTTAGAACTGAGTTCTCATCTTTTGAGGACATGATTATTTTCCCTATTATCTCATTAATCAGTTTATTATTTGGAGTTAGTTGGGGAACATATCCCATCAACTCCTTACTTAGACTGTTTAGTCAGTTAGAGGCTTTCTAGAATATCATGTTTCAGACTTTAGTATGTTCAGTTTTGTTTTGGGTATTCTATTTTCCCACAGAGATGTTATATTACTCAGATCATGTTTAGTTTTGAACCTTAGAGCATTTTAGTTCATGTTTCTACATTATTTAGTATTTTATGCAGCATACAAGTATATATATTAGTATGGGTTAGCTTGTGGTCCTTTGGGATCATGAGCACCGTGTAGCATTACGTGTACCAGATTCAGAGCGTTACTGGCATTGAATAAAACAAATGGTGTACACATTAATTTTAACCATGTAAGGCATAAATTTGAGCACTCAAGACTTCCCTATTAGTGTGTACAACAACTATAATAGCTAACCACAAAAATAATTATCAACAAGCATGTATTTTGTAATGAAAATGATATTCCAGGCCTTTCTCTAAACTACAAGTTCTAAACATGTAATTATATTAAAAAAAGGGAATTGAAACAACATACAAAGTTTGATGATGCAAATAAATTGAAATGACACTTGGATATTCTACACAATGCCAAAAATTTGAGAGAATTTGAGAGGGGTACATGTGAAGAAATGGAAATCAGATGGTCATTTAAGTTGATTCGACCACGATCTCAATCTTAGTTCTGCAATCGCGAGAATGTGGCCTATGAAATCGTGGTGGCACAAATTGTGGTTGCGGTAACTGAGACCAAAAATCAGTTCTCTTGCACTCCTCTGATTAGTCTCAACATTCCAATTTCACAACACCCTTTTTTAGTTTAACATCGCAGCACGATGTCTCCTATATGCCATTATGTTCTTCCACTTAGAAGACTTGAATATTCATCCCAAATTTTGTTCACTATGCAATTAGCGGCATAAGGACAGAAGATTCAGATCTTCCAAGATAAAACTTGGAAGATGTAAGGAAATGACAAAGAAGCTTCGATCTCGCCATTTTGAAGACTTAAACCTTTTATCCAGTTTCACATCAAACTTTTAATTTGGCTCCTTGGGAAAAGGTGAAGACATTAGTAGGACATTAGTTGCACATTGAAAGTTGAAGTCCTCGGCCATTGATGGTGGGGCTTCCAAGTGCTCACTTGTATTGTCAAATCTCAAAATGTAGGGATTGTACTCTATCTCCACATAATCCATCATTTTTCGGGGTAGATGGATTCTCATCACTTCCTCCAAGCATAATATTGAAAAGTGGTTTGAATGAGGACTAACCCCTAATTCTGAAATTTTCTTCTCTATAGCACTTTCACCCCAAAATGAACTAAAGTTGTCATAAGAGATGTGTTTTGGTTATTGTTATGACTCTAGTACCATTTTCTTTATTTGGACATCTTCCACATCATTTTATTAGGTTAATTGGGAAATCACCGTGGATTCTTCACTACCTAGTTCTTCATCATAGCTTGGTTTATGTTCTTAATTAGCCTTCCTTTGGGAAATAGGCAAGGTAGTGATCTTTGCTAGTTTTGATTCCATGCTCATTTCCTCTATCTTGACAATTTCCCTTCTGAATGCCTCGTTGGATTGATGTATGTCTTGTACATTCTCCCCTATTGTTGTTACTTGATCCAAAATAGTTTAAATAATTGCCCCTAAACTATTGGGTCTAGTATGTTTCTCTTCCTTTACTTCATCATATGACCTATCAAACTCCTAAGAATAACTTGTAACACGGTTAGCATAATAAGGGGAGGGGGTATTTGAGAAATCACTCTAATGTCCATCTCGACCACCACACAAAGAACAAGCATGCTCCCAATATGATCAATATGGTGTTCTCATCACTCTTTGAGGAGCATATGTGAAATCTCTCCTAAAGTGGGGTCCATCACAATATGGATATGGATCATCAAGATAAGACTTCAAACTACCAAAATCATATTTCTTAAAAGATGCCATAGAGAAAAGTAAAGAAAAAATAAAATATCTACATAACATAAGAAACAAAATAAAATAATGAACAAATACTTACAAGTTTGAATTAAGGTAAGTAAGCTAGAATTCAAAACTAACATGATACGCCAAGTTGTTCCCCAGCAACAGTGCTATTTTTTAAAATGCTCGACTTAAGCATTAATTTAAGTGTAAGGCGATCGTCATCAATATATTTACCCAACTTTGAAGTTGGGGTCGAATCCACAAGAAACAATATGAGTGACGACTAAATTAGTTTGGAACTATAGATACTAGCTAATTCAAACCAATAGTACAGAAAGATAAAACTGGGGGTTTGAAAGATGTCACACTTAATATTAATTTTTGGGGTTTTCTATTATAAATTCGTGGCTTTGAATAATTAGAGTCTAAGCAATTAGGCATGTATCTTGGAATTATTATTTCCTAGGGATAACATATGCATGAGTGTAAGATAATTTGATGCAAATTCTAAGTTTTGGTAAAGTGGTAGGCTAGGATGGAAATACTTGAGGCTAGTTCGTCAACAAAACCCCATGGGTGTTACTCATTGACCCTTTCGAGCATCTAATGAGTGCTTTAATCAAAACCACCAAATACCTCAATTAGACACCCCTATTTCTAGGATGGTGCCCTAAGTATAGTCAACTTTCACACAATCACCCTTATGTCTAAGATAGTGAAAATTAGTCAACCATGTTCATAAATTTATCTATTATTAACTTGGTTTCCACATCCATATTTCAAGGATGATGTGGGTTCCTAAAGTTCACGCAAACCCCTCTTTCAAGAATGTTTTGAACTTGCAAGAGCTTGAAATTTTCATCCATCACACCCATTTGGGTATTTGATACATATTTACACCCTATTTTATCATAATCCAAAGAGTGATAAATGCACAAACAAATCACATATCACATCTCACAAATCACATCTCACACATATTTAAATTGAGTAAGCCATGTACATAGAGCACTCCCACCATAGTGTATGTAAGTGAGCTGAATGATATTGGGCAAAACAAAAGAATGGGGTAGACAAAAGGGGTGTAAAGTTGTTATTAAATATGAACTAAATGACATGTGTATTGTATTAAAGAGCTTAGGGAAGATAGTCACTATTCTTGGCCAAAATAGTTCCTACCCATCCCTTAACCTATATTATAACCATTAAAGACCTATTTTATCTTAATCTTTAACATCTTGATATTAGTAGAGTACTACACCAAGGAAAAGTCTATGGTTCATCATCTGTAACTTGTGAATTCCTTGTAAGAGTGAGCGTAACTTGATTCTTCTACTCATTATGTTATAAATTGCATTTATGTGAGTGGTTTTACGCAACTCTCTTGTTCTGAGGGCACATATTTGATGAAAGGGAGGAGATTTGCATGATATCTATGATTGAACAATATGCATGAGTTTTCCAACTTGGTGTGTCGATTTTTGAGGCAAGGATGTTTTGAAGTAGTGTTCTTGAATTCTCAATTGTGTACATAACAGGCTTAGTGTAGTAACTTGCATTATGTGTAGTCATGTAGTACTAGCTTGAGTTTCTTGAACATAGTAGAAGTGTAGAGTCACCTTAGCTTATGATGATTATATTGTAAAGCTTTTCAAGGATGAATAAGGATTTAAGTGTGGGGTTATGATCTGAGGTTGATTTATGCACCTTAGTGTTGTATCCTAGCTTAATTAGCCTTATTTTGAGGACTTACTATATGATTAATGTGTTACTGATGATATAAATAAGAATCTAAGTGTTTAAGTATGTGATTACAATATTTATGGTGTTTTTCAAACAAGTTTGGACTTAAATTGGATACTTAGAGTTTAAACGAGAAAACTAGTGTTACTAGCTTGAGCTAGGTGTTGTACTAGTCTATCTCAATGGATTCTACTGTGTTTAATGAATTACTAAAGCTTTTATTTTATAATCATGTGTGTAAAAACATGTTCATAATGTTCAAGGTTCAATTTAATCAATCCAAGAGCTAAAACAATAAGTTAAAGATCAACATGGGCTTCCCTAGTCTTAGCTAAAGTTTCTAGGTCGCCTTTATGGATGTTGTATTGTTTTGAGCTCAAATACATGGTTTTTAATGTTATAGTATTATTTATTATTTGATTATTATCATATATGAATGATAAAAAATCTGGAAATCAAGTGTAAACAATACAACAAGGCTGGGAATGGATCAATGGAAGCACAAGACATGACTCGACATAAAATTAGACACGTTGGATGTCACCAGCGCGTATGGGACTTTGGAAATAGCTATGGGGGATGTTATATTCATAGAAAGATTCATATGGGACCCAAAACAGTTTCCCCTTGTGATGATACCACAGCGCGACCTTTATCCTGGCTGAATGACCCCCGCGACGTGGCCTAGTGTAAAATTAGGCAGTTTTGTCCCCCTATAAATAGGATACTTGAACATAATGCTAGACATCTTGGACTTATTTGGGACTTGGATAGGGGATGATAAAAAATTCAAATAAGGTTTTTCTTGCTTCAATTTGGTTTGTTTATGGATGATAATTTGTTTTGCATGATTGCAATTAGAGTTATGTCCATTAGCAATTAAAAGTCCCCTTTCCAAGGTTAAGGAAAAGAACATGATTCTATTGCTTTGAATTTATTTGGTATTGTTTATTTATCATATTTGGTTGTTTATTTACCATTGTTATCACTGTTTTAAGAAGTAGTTAACCTTATAATACATCAATTGTTGTTTTTTTGAACTTGGGAAGGGGAATAAGAAAATAGAACATGGGGTTAAATAGAGTAAGGTTCTCATTATTTTATGAAATAAGGAATTTGAATTAGCATCTAGTATATGGATTTACCTAGAAGCTTTTCTTTGTTCACTACGGGATAAAATACAAATGCGTTTATCTTAGTGATCATATTCCCACTTAATGATGTAGTTGTGGGTCTGAGTTAGATAGGTGATTAGAGGTCAGGAGATCATGATCATAAAATCTACCCCATGAATCAATAACCAAGATAAGTAACTTAATCGAAGAAGTTCAATAGCTACGTATGAATATTCGTAGTGCTTTAACCCAGGGTTTCCACCCATTGATTGTCCAAAGTCCTTTCTTGTCCTGCATTGTTTATTTTACTTTCAATTTATAACTACAAAACTCTTGTGTTACTCTCAATAGTTAAATAGAATTGGATAATTGTCAACACAAGTCCTTTTGGGATCAATACTTGTCTTCTAAAGAGACACTTTACCACTTGGAGAGACAACGTACACTTGCGTGTCCACTGGGGCACAATATGTTCCCTCCAATATCTTAACTCCATAGGTTTATTATGTGTTGTTGAACCAACCCAATACCTTGCATGCCGATTGATAAGTCTTGTACCTCCTATAGTCTTTAGGATGAGTAGAAGGCTTTCACCCTTTACCTTTTGAGTCTGAGGGTGTATCCGTACTAACCCTAACACTGATGCCAGTTAACTATCACATTTTTAGTCTCAAGTTATTATATGAAACATAATAATCATTCAAATATACTGTTGTACTACAACAAATCGACTATTAACTCCCAAATTATTGTTTCCTTAATCTTTTCCTCATCATTACTCCTTAAAGTAAGTAGAAATATCTAAGTGGGATCCTAATGTGTGCACCCAATAAGATATCAATATTATCAAAAATAAAGTTATTCATACCATGGGTATTAGTTCGGGTCAACAATCAAACTTCCGCTACTTGGTTAATTCACCAAGGTTTCCACGACCCTAGCTATGCATTTAGCCGCTCATTATTGTTAAGAAATTAATAACATTGGTATTGGAAAAAAAAGATGAAATCACAGTGATAATATGAAGATAACCCACAATCGTAAGCTGAATAATCAATCAAAGTCAATCCAATTAAATCCTAAGATCAAAGATGGATCTTGAAATCAAAATATGTTGAAACAAAAAAGAAAATATATATACACATTCTATACAACTTTTAACTAAAATTATTATTTAGATACTTATTTATACGACTCTATATAGTTTCTACATTCATTCTAAAAATGTATCAATATAGTATAAGAGAGGATCAATTGAGTATATGGACACTACAAGTGTATGAATGTCGTATAAAAGTGTATTAATTTGGTATAAAATAGTATCAATTAAGAATAGGGACTGTATGTACTTGCATAGAATTTCCTTTCTTTTTAATAAAAAGTATAGAAATATGGTATAAAAGTGTATCAATAGAGTATAGAGACTGCATGTGCCAAATTGGGCCAAATGGCTAAAAATCACATCTCACACATATTTACACCCTATTCTATCACAACCCCAAGAGGAAAAAACTAGCAACTCAAAAGATAGATAAGTAAGATTTTACCCAAAATCTCCATTTATTTGATTTGAGAAAATCTAAGTGAATGTTACTTCTAACTATTAGATCTGTTAATTCTTAAATGGGAGCTCACTAATTCATCACTTGGAAGTGACTCCAAAATATTCTTCACCCATAATTTATACAATATTTTCTTCTCCAAAAATGGAGGCAACAAATCTTAAAACAATGTTCAAAATTTGGGAAAGATGGAATATCCTCAATAATAGGGTTTGAGTCTTCTTTTTGTCAAATTTGAGATCAACCACGTGCATTTACAGTTCTACCCTTGATCTGCATTTTCTGCCATGCAATGACTATGCCGAAATGACCATGACTGCGCTAAACTCATGTAATCGTACCTTGTTGACTGGCTTGACTATCACGATCGCAGTCTTCAGACCACAGCCGCAGTACCTGAGGCTATGTTCTGCTCTAAGACTTCAGATGTACTTTCTTGCTTCCTTTTGGTCATTTTAAGATCCAATCCATAACTTTCTATCTCATCAACTATGTGCCTAGAAAATATGGATATTAGTGCATTCAATCGGAATTATGTCTCATTTATTCATTCAAAACTAGGTAATGCCCATGAATGTTTAGTGCAAATGAGTGGTAAAATCACCACTCATCACATATCCTTGGAAGTCTTTTGAGTTCTGGATGGTACAGTTCTTTATAATAGAAATGCCAATGCATCTTAGTAGTAATGAATCCATTTCATTTGATAAAATATATAAAAGTAATTTAACTTACTTATGGATCTGATCAATGTATGATTAGTTGGATTAGATTACTTACAGCTTACATTTCATGCTGCAAGGTTTCCCAATAAATTTAGTAACCATCTCTTTCTTTATTGATTCTTATGTTTTCTCATAAAGTTCCACAACAGAAATATTATAACATTTCCATATTATCTTTTCAACAGTTATAATATATTTTCACTAATTTGCATTTATGCACATTAGTCTACCAATAGATGGGTATATTTCAGTGAAGTTTAGGGAAGAAGTTCAAATCAAGCTAACAACATAAACTGTTTCATAAAATGACTACCAATAGCAGGTAATCACCTTCCATTTTTTATGTATTTACTAGGTAAAAACCTTCTTATAGTAAATCATTTAACTGAAGACCATTTAGTGATCATGCGACCAAATTAAATCATAAAAGTAAAGAAAATTAAAAATTGATGTGCAAGTCCTGTGTATCAATTAAGGAGGGAGGGCGTGCAATGGGATCCGCATACCTAGGTCAAAATAGTGTGTGAGAGTGTTAAAGTACAAATATATGTATATTAATTTTAGGAGTGTTGAAAGTTTTTTTGATATGAATAATGGACAATGTCTTGTTTAATCGTGTTGGTTAGCTTAGGTGTTGTATCCTTGTTTCCACTTTGTAAAAGACTTATAATTGTACTTAGCATTTAGTTCCTCGAATGTCTTAGGATTCTTGTAGAAGTACATATAGAACCTCAGAGAAAAGATGTCATGAACAAGTAGACAATTAACTACAAATGGTTAATTGTGGATAGAATGGTACTTTCCAAGAAGGCAATCAAAAAGAGTTAGACAGTGACCATTGATTACATCTTTCACAATGTTATGTAAAAATCCTCATGTTTTTGTAGCTACTCTATATTTTTGACAGTCCTTTTCCTTCCCTATAGTTTTTTTATATCATTTATGAGTTGTAGGAATAGTTGGCAAGATTTTTGATGCATATATTTGAGTTTAGTCAATATTCTGTAATTTGAATGTCGGGTGGTGATTATGTTAGTTTTATGAGATCGGCAATGTCATTTTTTTGGTTAGTACCATGGATATATTAAGTATTGATAATATATTTTGAGTTTTGAATGTTTAGACGAGAAACTAGTTTATTTGGTAAAAAGAGGTTCCTGGGGTATAACTTGTTAATAGCGACCAATTTGGGAAAATCTAATGGTTCTTTTGAGTCTAGATCATTAAAATAGACAAGTGGTATTATTCTATTATTTCTATGGGTGCTAAACGAATCTCGAAGATTAAGTCGAGATAATTTCTGATCTAAGATCACTGTTGATGTAGTTTTCTAGTGTAACATCTAGCCCTTTATTGTGATTTCTAGCACATGCATTGCAATCGTAGGGCTTGATCAATTTACTCATCGTAGTCACGAGGTGTGTTACTGAGATAATAAAGAGTTATCTAGTGGACAAGGTTGGGTTACTCATCACGATCGGGGACCCAAACTCGTGATCGTGATGACCAATTTAGTGCTGGTCAATGCTTAACCTTGCGATTGGGACGTCGATATCATGAGAGTTAGGTACTATTTACAGAATGGTATAAATACCCCTTTTGTTTATTCCGACTCCATTTTCACCATTTTATCATTACGTATTGATTATATTGCAAAAAACATCTTCAAAACTTGGATTCTAAACCTAGAATTTTGGATTTTACCTGTTAAAGTGAAAAATGTGTTTTTCAATGATTTCATGCTCGTTTCAACTTATTTTTTGGTGGGTTTCATATTTACAACCCTTAATGTATGGGCAGTATAATTCCTTATTAAAATTCTAATTTTATCGATTTATGTTCAACATCGATTTTATAAATGATTTCTAACCCATAGCAAAATATGCCAATATAAGTAATTTGATTGTAGCGACACAGGACTAGGCCCTGGATGTAATAGACACCTGAAACCAATTAAGCCTCATGAGAAGCTTTCAGAATTTTTTTTGATAAAAATATTATAATTTATGACATAAAACACTGAGGAGAGAATATAATAAATGATCTGAAACCATTAAACCTTTTTAAAAAGCTCTGAAAAAATAATACAGGAAAAATAAAATGTCTATCAAACATCAACACCATTCTACGAAGCGATTAAATATAAAGAATTATGTGAACATAAGATTGGGTAACATGATTCTCTATTAAAATTTCAGTTTTATCTATTGAAGTGTATTTAGATTCAAACCAAAGTGTGCCAATATGGATATCGATAGACACCTAATCTAAAATTGAATTTATTCTTGATGAATTAGGAGAATTCTTATGTTGTTCGGAAGTGAAAGGCTACTGGTTGAGAGGTCCAAGCTTGTGTATTGGATTTTGACGTAGGTTATTGTCATGACCCAAGATGAGACCCCAACCTAAAAGGGAATTTCATGAAACGTATGACCAAGAAAACCCCTTAGATTTCTATTATAAGTATATTTCATAATAGAATGAGGAAATGAAATGAAATTAACCAAAAATCTGTAAACTGAATATAAATGGAAATCCAGACTTTGAACATATCATTATAAAAAAATATCTATGAAACCTAGTTTACAAATCCTCTAATCATGACTAAACTCTCTAGGCCAAGACATTGCCCCAGCCATATCATGAAAATTGAAAATAGTAAATGTTTGAATGGAACGACTTTAAAAAGGTGGAGGGCTCACCAACTCTTATAGTTTCTGCAAAGATCCTAATGTTGCGTTGGATAGTATGAATGGTTCTTCGGACCTACATCATGAAATGATGCAGCCTCCTGGGGATGATCAAGACGTGGAATGTATTAGCAAATAGAATGACCAATAAAAATAACATTTAAATAGTACTGATGGTAAAAGTTTGATCAAAAGATATATAGGGTTAGACCATATAAACATGAAAACATAAATTCCAATTCAAGAGCTGGTTTCTAAGATTCTAATATAATTTTAATAGTTCTGAGCTAGTTTGTGTGCACGACATAGAAAAGATAATTATGCAAAGGAAACATTCAAATCCCCATTCTCTTTATCATCCATAACCAAACATAAATACTTCACAAAGTTTATAACTGAGACGAAAATATGGTTTTAAATCATGTTCTTGTAGTTAACAAAATTCTATAAATTATATACTAAAAAGAGTTTAGAAAAATTACATTCAAACCCCATAGATTTTTTGTTCTTCTACATACCTATTTATGTAGATAAAATGAACAAACTTGATCTTGGAGGCTCTCCTATAGATTATACTTACTTCTTTACTCAAAGAGGGATAAGAATATTTTTTTTATGTTAATTTACGATCAGTCTACTTAGGTAAAACATAGTGGGAAAATGCCTCTTAAAATATCCAAAATATTTTAAATCCTTTAAATAGGGAGTGCGGTGTGACCCTTAAAACTTCCTAGCACGACCCCTATTATGGGGTGGTAGCCTCGAATTGCGACCCCCATCGTGACGTAGGGCCTTTTATTTGGGTGAGACACTGGCCCACGCGATGTGAGTCCCATCCCTTGCATCACATAACTTGATTTCACATCAAAAATTTTCCCCAACACTTCCAAACCCATACCAAAGTGGTTTATAATTAATCTAGGGGTCACGTGGGCTTGTTCTTAGGTCTATTTATGTGTCAAAACACACAGGGCAATACATTATGCCCCCTTTGGGATTATTCATCCAAAAATGATTACACTGGGACAAATTAAGCATGATGTAAGGAAATTCATTGTGAAATAAGAGTAAGATTAAGATTAACACAAGTACCTTCCACAACTTCGCCTAAAGGTTCAAATAATAAGGGTTATCTAACACGTAAATAATCTTTTGATTCCTAACTAGCTTCTTCTACCTTCTGATTTCTCCATAATACTTTGACCAAAGCTATCTCCTAGCTTCTCAACCTCTAAATTTGTCTATCCAAGATCGCTATAGGCACATTTTCAAACAATAAGGAGTCTTTCACTCTAATATCCTCTATTGGAATGACAAGAGAATGATCCCCTATACAGTTCTCAAGTATTAAAACATGAGAGATAGGATGGACTAAGGCTAAGTCCATAGGCAAAGCTAACTCCTATGCAACACTATCAATCTTTCTTGTAATCTAATAAGGACCTATGTAATAAGGACTGAGCTTTTATATCTTCCCAAACCTCATAATTCCTTTCATAGTGGAGTCTATAAAAAAATACCCTATCAGCAACATCAAACTCTAACTCTCTCTATGTCACAACGGCATATGACTTTTGGTGACTTTGGGCGGTCTTAAGCCTATCTCTAATAATCTTCACATTTTCCATCACTTAATGTATAAGATCAAGTTCGAACAATTGGGTCTCACCCACCTTATACCAACCAATTGGTGCCTAAAACCTTCTACCATAAAGAGCTTCAAAAGGAGTCATTTGGATTCTAGAATGATAACTGTTGTTGTAGGTGAACACTAAAAGTGGCAAGTGGTCTGTCCAGCTACCTTTAAAATTAATGACACAGGCTCTTAGGATATCCTCTAAGGTCTGAACAGTGCACTCTTCCTTCCCATCCATTTGAGGATGCAAAGGAGTGATAAGATTTACCTACATTCCTAAACCTCGCTGAAAGGATCCTAAAATTAAAAAGAAAAATGTGTACCTCAATCGAATATAATGGATGTGGGAGCCCCATACATCCAAACAATATCCTAATTATATAGCTTCATGTAATCCTCTCCCAAAAAATTAGAATAGCTATATATGGGGAAGTACCACCCGATCTCAAGTGCTTAACTGAACTTGCTGACAATTCAAAGACAGCAATGAAAATTGCCATAGCTCTCTTCATGTTATTCAATAAATATACCTCTTTTAGATCATAATACATTTTAGTGGAACCGAGATGAACAACATACCTATAAACATAGGCCTATACCAAAATTCTCTCACGTAGTACATCAAAGTTTGGGGCACAAAGCCTACTTTAAAACCATCTTCTCCGATTTCAAATGCGAAAATCATTTTTTGGACAACATCCTTCTTGATTTGAATCAATATGGGGTCACTGGCCCGCTTCTTCATAACTTTGTCTCACAAGAATGATTTATCCACCTCATGAATGATCACTCATCCATCTTCAAAGAATAAGATTCCAACTCCCAAATTAGCAAGTCGATGAATGTCCTTTACTAGATCATTCTTTTCCTTCTCAACATAAGCAAGTCTGTCCATGGATAAATTGTTGAGAGCATTAGTAACAACATTAGCTCTACCTGGATATTAGTGGAAGCTCTTGTCTTAATCTTTAAATAATTCAAGCCAGCGTCTTTGCTTGAGATTTCGCTTTTTCTATGTGAACACATACTGTAGACTCTTGTGATCAGTGAAAATGTCAACATGTACACCATATAGGTAGTGACATAATATCTTAATAATAAATACCACAACCGCCAATTCCATATCATGGCTGGGGTAGTTCATCTCATGAATGTTGAGTTTCTTAGATGCATATGCTACGACTTTACCATATTGCATAAGCACAAAACTAAGTACCACCTATGACGCATCACAATACATAACAAACCCTTCAGTACCTTTAGGAAGTGTCAAAACAAGCACAGTAGTCAACGTGACTTTTATCCTCTCAATATTAATTTTATAAGACTCAGACAATGAGAATGTCACCTTCTCCTGGGTTAATTTAGTCAGTGGAGTGGCTATGGATGAAAACTCTCCACATGTCTCCTATAGTAACCTGTTTGAGCAAAGAAGCTCCAGATGTTAGTCAAAATCATCTCTTTATGCTATTTCTTCACTGTTTTAATCTTTTATTGATAAGACTTAATCCCCTAACTACAAACAATATTCCCCTAAAAAGTTACAAAACTAAGACAAAATTCACACTTAGAAAATTTGGAATACAACTCTTGGTCCTTAAGGCTTTGAAGCATGATTCAGAGATGATTAGCATGGACCTTCTCACTTTTTGAGTAGACTAAGATATCCTCAATAAAGACTATGAGAAATATGTCTAAAAATTTCTTGAACAACCTGTTCATAAGATCTATAAATGTTGCAAGTGTATTAGTCAATGCATAGAACATAACTAGAAACTCATAATCTCCATATATCAGCTACCTTAACCTTCATCTGTTGGTAACCCAAATAAAGGTCTATTTTAGAAAAAAAAATCTAGCACCCTGAAGTTGGTCAAAGTGATCATCAATTCTGGGAAAAGGATACATATTCTTCACTGTGACCTTATTCAATTGATGGTAATCTATATACTTACAAAGAGAACCACCCTTCTTGCACTTAAAGAGTAAGGGAGCACCCCAAGGAGCGACATTAGGATAGATGAAACCTTCATCGAAGAGGTTTTTCAACTATTTTTTTAATATCTTTAGCTCTGTATGAGCCATCCTATATGTTAGAATGGAAATGGACTGAGTGTCAGTTAACAAATCAATTCCAAAATACAGCTCTCTATCTGGGGGAATCCCATGGAGATCATCAGGAAAGATTTTGGGAAACTTATTAATTACAAGGCTGACTGAAATGAAGAACTCTCAATATTATAATCTTTGACTTAGGATATATGGTACAAACAATCCTTGGATATCAATTGACGGGATCTAAGATATGAACGTCCCCCTCGGTGCTCAGAATCTCCTTCCTATTCTAAAACTAGTTTATTAGAAAAATGAAAGGTGACTTTTCTAGTTCCATAATCTAAGGTATCATAACAAGAGTGGAGCCAATCTATCCCCAAATTGACATCAAAGTCTAACATTTCAACCTCTATTAGATCTGCCATAGTATCTTATTGGGAAATAGATGCTACATAATTTTTATAGACTCATTTAGCATTAAAATCACCAATAGAGGTAGAAACTAAAAATCACAGCCACATAAGGGGTTACATAAGGCAAAATAGATTCGAGATCAAGCAGCACATAAACACCACAAAAAAAGTTGTAACATACCCATAACAACATTAGGTTAAGCCTATAAATCCTGGTGAGTGGAAAAGGCACTTAGATGGTTACGACCCCACCCATATCAGAAGTAGCATCATTACTTTGAGGGGCTGAAGAAGTAGTTTGGGCCTTAGTGCCCCCAAAAATTTTCTTTGTTGAGGGACAATCTCTTTGAAAATTGTCGACCTAAGTAAAACCATATTACACAAGATTTCCTCATTAATATTTCCCTGGGTGAAATTTCCCACAAGTACTGAAATGAGGATGTGACCTAAATGGCTGAGTTACACTGCCCTGAGACTGGGTGCCCAAAATTCATGGCACAATATTGCGCTGAAATCTCTAATCACTTGAAAGTTTAGGAGAAGGTGTTTTGATAATTGAACATTTCCCCAATATCTCTTCTTGAACTACTTCTTTCCCCATTTGCCACCCTAGTGCTAGCTGTCATCCTAATTGCGGGACTAGTCCTCTTACTTTGTCTTTTCTCCACCTGTGCTTATTTCTTTTCTTCTTCTTCTTTTTTTTATTCTCTACTTATTGCATAAATAACATGAACCTAGATATGTCCATATCGTTGTTCAACATCGCTCTCTTACTAAAATGGCTCTAACTCTTTACCTCGGGTGTCGGATTTGGGAAAATTTAGTCTCTATGGAAAGCTTATTCAATTCTCCACAAGACAAAAAGTGAAAATCTTGAAAATACCACATGTATAAAAGTGGATTCATCTTTGAAATAAGTCTTTGATATTTTTGGAATGAATTTAATCTAGGTAGAAGTATGGGGTATTATAGTATACTATTAAAATATGATTCAATTTTGATCAATCTTCCTTTTTTCATTACATCCTCCCAACCACATCACACAAACTTTTCGCGCACTAATAGGTAGTATGTTCTTGGGGCTTTACTTTCACCAATTTCCGTATTCCATTTTACACCCCTTTACCTCTTAGTTTTTCAACTAAAGAACTTAGGAGATTTGGATCAAATTAAGGTCAATCAAATAAGGGGGAATAGGCTATAAACAAGGCTAACAAAAAATAGGCTAAAATTTCAATAGGGTTAACTACGATTATCCAATAAGGGCAGACAAAAAAGGTAGAAACATGGCTACTAAAGAAAAATCTATATCATCTCCTAAATCCAACATTTTTGTTTAACTTTGCACACATACCACACAAGGTTTGGACATCGATATGAAATAAGAAATACAACAAAAAAGCTCACATCACACATGAAACATGCTCAAATCAAGTAGGTTGATTATAAATTCTAAATAAAACAACTACATGAAGTCAAAATTGCTCCAACAACACACAAGAGTCATCCACATAAGCCTAAAGGTCTCAAAAATAGTTAATCAACACAATACATATGCTTTTTACATTTAAAACCACTTGCCTCATGATGTTCTATAGAAATATAACATTTTTGATTCTTAAAACTACGAAAATATGCAATTTTCTTAGGTTGTTCACTTAGATATGATGTGTTGTGTGTATGTTTTGTAGGAAACTTGGTTTTGGCTGAAAATTTCAAGAAAAAATGAAAAATGGAGTTTTTGGATACTTACTTGATCATTTTTTGGGTATTTGTGACACTTTTCGAATGAACGTGACAACAACATGTGTTTAAACTTGAAGATTGGAAGCTTGGTTACAAGATTTGGAAGGCTTGTCACTTACCTATGTCTACATGTGGACCACATTTAGCACATGTGGTCTATATGAGACTAAAGTAATTACCAGAATTGAAGACCTAGAGGGTGAAAAGGCTAAAAATCAACTTTTGACACTTACCTATGTCAACATGCGGACCACATGAAGCACATATGGACTCCATATGAGCAAGGTAACTGCCAAAAGGCTAAGTACAAAGAACAAAAAGTGGAGGAAATATTTCTTGCACTTACCCATGTCTACATGGAACGAGTTTCAGGCCGTATGTGGCATATGCGCCCAAGGCTAAGTTGTATGTAGACATAGGTAAGTAGGAACAGACCCTTTTTTGTCTGGGTTTTGATTTTAGGATTTCTCTATGTACTATAACTATCTTTTATATGTTTTTAGTAGAAGTTATGCACTCTTGATACTTACAAACATATTTTCATTCTGGGATTTGATTTTGGTCTTTGAATTCTCTTGTATTGATTTTGGTTGATTAATTTAATTAAAGTTTTAGTTTTCAGTTGTGATTATTTTGATTACATGTTATGTTTCTAATTATGAATATTGTTGATTATTTCACAAGCAGGAGAAACTAAAACCCTTAGCTAGGGTCATGGAAACCCTGGCAGATTGACAGAGAACGGGAAGTGCTATATTATTTTTAATTGGTACCCATGCATGCATTGTATTATCTTCACTTTAATAGCTATCTTAGCTGTTGCAAATGCTAGGATCCCACCTAGATTATTGCTACTTACTCTAAAAGAGAAATAGTGACTAGGAAAAGATAATTACAATAGTAATTTGACGTTTAACTGTCTATCCAGGTTACTAGGTATTATCTAAGTAAGATGGTTAGATGCCATCAAGTAACTAGAGACTTAAAAGGTAATAGTTAATTAGGATCTACGATAGGAGTTAGTTGTGTAAAGAGAAGAAGCAAACCACCGAGTAGCACTTAATTGAAACTAGAATAGATCTAGAGGTGATCATGCTTAACTAATCCCAGCATACAAATATTTGTAGCCATATAAGGATGATGGAGAGGATCTGGGGTACATTGTCCCAACAAAAACTAGAGACATTATTCCTCCTGTTTTACCCCAGGAATTATGTTTGACATAATAAGTTCATTGATTCAGCTCTTAAATTTGAAGGGTGTATTTGCGGGTTTGCATACAGATGTTACAAATATGCACCTTACAAATTTTATTAGGATCTACAGATCGTATACAAATCCAGGGGTAAATTAGAAGGAACTTATACTGAGGTTGTTCCTCTTCTAAGTTGTAGAAGAAACATCTTTATGGCTAGGGAAACTGTTAAGAGAATCTATCACTACGTGGAACAAGTTGGACTGGCAATTTTTGAACAGGGTCTTTCCTATATCCAGGATGTTACAGCTTAAGGATGAGATTTATAAATTTAGATAGTTATAGTTACAGGTCATGTGTGAGACTTGGTTCAGGTTCAATAAGAAGTTGAGTATGGTTCCCAACCATTGAATTTTAGGGATGAGCTTACTAGGGATATTCTACAGCGCCCAGACCATCAGTTTTAGACCCATGGCAGAAACCAGCTCTAGAGATGCCTTTTTGAGACTACGTTGGGAGGTAGCCTCAGATATGATAGATCAGAACTCACTCATTAACCGAGGGTCGCAAACTCAGAAAAATAAGAAGGGATCTTCCACATATGCTATTGATGCATCCTGATATCAAAAAGTAGATATTGATTTAGTGGCACAAGAAATTACACTGCTTATAGCTGATCTTGGATTACTAGCAAAATAGTTTACAGCAGCCAGTTCTAAGAGAGAGAATGTAGTAGGGGCGCAGGGTTCAGCTTTTAAAGTTTATGAGTCAGAGTTAGAGGAGGAAGCAAACTATCTGGTTCATTAGTTAACGGGTTTTTGAGCCTAAGGGCAAGGAAACCAAGGTCAGAATTATTATCACAGTTACAAAGACCATAGTAGGAAGCAAGATGGTGACCGGAGAAAGATGAATGACTACAGAGAGAAGGGAGATAGTTATATTCTGCCTGGCAGATGAGATGTAGAATCAAGAATGGATGGGATGTTGACTAAGCTAGTTAAGGGTAAAAAAATCAGGAGAACAACCTTAAAGAGATTAAGGTTAATAGTTCAGGGTTGACTTAGAAGGTTGAATCTCATGCTACTGCTATCAAGCAATTGGAACAACAATTTAGGCAGATATAGGTACCTTTTTGAGGAACACTCTGTAAAATCTAAAAAATAATGTTCAGTTCTTGCTATTACCACAAATATTAGTACAACTACTTCAGATCTTGCACTACCTACTGTGGAAGTGCCATGGCATGATAAAGTTGTTGTTGATAAGATACTTATTGTGTAGTCCAAAAGGGCAATAGTGGTGATGGTTAAGCTAGTAAGGACAAAGTTAAGGGTTTGGTCATTGATCAGGAAATAAGATAAATTCAAGAACAACCCCACCTTTCCCTCAGATGTTGAAGCAGAAAAGAGGGGAAGGTAAGTTCAAGCAATTTATTGAGATATTGAAATAGTTGAGCATGAACATACCTTTTCTTGAGGCATTGGAGCAGACACCTGGATAGGTTAGTTTTATAAAGCATTCGGTTTCAAAGAAAAAAAGAGTTATGAATTAGGATGTTGATGGGTTGCCCTATTGTAGTGAAGTCACGATTAGTTCTCTCTCCTAGAAAAAAAGTAATCCTAGAGCATTCACTATACCATGCATTATTGAGTTATCCCGATTTTCCAAAGTCTTATGTGACTTAGGAGCCATCATAAATTTGATGTTGCTGGCTATATTCAAGAAATAGGGCTTAATCCCTCTTGAACCAACTGTAACGCGGTTGTTGATGGCTGACTACACTGTGAAAAAACCTATGGGCATTTCTTTTGATATAATTGTGAGAATTTATAAATTTATCTTTCCTACAGACTTTGTCATTCTGGACTATGATGTTGAAACTGAGATACCCATCATATAAGGGAGACCATTTATGGTCACAAGTCGAGTGATGGTTGACATAGAGAAGGGAGAGTTGAAGTTTAGAGTCAACAGTGAAGAGTCCACATTCAATATTAAAAAAATAATAAAGAAGCCATCTGATATGAGTGTGGTATTGGTGATAGATTGTATTGATGATCCAGCAGGATATTCCTTTGGGTATCTTGATGAATTCTAGTAATAAAGGTACCCAAGTCATGTCATGACATTAAATTAAGCACTACATGGAAGGTAACCCATGGTATTGTTGGTAAAGACTGAATAACCAATACAGTTAAATCATATCGCAATGTTAAGTCAAGTAGTGGGTGGGAGGCAACCCACAATTTTAGTGCTCACTTTTGATTGTTTTGCTTTTACAGGTTTATAACTTATGGACATACCCAGAATACAATATGATTTCTACATTCATAAATTTCCAGGTAAGGGGACCATGTGACAAACTCATCAGGGTCACAAGTCCCACTCGGGCTAGGTAATGTGAACGATAATTGGAAAGAAGAAATATTGAGAATGAGAATGGAAAGTTGTGGACTTTGGCACAAAATCATGCTTTTGGAGCAATAAATTCAAGTTATGGAACCACAAGAAGATGGGTAAGATCTTCTACCAAATAATAATCTCATATCCATGAACCCTTATAGGATGGCTATGATGGAGCTAAAGGAGCTAAAAGAGTAATTAAAGGATCTTCTTAATAAAGGTTTCACCCGTCCTAGTATCCTTTTCTCGGTTTAAAGACGAGATGATTACTATTGTTTCACCCGTCCTAGTAGCTTTCCAATTGTAGTGTTGCAGTGAGTCCTCATCCATCTGAGGATAATATGATTTGATTTATTCATTTATTACTTCAGTTCAGTTTTACGGAGTTAGTTGGAGACATATTCCTTCAACTCCTTATTCAAACAGTACTTAGAGGCTTTTAGATTTAGCCAAATTTAGCTATCAGATTCAGCATTCAGTTTTATAATTAGTTGTTTTAGGTATTCATTACCCCATGGATGTTACTATATCTCTTCAGTTGAACCTTATAGCCTACATATTCAGGTTTTCCACGTATTATATGTATATTATGTAGTGTATAGGTATAGATATCAGTCATGGGTTAGCTTGTGGTCCCTCGGGGTCATGAGCACTGTGTAGCATTCCGATTTAGAAAATCTGGGTGTTACAAACTTGGTATCAGAGCCTAAGGTTCAATAGAATCCTAGGAATTCTGAAAGCCGCATCTAGTAGAGTCTTGTGCATGGATGTGTTATGTGCCACATTTATGTACAGGAGGCTATAAGATGTTTTAGGAATAGTTTCCCTTCTTTCAGTATTCACGTCGTGCTAGTGATCATAATCTCAAGTTAAACTCCCAGTCTAATCCGTTCTTCTCTTGTTTGAAATATGGCCCCAAAGAGAGAAACCAGCCAGCTCCTCAGCCCAAACATCCTTTGGGTGAACATGTTTCTCATGCGGAGTTTAGAGCTGCATTCACCATACTTGCTCAGTCTGTGGCTACCCAAAATGAATGGCCACCAGCTATTTCGGCCAATCCAGTGGCAAATTTCGCAGCAGCTAGGATTCGGACTTCACCCAAATGAACCCTCCATTTTTCCATGGGTCTAAGTATGATGAAGACCCTCAAAAGTTCATTGACCAAGTTCATAAGGTCATTGACATCATGGGTGTTACTTCTATTTAGAGTGCTGAGTTAGCTGCATATCAGTTACAAGATGTGGCTCACACTTGGTACAAATAGTAGAAGTTTAAGAAGGTAGATGGCGTAGGTCCCATTGGGTGGGAGGAATTTGTCACGGCTTACTTAGACAAATTCTTTCCCCAAGAGCTGAAGAAAGACAAAGTTCTTAAGTTCATCAACCTCAGGTAAGGAAATATGATGATTAGGGAGTATTCTCTCAGATTTACTCAGCTAGCCAGGTATGCTCCTCATGTGGTTGCAGATAATAGGTCTAAGATGAGCAAGTTCGTGTCAGGGGTGAACGATAGCATGGTGAATAAGTGTAGATCTATGATGCTGAACAGTGTTATGACCTTAGCTAGACTCATGACCCATGCTCAGTAGATAGAGGAGCAGAAGGTTAGGAATAGAGAGAGGTAAAACAAGAGAGCAAAATTAGGCAGTTTTAGTTTTCCTCAGCCCAAATCAGAGGGAGGGAACCGTTCATAGTTTTGTCCCAAGTCATCAGCTCTAGTTCCTTCCTCTGTTAGTGCCCCAGTGCCAAAATTCAGAGACGGCAGCAGAGATAAAGCGCCAGGCTCTAAATCTTAGGGTAGTGTTAGCAGTGCCCAAATAAATCCCCTTTGTTAGGATTATGGTAAGAACCACAAGGGTATTTGCAGAGCCGGTAGTGATGTCTATTTTGGTTGTGGCAAGCCAGAGCATAGGATTAGAGAGTGTCCGCAGTCAGGTCTTCAGGGTCAGTAAATTCTTTTCGCAGCTCAGTCCAGTCGCCCAAACCAGTAGGGTGCCACTTCCAGTTCTACTGGTGGGCAACGCCCAAATAGACTCTATGCTCTTCAGACCCAACAGGATCAGGAAAATTCTCCTGATACCATTACTGATACGTTACAAATTTTCCATGTTTATATTTATGCTTTGCTAGACCCAGGTGTATCCTTGTCTTTTGTTACTCCATACATAGCAGGCGATTTCAGAATCAGTCCCAAGATTTTAGCAGAGCCCTTTTCAGTCTCTACCCCAGTGGGTAAAAATATCATAGCCCAGCGGGTATACAGAAACTACCCGATTATGATATTTTAGAAATCCACATCAGCAGATTTAGTCGAGTTAGAGATGACGGACTTTGATATCATTCTCGGCATGGATTGGCTTCATTCTTGCTATGCCACATCAACTGCAGGAACAGGATAGTTCAATTTTAGTTCCCGAATGAGCCCGCCTTAGAGTGGAAGAGTAGTGTTTCAGCGTTCAGGGGTTAGCTTATTTCCTACCTCCGGGCAAGGAAAATGATTTCTAAGGGGTGTGTGTATCATCTCATGCATGTTAAAGATTCCAGTTCCGAATCTCCCAATCTTGAATCAGTCCTAGTGGTTAGTGAATATTCAGATTTCTTTCCTAAAGATCTTCCAGGCATTCCCCCTGAAAGGGAAATAGACTCGGGGTAGACCTTCTATGAGATACTCAGCCTATCTCTATCCCGCCATATAGAATGTCACTAGTAGAACTTAAGAAAATAAAAGATCAGTTGATGGATCTCTTAGATAAGGGATTCATTAGGCCCAGTATATCCCCATGGGGTACGCCAGTCATATTCATTTGCAAGAAAGATGTTTCTCTCAGGATGCGTATTGATTACCGTCAGCTCAACAAAGTTATAGTCAAGAATAGGTATCCACTTCCCAGAATACACGATCTATTTGACCAACTTTAGGGTGCCAGTTATTTCTCTAAGATAGATCTCAGATCAGGCTATCATCAGCTCAGAGTTAGAGAATGTGACATCCCGAAGATAGCTTTCCGTACTCGGTATGGTCACTTCGAATTTCTAGTCATGTCCTTTGGTCTAACCTATGCCCCTGCAGCTTTTATGGACTTGATGAATCATGTGTTCAAGCATTACTTGGATATGTTCGTCATAGTCTTTATAGATGATATTTTGGTCTATTCTCATACTAAGCGTGATTATTCAGACCATCTCAAAATTATTCTTCAGGCCCTCAGAAATCATCAGTTATTTGCCAAGTTCAGTAAGTGCGAATTTTGGCTAAGAGCAAAAGCATTCCTTGGCCATATTGTTTTCGATGAGGGCATTAGATTAGATCCTCAGAAAACTGAAGTGGTAAGAAACTGGCCTAGACCAGTATCTCTAATAGATATCAGGAGTTTCTTGGGTTTGGCTGGCTATTCAGACGGTTTATCGAGGGATTTTCTTCTATTGCATCTCCTATGTCCAGATTGTCTCAGAAAAAGGTCAAGTTTTAGTGGTCAGATTCATATGAGAAGATTTTTCAGGAATTGAAGACTCGACTCACTACAGCTCTAGTTTTAGCTCTTCCAGATGGCTCAGATGGGTTCGTAGTATATTGTGATGCATCCAGAGTTGGTTTAGGTTGTGTCCTCATGCAGCATGGTAAGGTCATAGCCTACTCCTCCAGATAATTAAAGCCCCATGAGAAGAATTATCCTACTCATTATCTTGAGTTAGCAGCCATAGTTTTTTCCTTGAAGATTTGGAGGCATTATCTTTACGGAGTTCATGTAGACGTCTTCACAAATCATAAGAGTCTCCAGTATGTCTTTTCTCAAAAAGATCTCAATCTTTGTCAGAGAAGATGGTTAGAGCTCTTGAAAGACTATGACATGAGTGTCCTTTATTATCCGGGCAAGGCCAACATTGTGGCCGATGCTCTCAGTAGACTCTCCATAGGCAGTATTTCTCATGTTAAGGATAGAAAGAAAAAGATAGCTCAGGAAATCCATCATCTTACCAGACTAGGCATTCTCTTAGTCGACTCATCAAAGGGTGGTGTATGTGTTCAGAGTAGTTCAGAGTCATATTCAGTTTATGAGTGAAAGAAAATCCAGGCATAGATCCTAGCCTTGTCAAGCTGAAAGAGTTAGTTTAGAATCATAAAGTTCAGGTTTTCTCCGAAGGGGGAGATGGTTTTCTTCATTGTCAGGGTCGTTTGTGCATTCCAGGTGTAGATGAATTGAGGCAACGAATTCTTGCAGAAGCGCATGGTGCACGATACTCCGTCCATCCAGGGGCTACTAAGATGTATCATGATTTACGGGAGATCTATTGGTGAAGTGGGATGAAGAGTGATGTTGCGGAGTTTGTGGTTAAGTGCTCTACATGTCAGTAGGTTAAGATAGAGCATCAAAAACCTAGTAGTTCCATGCAGGAGTTCACCATTCCTACTTAGAAGTGGGAAGAAGTGAACAGGGGCTTCGTGATAGGTTTGCCTAGAACTCTTCATCAACATGATTCAGTTTTGGTCATTGTAGATAGAATGACTAAGTCAGCTCATTTCCTTCTAGTTCGTACCTCCTATTCAGCCGAGGATTATGCCAAACTCTACATCAGGGAGTTGGTCAGATTACACAGTGTTCCCTCATCTACCATCTCAGACAGAGGTAGCCAGTTCACCTCTCACTTCTGGAAAGTATTCCAAAAGTGTCTTGGTACCCAAGTTCATCTCAGTACATCATTTCATCCTCAGATAGATGGTCAAGTAGAAAGGACCATTCAGACTCTTGAAGATATGCTAAGGGCGTATGCAATTGATATCAAGAGAAGTTGGAATGACCACTTGGCCTTTATTGAGTTTTCATACAATAATAGCTATCATTCTAGTATTCAGATGGCTTCATTCGAAACTCTCTATGGTAGGAGATATAAATCTCTGATCGGTTGGTTTGAAGTTAGTGAGGCCTTAGTCATAGGTCCTGACTTAGTATTCGATGCCTTAGAGAAAGTTTAGTTGATCAGAGAGAAACTCCTGGATGCTCATAGCTGACAGAAGTCTTATGCAGATGTTTGTAGGAAGGATCTCAAGTTCGAGGTCAACGACTATGTCTATCTTAAGATCTCTCCCATGAAGGGAGTGAAGAGGTTTGGCAAGAAAGGGAAATTCAGTCCCCAACATGTCGGTCCCTTTAGGATTCTCAGTCGCTTCGGCAAGGTAGCTTATGAGCTAGAATTACCTTTAGATCTAGCCTCAGTTCATCCAGTCTTCCTTGTCTCTTTGCTCAAGAAGTGCATAGGTGACCCAGCAGTTGTAGTCCCTGTTTAGAGCATTGACATTCAGAACAACATGAAGAGATTCCAGTCAAAATCTTAGACTAATAGATTTGTCGATTGAGGAACAAAGAAGTCCCTCTAGTTAAAGGTTCTTTGGAAAAATCAGTCTCATGAGGGACCTACTTGGGAAACAGAAAAAAATATGCGTACCAAGTATCCTCACCTCTTCCCCGCAAATTCATAGCAAGCTCAAGGTAACAGTTCTCGTTAAGCTTATTCAGTTTCATGGTCATGTCCCCGATTTAAACTTGGTATCTATTACCATTGCATACTCAGCCATGCATTCATGTATCAGTTTAATTATAAGGAAATGCATCAAATATGCATTCTCATCTTGAGAAGATCATTTTATCGGATTGCTCAGTTACGCATCCATGTACCAGTTATCCATGCGTCAGATATGCATGAGTTCAGTATGTTTAGCATATCAGTAATGAGATCATGTTTCATTCCTTCATGTTTAGTTCATGTTTGTCTTGTCTTATTCTTCCCTCTTAGTTAAGTCTCATTCGAGGACGAATGTTCTCAAGGGGGAGATATTATAATTTATAAAAAATTCCAACTCAATGTTAGCTCCATGTTTCAAGCTCATGAATAGTACATCATAGTTCCTTGGTAGTTTCATGATCAAGGTTGATGTGAATTAAGGTCTCAAATATGTCCTAGCTATTGTGCGAATCAAAATATTCCTTACCGATTAAATTCTTGAGAAGGATATTGGTATCGTCAACTTCAAACAAGCATATCACTCATTATACTACAAATTTTGGATCCCATGACCTACCAACGGATAGATAATTTAATAATATTTTCATCGATACCAAATTCTCCTAAAACAGACACCCGGTGAAGAAGTTATGGCTATTTTAAGTTTCTGTTGTAAGACGAATGGCATTTCGGTGCATGGCGCATTGCGCCGGAGGACAAAATGGCAATCGTCAATTTCCAAAAAGCCTTCATGATATCCCCACTTCACGCCAAGCTTCCAGGTCGTAATAATTGGTATTTTACCAAGCTTCGCGTCACGTCGGGGCCCTAAATCGGGATAAATTTTGCATAGTTTTCAGTTTTCATTTTAACTCCTTAAGGGCAATATGGTAACTTTCCAAAACCCTATTTATACTCTTTAAACATGGGATTGAAGACCCAAAGCAACCCTTTACATTAATTTTATCAAAATTCACTCAAGAACAGTCAAGAACAAGTCTAGAGTTTCCATTGGGGTTTCAAGCTTCAAGCAAATTCAACCATAGATTCCACAAATTCTTAATCTAAGGTATGCGTAGTGTTCATCTATGGATCCAATCCGTTCATAGAGCTCAAGAATCATGTTTTTTAAATGTTATTTTGTAAACTTTTTTGTGGTGATATAAGCATGTACATGTTGATGATTGTTGTTTAAGTTTCAAAATGATATCTAAAGATGTTTTCATGAAATATATGTGGTTGTTAGTTAAAAAACATTAAATTTAGGTGGTTTGATGTGATGCAAGTATGAAATCCACCTATGCTTTAAAGAATTCATGCAAGGTGTTTGATAAAATACCTAGGATGCTAGAAACCCATAATTACATGATTCCATGATATCTAAATGACAAGTCCATATTAGCTATACACTTCCATATGAATTTCCATGTTATTTATGTGTTGTTGTTGTTGTGGCATGAAGCATGTATGATAATGGAAATATGAATTATATACATGAAATGTATCCATGCTCTCCCTACCATGTTGACATGTGAATAAATACATGAAGTATACTATCCCTTTCTTATAATATTTTGATTGTGGACTCTAATCTTGTGATCAAGTCATGTCATGTGTACCAGTTTCATTCTATCGAGTCCTGGGGGTATTCGTACCCAAAAAATATAGCTGTGTTCCTAGAGCCATGTTATGTGCCACGATAAATCTCAGTTAAGCTATACTCTATAGAACTCAGTCAGTCATGTGACTCAGGAAACCTCAGAAATCTTATGATCTCAGTTAACTCTCAGATAATAGTACTACTCCATCAGTCAATGGATATCAGTTACTTGGTCCATGTACAGCCAGTTGAATCATGTTCAGTCCCTTCAGATGGAAGTAGAAGTTAGCACCGAGTAAACCCAAGGATGGGAACTCACCTGCCAGTTCATGGAGTGATTCTTAGCAGTCATCCTTGTGTTCCAGAACTACGTAGCTAGTATAGGTTGATACATCTTAACCTGTCAAATTAGGGTTGATGAGGTGGCTTAACCTGCCAGTTTAGGGTCCCACCGTACTCACTTTGAGTACCTGCCAGATAAGGGCCACTCACAACTGTCCTTACTAGTGGCGCGCTATTGACACCACTCCAGTCGGGGTAGAGATTAGACCCCAGTAGCCGTAATGGTATGCATGGGGTATGTCGGTTAAACAACTACCTCTCACAGTTTTAGTATTAGTCTCCGTTAAAGAACTCAGATAGTTTTTCAGATATCAGTATACCAGAATTGTTAGATACAGTCGAATTCAGTTATAGCATAGGACTCAGAGAGTTCTACCAGATTCAAGACTGTCAGACACAGTCGCTCATGTTATCAGAACTACAGTTCCAGTCATGTATTAGCATACAGATTTAGCTACTACGTACTCATGATAGCAGTTACTATGTATGTATGTTTGTACTCTTACATTCATATCATCCAGTCAGTTAGCATTATTCATGCATGTAAACCCTTTGCATTAGCCTACCTTACTCGTATACTCAATACTCCAGTTGTACTGACGCATTCGCGCTATGGTTCTTTCTTTTCATGTTACACCATAGGTCCAGAGCCACGAGTTCCATACCAGCAGTAGCTTTCCAACCACAGTGTTGCAGTGAGTCCTCATCCATCCGAGGATAACATGATTTGATTTATTCATTTAGCACTTCAGTTCAGTTTTATAGAGTTAGTTGGAGACATGTTCCTTCAATTCCTTATTCAGAAAGTACTTAGAGGCTTTCAGATTTAGCTAGCAGATTCAGTATTCAGTTTTATATTCAGTTGTTTTGGGTACTCATTACCCCATGGATGTTACTATATCTCTTTAGTTGAACTTTATGGCCTACATGTTCAGGTTTTCCGCATATTATATGTATATTATACAGTATACAGGTATAGATATCAGTCATAGGTTAGCTTGTGGTCCCTCAGGGTCTTGAGCACTGTGTAGCATTCCGATTCAGAAAATCGGGGCGTTACAACTTAGTATTGAAGTTTGGGTTGAAACATACAAATTTCTATACCCGGAATAACACTTCATTCCTATTTTTCTTTTTTTTTCTTTTTTTTTTTCATTTCATCTCTTTTATTTTAATTTATTAAAGGACATTTTAAAATATCTGCAATTACCTCATTAATTCTCAAGATAATTGCACCACTATTAAAGAAAGAGTCGTTGCTAATCCCAAAAGTCACATAACTTGTATTTAAAATCCCAAAAGCCTGTAGAAACGAAAGCATAAAACGTTTGGAAATGTAACATGGATACAGAAAAGGAAGGAAAAGAACTTAGACCATTCAAACACGTTTAGGGATCATTATTTTTTTTAACAATCCTAATTCTTGTTTACTACTTTTGCAGAAGGAATAATCTTACGAATGTGATTGATTGATGTTTTGGTTGATGTAAAGGTATTGTTACTTTTCATTCATAAAGTCTCATACTTAGAATTTTTACTTTATGTTTGTGTATATATCTTATATTTTGGCATATGTATGATTCAAGAAAATTATAATCTTTGCTTATATGTTATATTTCTTATGAATTTGCTCTTGCGGATTTATTTGTCAATTTGTGGAGCGGAACACATTAAAGATTATTAGGTTACAATCATCTTCGAAGATGATTTCGTTTCATTTGTAATGGTAACTATATGGAGTAATTAAAGACTTATTAATTTTTTTTAGAAAGAACTTTCAATCTAGGTTGGTAGTATGAGAAACAATAATTTTGAACTTAAAAGGTAAAATTATTTTATCTTGTATTTAATTATGAGTATACATTAGTTTCAAGGTATATTTTGTACTAAAATTATGAGATTAACTATCTCATATAAAAGATAAGAAAAATAAAAAAATTACTCATTAAACTCTCTTAATTATTATGTTAAATAAAGAATGGTTTTTCAAACATAAAAATCATTTCTTGGCCTCGGTTTCAAATAAAAAATACAATAGTAGTAACACAACATACCGATATATCAACAAGCTTTTTTGTACTCCAATCAGGCTCTGCTGCCTCTTTTAACTTGTACTAATGCATACTAAGTTGTTAGTATAAATATCTATTTTACCAAAAATTGAACTTTTCTTTGAGAGACTAAGATATGCAATAAGAAAGAATTTACCCAAGATACTGATTTTCCCTTGTATTTATGAAAGCGAAACATGCATGGTTTGTATAAAATGTGGTCTTTCACCACAACAATTAGCAAAACAATTCTAATTTCAAATGTTATTATGAAATATCTCTGTTATCGTCTTATCGATGCTTTCATTAACTCTCCATAATAGAAATATTGCTGAGAAGGAACTATCATATCGTATACAATTAGTTAAATATTTCATTATTGTTATAAATATATTTACATTATAGTGAATATCTATCAATAATCTAGATAAGATCTGTCAAGATCTAGTTAATGTCTATCAAGATTTGAAGTATCTGTCTTTTAGTAAAAACTAAGAGTATTTTTCCCTATAAATAGAGGAATTTTGTTCATTGTATCCACAATCAAGAATTCCTCAAGAGAAATAAGAATTACTCTCTCTATTCTCTCTATTCTTCTTCTTTATTCTTTATTAGTTTATAACACGTTATCAGCACGAGACTCTGCCAAGCAAGGTGAGATTATAAATCTAATGCTAATGTCAAGGTTATTAATTCCTTATGTTATTTGTCTTTTGCTATTAATGATATAACTATTTTTGGATTTGAGGAAAAATAATTGGTTTGGAACCATTTATGTTTTAAATTATTTCTCAAGAACAATATTATCAAAAGGGATGATAATATGTTGGGTTCAAGTCCCATCAATGTATGCCTAAGACGTCTTTATATGGATAAGACCTTGAGTTTGAATCTCAATGAACCATTTTAATGATATTATGATGGCTAAGGCAAAATAATGGGTATTTGGTAAAACATGTCCCATCAAATATGCTTCATTCCTTGAATATTAAATGTGGTAGAAATAAATTATATGTATGCCTTAATTTTCTTTTGTAGTAGCTATCATAATATCATACGCTTAAGGCATGATTATATTCCATTCTTGAGGAATGAGAAGCTTATTAATGCAAACGTGCACTTGATTGTGATGGTATCATAACTCACCTCCGAAAGAGGCTGAATAACTGAGAAAAGTTATTTTGAAATCTACTTCTGAAGTAGTAAATCTGAAATTTTTTCATGTAATTGTAAATCTGAAACTTGCTAAAGAAAAAAAGGTACATGTCATGGTAAACTTGGAGTTTACTAGTATAAAAGTTCATAAATTTACATGAACGATTGCGACATCTTAAAGATGTGCATATTAAGTATTCAACATATATTGAATACTTTGAAAATTCTTCACGAACTTTAATGTTGCTTGTTCTCATGATACATTGGTTGGACCAATTAATTTTGGGATTAGATCCCTTAAAATCTGAAAAATATAAAACGTGAATATGGGTCCGTTCACCAGTCATGTGATCAATTAAGATGCATCAATATAAGATGATCACATGTGTGTTTATTGTCAACCTGCGGTTTGACATTCATAAAATTGTTTGCTCAATAAAATTGAGTTAAGAGCATAACTTTCAGATTGTACAATCAAGACAATTCATCTTGATGATCATGGTTTAGCATCGAATGCCTTCAATAAATAGTTAAGCCATTGAGAACAAAAGCTTCATGTGTTGGTTTGAAATATTATATACAAAAGTACTTGTATGCATCAAACCAATAAATTTTATGATTAATTTTCCCTCAAAGTTGGTTCTAAGTCAGGAATCACACGTTGTCCAGCTAATAGTTAATGTGCGGTATACGATTAATGAATATACCATGATGTGCAAAGATGGATTCCTCAAAAAATATGAAGGATGTGTGTTAGTTTTCCTAACATAAGGGGAGATTATAAGCAGCCATGAAATATTTTAGGAATTATCGTCAGATCCTTATTCAAAATATAATTCAAGTCAAATGCTGAAAGCATCTCATATTTAAGCTGTAAGTGCTCCTATTTTGTGTCCATGAAGGATAAAGTCTATGCATGCATGAAGCATGGTAGATCAATCAATTCCAAATAAAATAATCTTTGAAAAGGATAAGGAGCAAACAATCATAATAAGAAGGCAATGTGCTTTTGAAAAGCCTACGACATAACATTTTATGAAATCTTATGAGAGGTTCAGGTACCTGAAAATAATGAAGTGATGAGATCTCAAAATATTATGTCAAAATATAAACCGATACAAAATGATATATCATCATTATCTTTGATGTAATATTGTGAAAGATTATGAGAATCTAAATTCTACATTTATTTAAGCATGCTGATGTAGAAACTTTTATTAAGTGATCTGAAATGATGCATTTTGGTAAGCGTAAAACTTATTTTATTTGTAGTCCAGACACTTGAAGATGTCACACTTGACATGTTGGATATTGTCACTTGACAATAATCTATATGAAAATCCCTAAAGGATTCAAAAATGTTTGAAGCATATAAAGTTTTTGGGAAACTTGTTTATTATTCTTATAAGGGATAAATTGGTGGTTTGAAAATGATTAAAACTCTTGAAGAGTTTTTAAAAGAAATAAGATTATTCGCTGAAATGAGAAACATACCGAATTGGATTGGTCCTAAAGTACCATATCTTAGTTTAATTGGTGTACTAATGTATCTTTCAAATACTACAAGGTATGATATAGTCTTTCAGTTATATTGTTAGCAAGGTATATTTCTGCTCCTAATAGGAGACATCAAAATAGGATGAAAGATATGAGCTTACTTTATTCTAAAGGTTGCAGTCCCTATCTTGTTCGTTATGCTGATGTTGGGTATTTATCTGACCCGTATAAAGTTCGATCTAAAACAAGATATGTGTTCATATGTGGGGATACTGCCATATCTTGGATATATACAAAGCAGTCTATCTAGCCACTTCATTGAATCATGATGAGACAATAGTTATTCATGAAGCTAGCTGAGAATGTGTATGGATGAGGTCCATGATACATCTTATTCGAGAAAAATGTGGTTTGAAATGTGACAATGGACCCACAGTTTTATACATAGATAATGCAATATGCATAGCACATCTTAATGGAGGATTCATCAAAGGAGATAGAAAGAAGCACACTTCATCAAAGCTTTTCTATACACATGAGCTACAAAAGGAATGGTGATATTAACGTGCAACAGATTCATTCAAGTGATAATATGGTTGAATTATTCACCAAGTTTCTTCCAACTACAACTTTCAAGAAGATGATGTACAAGATCGGGATGCAAAGGCTCAAGGATGTTCTCATTAGGGGGAGTTAATACACGTTGTACTCTTTTTCCCTTTCAAAGTTTTGTCCCACTGGGTTTTCCTTGTAATGTTTTTAATGAGGAAGCCTATATGCGTATTCTTAGAGATGCGTACTCTTTTTCCTTTACCAGATTTTTTATCCCACTGGGTTTTTTTTCTAGTAAGGTTTTAACGAGGCACATTATCTATCGATTAGATATTCAAAGAGGAGTGTTATAAATGTATTTACATTATAGTGAATGTCTATCAAGAATCTAGATAAGATCTATCAAGAACTAGTTGATATCTATCAGGATTTGAAGTATCTGTCTTTTAGTCAAAAACTAGGAGTATTTTCCTCTATAAATAGAGGAATTTTGTTCATTGTATCCACAATCAAGAATTTCTCAAGAGAAATAAGAATTACTCTCTCTATTCTCTCTACTCTTCTTCTTTATTCTTTATTAGTTCATAAAAATTGTTGCTTTTTCTTTACACTAGAGGTTAAGTTTTATTTATAAAAAATTCAGTTAAACATTTGCAATATAACCATCACATTTAATTTTATGTTTATAAGAGATTAAGTGAGTGATTTTGATTTTGTTACACAAAAAATAAATGAGGAAAAAAATAAAAAGAACAATGAAATTTAAAAAGAGAAAAAAAAAGATAAGCATGTCACAGCAGCATGTGTATAATTCACCTTTATATATATATATATAT